>NC_058046.1:16297424-16636174 GCF_020085105.1 Siniperca chuatsi | reverse complement strand
TTTTTTGCCTGTAGTTAATCAAGTCAAATAGGAGCAACATAATATCGAATCACAAACCTTTATTTATTGAGTCATATTTCAAGTCATGGCAAATTTAAGCTGTGGAATTTCCTACAAAAAAAAGGACAAATTCACACACTTGAAGCAAGAAAATACTTTTTATTCAGTTAGTCCTGGAGTGTTTGAATAGCAGGAGAGTGAAAAATAGAGACAGACAGGTAGAGGAAGGCACTGAGGAGGCCCTCAGGCTACAGTGAGGGTCTTGGGCAGATTGGCTCTGGGGCTCTACAACAATCCTCACATCCCACACATTTATTAGAATAGGGTTAGTGTACCACACTGTGCCTACACTTACACTGTGCCCTCATGCAGACACACACACGTTTAGACATCCGCCTACACCGACTGTAAGCCTTACAGCCTTTTTAACTTCTCCTCTGTGCACCTCTTCCTCCCACTCTACTGTTATTAGCCTCAGACAATCCTGACTCCACCTCGTGGCATGTATATGAGTCAGAACGACCTGCAGTCTCAGTTATTTTCAAGAGCATAATTGTTCCATGTGTATGGCGTGCATCAAATTGCCACTGCAAAATCAAAGAAATGGTGCAGTAGAAAGATATTAGTAAGATATTAGTGAAATGTCTAAGACAGCGAAATCAATAGAGGTTATTTGGATGCAATAACAAATATCTCCAATATGGTGAAAAAGCACACAGTGAAAATGTTTGTGAATGCAGTTTTAGGAGTTTTGCTTTTATTCTTGCAACTTAAAGCCTTTGCAACTCAGCCTTAGCCCCGTGATTTTTCATTTCATGTATGGTCAAGGAGTCTTATTTAGTCTTACTAAAGTGCAACTATGGCCTCAGGTGCATGAAAAGAGAAAATTCAACTTTTGACAGAGAGTCTATCTCTCTTTAATTTGCACCTTGTACATCTCTTTGCTCTTTGAAACCTTTTTGCTTATAGAAATGGACATTAACTGTACCTGTCAGGCAGCGAGTGGGATAAGAGCAGGGGCTTGTTGATAAGTCCAGCTTGGTTCATAGTGAGTGAAAATCTCTGAAATCCTGTTTCTGTGTATGGCTGCTGCTCTGCATTCACCCTGCTGATTTATTATAGATAGGACACAGTGTTACTCTGTGTCTACAAATCTGCTTTTCACAGGAATTTGTAGTGGGCCAGAAATTAATGACCATAAGAATCATAAAAAGCACATGTTGAGTGATATATGGATAACAATTTTGATCAAACTCATCTGTATTGTCCAAGAAGAAGGTCTCTATTTCTAGATTTGGTATCTCTTTTACCTTTTTAAATTTCCTCCACCTTAACCCTGACAAAACAGAAGGTCTCTGGACCTGATAACTTTGCCACTGCAGTTGATCAGTTTATTAGACCATTTCACTCTAATATCAGATCTACAGCTAAGAATCTTGGAATCATCTTTGACCAGTATATGACTTTTGACCATCATGTTACCAAGCTCGAGCGAGATATAGCTAAAATGATGTATCCTGTCTTCTACGTATCTGGAACTATTAATTCACACTTTCATTTTCTCCCGTATAGATTATTGTAATTCCCTCTACATGTGCCTCAGTCAAGCTGCTCTAAATCATTTACAGTTGGTTCAAAACACAGCTGCCAGGCTACTAACTAGAACTAGCCGTCTATCCCTCCATTGGCTTCCTGTAAAATTCAGAATAAACTACAAGATCCTGTTGATTACATATAAGGCTCTGCATGACCTTGCCCCCGGTTACATTTCTGATCTGATCTCCTCATTCCACTTCTCGACCACGCAGATCCTCAAATCTTGGCCTTTTATCCATCCCTCGCTCCAATCTCAAAACAAAAGGTGATCGCACCTTTGCTGTTTTAACCCCAACCCTCTGGAATAATCTTCCACAAACTACTTTTTGATAAAAGTGAAATCTGTTGTTTCACAAGTGTGTTTATTTGAAAATATGGAGAAATCATTACATTGTTCTGATTTATGTGTTTTCTGGGATAAATCTGAAAATCAATGTGGAATCAAGCTTTTGGCAAAACACTTATTTCCATGTGTATTTCCATGCCCTATACAATAACCACAAAGACTGGCAGTCACGACACAACCCCTGTCCTTAGTGCCAACCCCACCGTCCTCCTTGCCCCCACCAACCCACCCTCAACAAACCGTGGTCCTCTGCAGCACGTTGTCACACACTCGACCCTCTGTGTCAGCACTGGGTCACGGAGGCTGACGACGGGCTGTGTGTACCATCAAACACACATGTCAGTGTGAAGGACTGCCAGATTGTCAGTAACTCTTCTCATCCAACACTAAAATATCTCATAGTCCAACACTCCCCCTCACACACACACACACACACACACACACACACACACACACACACACACACACACACACACACACTCACAATCACACAGACTGGCTCAATATCCTGTCTGACCCCAGTGGATGTGGATCAGTGCAGATGCACTGACAACTCAGGCTCTGGCATGCCAACAAGTCTGGTGTCGATGAAGTGATGCTTTGAATTAAAAGTACGTTTGACGCTTAAGAGGAGCTAACCTGATTTGACTGGCTAACGTGATTTGAGTGGGCTCAGACAGAGATAGAGTGCTACAGTGTGTAGAGAGAAATGGATCTCTGCCAGCTGGATCTGCTTATTCAGTCGATAATGGAAGCAAATGCAGGCAAATGAACCCCGAGGTTCAGCATGGAGTTAATCTGAAATGTTAACAGTTGCCCTTGCATTGATGCTATTCTAGGTTTTCTCACTATGGTTATCTAATAGCCTCTGCTAAATGCTCTTGAGCATTACAAGTATTTAGTGTGGGGATCATTGATAAGCTCTCAGATTTTTTTTTAAATTGACATTCAGTAAAGGAAAGAAACCAAATGTAATCCAAATGCAATTATGTGTAAGTGTTTTCTGTGTAATTGTGGTCACACTGAACATCTATGTTCATCTCTATTGCCATATTTGTTTAACACTGGATATATTCACTTAAAATAGTTTTTCTCGCCCATACTGTGGCTAATTTTGTTGTGAGAAAAGCTTTTGATGAGAGAGGCCGGGCTTCTGGGGCGTTTTCAGAGGTGAGAGAGTGTCAGAAATGGTGAGATACAAAGTGCAGAAGCGTTGATTGGGGAGAGGTGTGTGAATCTGGAGATCTGGGAGAAAAAGACTATTAGGATGCCAATTTATATCTATGTCTATGAAGTACTAGCAGCCTGTGTGTTTCAACTTTCTCTGTGGCATCACTGTTTGTGTAGGAAAAAGCAGGGTCTTTTGCTTTGTATGTAAAAAAAGCTGAGGTGCACCCCCCCATCCTCAAAGAGCATTAATCATCGGTTCTCAAAGTCACTCACCCCAGAATGACGAGACACACATGAAAGCTAGCGGGGGGGTTCAAGATAAGGTACAGCGAACCATCCTGCAGAGAGAAGGGGGAGAGGATTTCCCCTCTCATTAAAGATCAACTGCTCGGCTCTCGCCTAACAAGAACTCCTTCTTGAAAGCAAACAAACAAACAAGCACTCACTTGGAGGGAACCATAAAACGGAGGAGAGGCTTTCCACAATAGACAATATTGCATATTGTCAACTCTGTACCTCCAATAAACTCACCGGCGTCGCACTTGTCCGCATAAGTTGTGGATGGGTGCTATCTCTGTGAGTTCGTAGGTCACAGGTGGTCTCAGGAGGGAAGCGGACCAAAGCTGGGCTCTTTCTACTTTTCTCAGAAATACCTTCATGATCTCCAAGCGTGAGGCCTCGCTCCTGATGACCACCCCCTGTTGGGCCTCTAATCCTGTCTAAAAGAACCAGGAAGATGGCTTCTCTGCTCCTTCTCTGGCCTTTGGGTCCTCCAACACCTCCCAGTATATGAGGGGATTAGCAAAGCAGGCCTCGAGCACCCCCGCTGTCTCAGTGTGGAGCTGATCCTGCAGCCCTGTGGCCAGGTGGAGCTCCATGATGGGTGGATATCCAGGACTGAATTAGCTTCTCTCTTCCTCTTTAAATGAGGTGTCCTGACAGGTGCCAGGTAAGACAGGTCACGAGGGGTCGACAAACCCCTGTGGTCTGACACAAAAAGAGGCAGAGGATCACCTGCCGCTTGCCAGATCAAATGAGGGCTTAAATAGGGGGCTCCTCTCTTGTTAAATCTCTCTCCATGAATACTCAGGAAGGCCAGACACTACTGTATAGCCTCCCCCAGTCTTGGCCTCCTGTAGACCTGAGACCCTGTTGACTGCTAACACCCCTGTACTTCAGCCCAGGTCCCCTCGCAGTAGCCATCAAGCTCTTAATTCCTACTCTCAGCCCATCACTAAGTACTGTGTGCATAATGGACCTATAATCAACCCTTGGCCAATGGAGCCTTTTCTCTCAGCGTGTCTGCCCTCATGTTGAGCTTGCATGTCGAGTTGCAATGAGATGCTAATTAGACTTTATATCTACAGGGCTAATCTGTGTGTTCACATTCAGGTGCTTTTAATCCACTCCATACCCGAGCAGCTTGCTAATTTGCAGGTGGTATTACCATAGTGGTCAAGGGAAAAGGGTAAAATTATCTTATAAGTTATTATGATGTAGCCATATTTGAAGGGAGCTGTTCTGATATGACATGAGGCAGTAATTTCTAAGTGTATGTACAGTGTGTTCTGTGTCTGTAAGGTTAATGGTCAGATCCTGTTCTCTCTACCAAATAACCTCATCAAACTGCTCTGCATGACAGGGTAAGTGAGGGGTGTGGCGATCTAGGTGCCAAACACAATGCCCCTTGTCAGTCAGCCTCATTCCTGGGGGTGAAGGGGGGGAGGGAGGGTGCGACGGAGGCAGCCACAGGCCATTGGGTCTCTGCGTTTGGCCTTAATCCTCCAGCTAATAAGTTCAGAGAGGGGCCATATGCTGCGGTGCAATGTGTGGGGAGGGGAGTGTTGCCTCATGTTACTTACACCAGGCCGGCGCTTTCTCAGGTACCGCCCTCCCACGGTCTGTTCCTTTGTACTGGGGGATCAGCCCTCTCCACGCTGTGAATGGTCCGAATTGATTAAACCCCACCGTATAATTGTCAGCAAATCCCAGCGAATCATTTCCCATCCATTTGAAAAGTACAATGTGCGTTTTTCTTTTTCTCCTCGCCTCCTTTCTTCCTCACCATCCCCACCCTTCAATGTCCTTCCCCTCCTGTTTTCTTCTTCTTTTTTTAGGGTCTCAGGTTTGTCCCTGCATGCCACTCTCCCCTGCATGAGAGAGAAAGCAGAGGCAGGAGGAGGAAGAGGATAAGAGGAGGCAGGGGTGAGGAGGCACAGAGTATGCTTGGCTGGACAGTTGGCTGTAGATGAAAGTGGGCAAAAGGAAGAAGTGTTTTTATCTGTGGCCCAGGCCAGAGAGTGGGGTGCTGATCTGAGCTGGTACCTGCCTGGGCACAGCTAGGGCTGAGTCTGGTCACAGCATCAAATCAACACCAGGCAGTCAAGGTTTGAAGGAGGCAGAAAAAGTGGAACAAGTGTCGCTGTAATACATGTTAAGTTAGTTCTTTTTTCTGTAGTGTTTTTTTCAGCCTGTCCTTCCAAGAAAAATGACAGAATCAGTCGTTTCAGCAAGTGCCTTAAAACGTTTGTTTACATTCAAGTGATGAAGTCTTCTAGCAGCTGTAGTAATTATGACAGGAACATAGAATGAAGTCAGGTGACATTATTATAGAGCGACAACGGCCACATAGGGAGGAGGTCAGGGTGGATGGATGGGTAAACGTTGTCTTTTTTAGACCATGACCACAATCGTTCCCTAACCTTAACCAAGTGGTTGTTGTTGTTACCATGACAACAAAGGTCCCCTAACCACTATAAAGTAGTAATTTTATCCCAAACCACGATGTTTCACTAATTCACCTAAGAACTTATTTGAACCCAATCCATGATTTTTCCGTAAACCTAACCAAGTCATTTTTATGACTAAACCTAACAACAACACAGTTTTGGAAGACACAGACAAATGATGTCGTCCTGCTGATAGTAGCGTCAGACTTGTTGGTTTTTCAGGAGTGTACTTTGACTTCTCATTTACCTTTTATGTGAACATGGCTTTTAGTATTCAGAACCAAAATATCCAGTTTATATGCTTTTATAATATTACATACTTCTTTATTTACACATTTTTGTTGTCTTTTTGTAAAAAGAAAGGATAGCAGAATTACTCTCAGTAACACTGACCAGAGACCAATCAACCCCCTCTGACACATGTCCTTCCTCTAATCAATCCCCTATAATGAGTACACATGTTCAACACCCTTTTATTGATCTGAGAGGTCCCTAGACAGAGGTTCAAGACTCTGACCTCATGTCATTTAACCCTTGACCTCAGCTACTGGCTGAAAGCATGTCCTAACCTGGGGATTCAGTTTATTTCAGTTGGCCTGTGGCTTCAAAAAGATGAATCTGTATCAATTTCTGGACACACATTTTACTAGTAGATTTTGAAGCTTGCAATGGCATCTAGTGCAAATCATAATATAATTATCTGGATGAAAAACAGTAGATGTTTTATTTGTTTCATATATGAAAAATGTAGAATTGCCTCACATGTACTTGTGGCAATTCAGAGCATATATTTCAAAACAAATATAGTTTTCTACAGTAGCTGTGGCTATCGCTATGCTTGATGAAATAACCTTATTTGAAGGTGAAGATGACCTTGAATTAAGACCTTGACTTAATACTATTTATGTAAAACATGTTTCCAAGGTCAAGAATGAATTTCAACGATATCGCTGTTTTTTTTTTAATGGCTGTTTGATGGAGAGATTAGTCTAAAGGCCCAAATTTCAGTTAAAAAAGGTGCTCATGTACCATTATTTGAGTGTCATATAGAGCAAAACCTCACCCATCATAATGGATCGCACCGTATCTCACATTGTTCTTGATCCACATCCCTTGGAGATCCTCTTTACATATGGGGTCATATACATACAAGCAGGCCCTGTCACGAATCTCGTAACCTGACATCGATCTTCAACTTTGACGCTTGGCTTTCATTATTGGCTGAAGGGCGTTGTTTGTGAGAGTGATCTTCATGTAAAGTGCTCATAAACGATCACAGGCCATGCAGGCAGATTTATGATCATGGGGCTTACAAGGAGATGTGGGACATTGCAGCATCTCATCTATACTCATATAAATAGCACAGTCATGTAAGTTTGGGGTTTGTAAGCGGTCATGGGGGTGGTGATGATGGTGGTGATGAGGAGGAGATGGAGAAATATGAGGAGGGTGGGATAAGTTGGAGAAGGGCAATGAGTAAGCTGTTACGCAAGAAGTTGTTATGATGCTTTTAGACTGAGACTAGAACCCAACTGAGTGCTAATTTATATGAAAACCACCATGAAAATGCTGACATGGATACAAAACACATATTAACATGCTAATTCTGGATGTAGCTCATGGTCAGGAAATGCTGCACCTCTGGCCCCTTATTTCCATTCAGAATAGTTAACCTTGAGATCAACGCTGGAAAATGCAATCCTCAAAGACTGTCCCTCTAAAGACCCCATCTAGAGTTAATTATTGTTTCCCACTCCCAGTTCTGCATTGTTAATGACTTTATGTGCATATTTTTGTCCCCTTTTCTAACTAAAATGCTTTCTATCATGGTGTTTTATCTAGGCAGGTGTTTGACAGGGAATTCAATGACTACAATGTGGTCTTATTCTGACCTCAAAAAATTAAAACAAGGTCAGTGGTAGTTCCTGTTGACATTGACAATGGACAATGTGCAACTGGTGTGACGCTTTAACGCATACAAGTGCCATGCATTTGTGGCTACAACCTCCTGATCATTATTGCTTGTTTGCCAAGTTTTTTGCTTTTTGGTCACAACTCTGACTGCAAGGTTAGCAGCTCATCATGTCAAGGGTCCTTAATCCTTCACTTGTCCAGCCTAAGTCTTTAATGATGTCCACTAACTAGCACAGGAGTCCATCAGCAAGTGTCTTCTGGGAGTGAGGTCGTGGTGTTTATTTCGCAAACTCTGACCTCTAGTGAACACAGTGGTCTGACCCACACATGTGCTCTTGTACCAATGAGGTCATCAATGGGATCTTGTCAAGGGCCTTGAGCAAACAGATTAGACCCATTGTTTGTAAATAGGATGACCAGCTGCTTCACTGCCCATCACTATAATTATGTGACCCGTGAAGAAGAAAACTGACACAAGGCCCAGTTTATTGGGAGCTCAAGTGGTTGTCCAAGTCATTTAAAGGAATCACTTGGTAACTTTTATGTGAATCTTTTTTTTAACAAATTGTTTACATAACACCCTGCTATAAAAATGCAGGAGAGCATAAATGTAATATTTTACCATTTCTATAGGCCAAATATAAATTTAAATTCTAGTATCCCACGGTTTAATTCAGTATGTAATATTTTACACAAAGCAAACAAAAATAGCTCCTCAAAAAGTGCTAAAATAGTGTGAGCTCTGCAAAACGAACCAAAACACGACTCTCACCAATCACATTAATCCCAGCAAAAAATGAGTCATAGCCAAGGAGTCTAAGTCGAGTGTTGCTTAGTGCCAATCATTCCCTCGTTAACCCCCAGCTCCACAACAAATTGCTTCCCTACCATTGCTCAGGAGACCCTGCCTGTGTCCACCCAGTGCTGCAACCTCCCTTGACCTTTTGGAGGGTGCGGCATGGCTGACCATATCCTCATTTGACCCGCATCTCCCATATGGAGAGAGGAGTGGACCGATTGAGAGGAGACACTGCCAGAAGGTCAGAGGTTAAATGACCAGGACTGTTTACAAGGCGATGCGGAGTTCAAACAGCAGACGTTTGTCCAGTCTTTGTCCTCACTTTGTTAGTGACTCCAATAAGGACTACAGATTATTAAACTATAATTGGTCAACTACATAAATTTAGATTTATTTAAAGAATAATCTAGAATAATTGATCCAAATGATGAAGTTCATCAGTAGCGGTTTTTAGCATAGAAATAGAAAAATATATCAATAATTTCTGTAGTATAGTGAATAGCTGATATGAGTCCAAACTTAAAGCTTCCACACCTTAGCTTCTATACATCTTCTCATTTGGGTTATGAATCTGATTAACACAGGTTTTGCTTTTGTTCAGACACCCTGTGTTTACATAAAGAGGCCCAGTGGGACCAGCCCTGGAGGTCAGGGGGTCGAACCTTGGTTGTCAGAGAGCCTTGTGACATTTCTTTCCCACGTTTCCTGGCTCCCATTGTCCGTGGTGAGGAGCCCCCGTTAACGTTTGGCCCTGGGAGGTAGTGTGCCGTGAGAGGGAGGCCTAGGGGCATTGGACCCTCAGCGGGTCCCTGGGAAACGGGCGTAACCAGGCGGGGCTGAGGCGAGCGGGGACAGCATGGGGTCATTTTCCGGCTTGCTGCCCCTCTAAAGGGCTTTGGAGCACAGTATTGGCCCCTGGAGGAGTGCTGGTGTGGAAGACAGTACAAAAGGCTTTGTCTGTGTGTGTGTGTGTGTGTGTGTGTGTGTGTGCGTGTGTGTGTGTGTGAGAGAGAGCGAGAGAGAAAGATGTGTGACTGACTACACACCTCAGCAGGTTTGTGTGAGTATCAAAATTATTATTGTACTTGTTAGCTATAAATTCTGCTCTCCAGTTTTATTAATAACTAATTGTGATCAGGGATAAGGAAGTTAAATAATGTCATGGTGATTTTAGCAGGGCAAGAGCAGCAACCAGTGTTGTACAAAATCGTAAAATAAAATTGACAAAAAGGTGTGTGATCACAAAGTAGAGATGATGATTCAATAATGATGGTGCTGTTGACGAGTAGTCAGGATTGTCACATAATCTCAGATTATTTCCAAATGAATAACTGAACAATGTAAGTAGAATGCAAAAAAGTTTAAATAAAATATCTTGAATAATATATTTAATTAATATTCTCTCTTTGATAACAAATTTCAGAGGTCACAGGATAAAATATTTGCAGTGTGACACAGAATTACACTATTATAAATGCTAGTTTCTTTAACAAAACATGATTTATTATGTGATTTGTGATCACAGGTGTTTCTATTATTCAGAGAATAATATTTCCCTGTAAATTGCACATAAAGCAAAGATAAAACACTTCTAAAATCTTGTACAATATTCTGATTATAATTCCTTTACAATTCTACTTTGTTTGTTTTAGTTCCATTCAGTAATTATGCCATATGTTTATTTATATCACAGCTTG
The DNA here is from genome assembly GCF_020085105.1 of Siniperca chuatsi. Taxonomy (NCBI): domain Eukaryota; kingdom Metazoa; phylum Chordata; class Actinopteri; order Centrarchiformes; family Sinipercidae; genus Siniperca; species Siniperca chuatsi. Next base: position 16,625,923 of record NC_058046.1, on the reverse strand, counting down.
ATCTTGCAATATTAACACACAGATTCCTTCTTCCTTACACGTTTCCTCACTAAGTAGATGTGCATTTACATTTTGCCTCTTGTAGTCTTAGGATGCCATTTGAAGCTAACACACTGAGCTATTGAATAATAAATAGACATCAGCAAAATGAATAAATAAAACATATCATCCTGCCATTATCACCTTTTTCTCTGTCTACATGCCAGAAAAAATATAACTGACGTTCCTACTAATAATAAGGTCATCCTTTTTTAATGTTAGCCTACTCGTATCTTCAGGGTCTCTGACAGGTTTTCAGGAGTCTGGTTTTGCAGTGGAATCGACATGTATAGTAATGTGTGACTAGGGCTTTGTTGATCTGAGAGGGTTGCATGCTCACTAGCTTTGAGAGATGATGGTAGAGAAAGACCCCCTCCACCCCTCCACCCCAACACACACACACACACACACACACACACACACACACACACACACACACACACACTCACACACACCATCACTGTTCCTGTGGAGAGCAAAAGATAGAAGCAGCAGAGGATCTTGAGGGAGAAACGGTCTCTGATGTACAGTGCACAGAGAGGATCTGTGCCATTTCTCTCCTCTTGGTGCAGCTTGCATGTGTGGTGACGAATGGCAGCCATTTTGTTTAATGCATTAAAGATTCACTGTGCCCCCCTCACATCTTAAAATTTTTTGAGGTCAGCCCCCAGGGAATATGATAAATATAAACAAAATCCACACACCTGCACTTTAATTTGTTCTCTTTTCTTTAAGAAATTATTTTTTCCCCTGTTAAACATCATTTCTTATTCAATAACTGCATTTAATTCATGTTTTTTTTCTCCCTAACAAAAAGTAATGATAAAGCTACAATCTGCTCAAGAAAAAAAAAGAAAAACCTTGGGAGAGACATTTTTACACACCGAAAAATGAAGAAGCACGGTTTGTTTGTCTCCAATAGACCATGCTAGCTCCTGAGTGCTATATATAAAAAGTTTCAATAAAATGTCTATTCATCCCATTGTAAGTTTACCTCGGCTGAACATATTACCAGTTGCATATCAGCGACAAGAACTAGCCTGATAGAATCTCTCCACTCTTCCAAATCGCAGACAAAACATTGCAATCTATTGGCTGATTGCAGCTATTTTCTTGCTTCTCTCCTTATGAATTGAGTTTACCAGGTGTTGAACAATGGAATAGAATATTGTGGAAAAGGTCACAACTTTTTACAAAACTCAAAACCAAACTTTGTTTCAATTTCATTGTGGGAAGAGGGCACAAAACCTTTAGATCTGATAAAAGAAAAGTCCTGGGTGCTTTGGATGCACTACAGCATTTCCACACATCTCTTGTCGAATAGCCCTGATGCGTGGGAGGGTGCCATTTTATTTTCAAATGTATTTATTCATGGATCTGACATTTTAAACAACCTCTATGTGCCTGCAGAGTTACAAAGCAAGCACATTTTCTATCATATTCCATAGGTTTAAGGCTCTATCACGTTCCATAGGCTGTTAGATTTGAGGCTGTCTTTCTCTCTTTGCCTCCTGCACTCCCAAAGCCTGAACCTGAACTTGGGAGTACAGGCATAGATTTATATGCATGCCCCTCCTTTGATGACAGGGTAAATATTCACACAGACAGCCAAGGTGCCCCCGTCATTACCCATGTGCTGTGTGTTTGCCCACCAGTTAAATTCTTAGGGGGATTGTTTGGTGAGATGAATGGGGCCAAAGTGCTGAAGGACGTATCGGAGTTCAGCAAACAAAACCTCCCTAGATTGGCTCAGCAACAGCTCGGTCCAGTGGGCAAAGTTAGCAGTGAGGTGAGAGGGGGGAAAAAATAGCCGTACTAGGCCTGTCAATTAAGGCTGCGAATGGCTGGGAGGTGGAGAGCGCTCGGCTGTGCATGCCATCTCTCTGGTCCTGTTGGATCTGTAGAGATAGCTGAGGTGCCGTTCACCTCAAATAGGAAAAACCCTGTCAATATTCAACTATTTAATAACCCTGAATGTGCTGCTCACTGTGCCTTTTGAAGACTGTGGGGTCTGCATTTCCCTTTGATGTACTTTCATTGTCAGACTCTCTATCTGAAATCTTCGAAGATGGAATTGGTGACATTTTCTCTTTTTTCATTCATTCAATCCAACCTCAAAGGTTTCCAGCAGTATTTCTCTAGTCCAAGATGCTTTTTTGTATGGGGGGGGGGGGAGGATTTCTATCACTGGGTAATGGAACACCAGGAGATTTAGGAAAAAAAAAAAAGTATGTTAAAGCATAGACCTCACTGTCTAGATCGCTCCAATTTTGTTCCTTTTTCCGAAGTCGGAAACAAATATACACTGAAACACATTTGCACATGAAAATGCTTTCTCTTAAACACACACACACACACACACACACACACACACACACACACAACACACACACACACACACACACACACACACACAGACAAAGCTCAATATTGAGAGTTGACTCGTGTACTCACCTTAACATTTATGTCTCTATCCCAGGACCTTCACTGACTGTGATGGCTACATTATAGATCTACCATTACGGCTGTATCCCACTTTGTTGACTTCTAATACTGAAATTGTTTGTTGGATAAAATTCCATGCCAAGGAATGTGTTTGGATTATATTATTATATTCATCATTATTTTCTGGGCATCAAACAGCATCAAAACTCATCTGAAGCAGCTATAGCAAACAGAATATGCATACAGTAATAGGGGAGCCTGAACCTGTACCATAGAGAATTAGCCTTTTTTGTGTGTGTCTGCAGTTAAAGGTGACATGTTCCACTTACAGGTTAATTTCACCTTAATTGTGAAACTGAAAAGTTACATATTAACAAAAGTTAATATGTTACAGTTAATAGTGCTGATTAGGTGCTCAAGGCTATGTAGGCTAGTAGCGTTTGGGACATGACAAAGATAATAAACTGTACCATTGTGCATTGATTAGAAACCCACTGGTCATACAATTCCAAAAAACATACGATTAAAAAGCTTTGGTAACAAATTAGATCAATATATCACAAATTTTAACAATAGCAGCAGAAAAAAGGCAAACTCAGTCTGGGTCCTGCAATGTCGGTCAGGGTTGTCAGTTTTCCTCCAGGTTGCCCTTAAAAGCCTTTTTTCTGCATTTTATAGAAGAGGGCACATCTGTTGGTTGTGGTGTTTTCTTCTGTTGTTGTAGCATCATGCTTTTCATTCAAAGGGAGATAATTATCTTTCCGTTTTTGGTTGATGCAGCATTCACATCTGTTTTGTTATAAATTAATAAATAAAATTAAATAGATTTTGCTTATTTTTTCACAAGCAGTGGTGAATTTTTGAGTGTACCTATAACTAAGATTTTTGTTGATTCTGCATGAAGGCCACAAAACTCACAGGTTCCTCTTGTAGTTATGACCCAGAGGCTCTTCAATTGAATTTTCAATGCAGGTTGTATTTATAGTACATTTGACATGTCACAAATGCAGCACTAGATAATTACTTTGTGTGTCATGAAGTCACTCCTGTATGCAATGCATACAATAAACACAGAGAGCAGTTCTGAAGAAAATATCTGCCATGATGTCATTTATTTTATAGCTATTATAGGCTACACAAAATTTATTTGAGAATGACATATTAAGATGATATTTTAGTTGCAGCAGCTGCAGCCACTTTAAACAAGCACAAATCAAACATCACATGGTATGAGAGTGTTTTCTTAACAGTATATTTCCAGACTTGAGCTCACCTGGTAAAGTGACCACAAAGGCAACGCAATTCAAACAAATGTCCCATTGTGCGGCTTTAATGCCACTAAATCAAGCGATATACTTTATTTGAACCATTTATTGTAGGCATTGAATATAATGTCACAATAGATCAGACAGATTTGTCAGACTTACAGTTTGACAAAATTAAAAAGAAAACTACAGAAGAAAAGCAGCCAGTGAATCGAGGAATGGGTTTAGCATAAATTAAAGTTTGGCAAATTTCAGCAAGAACTACATGACACCAGTATGAGAAGATCAAAAAAACAAGGTGAATCTCCCACATTGTGTCTGTCGTAGGAGTGCATTTTTGATGAAAGTATGAAGTGTAATGCTTTTGGGTTAGTAGACCACTGGAGTTGCGGTGGCGATTGTATAAATGCCTTTTTCACTTTTGCTTTGAATTTGACTTCACTTTTACATTCACTTCAAAGGTTGTAATACAGTGTTCTTTAACTTGATGAAAGCACCCCCTCCATGACCTTTCCCTTCAAAATATCTCATAAACATACAAAACATGTTTATTAGGAACACACCCTCAGAGCCCTGAGCCTGGGCAGTTATGATGCAGAGTCTATGCAGTACTAGTGCAAGCAGAGTCCCTGTGAAATCCCTCACTATAAAGTATCTTTCAAGGTCTGACTGGAGGAGGACATAACTATAAAGCCCACACTCCAGACCGCGCAGCTGTAATGTCTAACAACTTCCTCCATTTCTCCTTCTCATACTCAGCTAATTTGAGTCCTCCCATCTCTCTGTGGTGCTGTGTGCTCTATACATTTTCACCCACCATTCCCTCACATTTTCACTCTGTGCACTCTCACTCTGGAGGACCTATACACTGGCAGATAAGAGGAAATGAAGTCTCGTCTACACAATTTGAAGCGCTGCTTTGAAGCTGAATGTGAAATAGCAGCTCCGCTCCTCTCTGCTCCTCTCTGGCTGGTAAAATAAGGGCCCTCTCGTTAAAAGCACTTTACCTGTGCTCCCTCTATGGATCATTGCTCTCATTAAACAGATTTGGGGTTACATTCAAATCACAATTACTCCAAGCACTAACTGTTAATGGGCACAAGGGTTGAAAGAGTAAGAGAAATGTTTCTGACATTTCTTTTTATATCTCTCTTTGAGCTGGGATGAGAACACATCAAAAGGTGCAAGGTGAAGCATAAACTAACCTAAACCTGAATGGGGATTGATTTCAAAGATGTGTGATACTGAACTGTACCTGAAATCACAGTCCAAAAATTTTAACTTTACACTAGATTTTAATCTTATGGTCTTCAGGGAACAGTTACATACATAATGATTGTATGTTTAAAATATAGAAGTGAATTTCCTCTCCAGACTGAACTAGTAACTGGAGCACATTCTTGCCCTTATGTGACCTTTCAGTACTTACTGAGTGAGTTTTTCTGTACTCGAATATGCAACACACATTACTGTGTGTCTATGCGAGTGTGTGTGTGTTTGTCTGGGGAGTGTTGTATATGTACCAGACTGTCGAGAACACCCCCTGGGTCCTACTGCACAATGCCAAGAAGAGTACAGGCAAGATACTTTCATCTGCTCACCACAGAGATCCTGCTGTGTGTGTGTGTGTGTGTGTGTGTGTGTGTGTGTGTGTGTGTGTGTGTGTGTGTGTGTGTGTGTGTGTGTGTATGTGTGTAGTGTTTGTCTGAATGGTAAAGGAGAGAGATATGTCACCTTGGGCTCTCTAACACATAGAGGAAACTTACTTTTTGTATTGCAGATACAGTAACTATTTCTAATTTGACACTTGATCATTTAGATTTAACAATATTTGAATGACTGTTTGCACTTTGCATCATCTGTTCCTCAGATAAAGATACACCTCTTTAAAACTCATAGACTCATTGCTTCCTCTGAGAGTTTCTGTTTGTTAGTAACCTGCTGACTGCCTCAGGAAAAGAAAGCAATATTAAGTTTTTCATTAATGACCAAAAGAAACCAAAATGAGGATATTTCCTCGTGATGCATCTTAGTGTGTGCGTGTGTGTGTGTTTCAGAGAAATTGAATATATAGTAAGCACACAATGTTGCATTTTGTGTGTATTTGTGGGCATGCATGTGGTTGCACCTCACTGCTACTATGTTGCATGTGTCTGTGTGTGTGGTTTTACTGTATGTGTGAGGGCCTCTCCTGGTGACTGCCTAGGGCAATAGCACAGGATGTAATCCCATGTATGCCTCCAGTCTCTTAGCTGCCTGCGTAGATGTGGAGGAACATTTTAGCCCCTGCAGTGTGCCGTAGGGCACAAGTGCTCACGATCCTGTACTGCTAACAGACAGCAGCTGCCTGGTGCAGTTCCAACACAGTTTCCTCCTACCTTTCACGATTTGTGTGCGACTCTTTCTACACTCTGTATCTGTGTGGCACCGTTCAATTTGCAGCAATGAGAGATGGCTAAAGGAGGGAGAAATTGACTTTTGACAGCCATTATATTAAAGTATGCCCACTTTCACAAATTTGTATCAGTGTCCAGAGGTGAAGAGCACCCTCCTGCCTGAAAATCAAATCATCTCCTTAATGTATAGCCTTATCTTGATTGGCACTTGGTTGTGCAAAAGCTAAGAAATATAGTAAGTAAAACACGCTTATAGTGAAGCCAAATGTCATGCATTGATTGAAAACCGATTGCAGACATCCTTAGCACTCAATTCAGACTCCATGACAGGCAATCAAGTTTCAATTGACAAATGAATTCAAGGAAACAGTCTGACATGAATAGCTGTATTCAGTAGGTGCATAGAAATCTTGTCACTTAAAATAAACATCAAGGGAAATGATCCAAGCTTTTTCTGTGTTCTTAAAATAGTTGAAGCAGATTTTCTGGTAAAAACTAAAACTACAAAAGCAAGATTTTTGTGAAGATGCGCCTGTTATTTCAGCCTAAATCACGAAGTGGGGGTGCACCAGTGGAATAATAGACTCTGTAGGTTTGCCCAAAATGCATTCTGCTGTTGGGTATTGGTACTTCTCCTTTTGGAAGTAACAAATAGAAACTCAAGTCCTGTCATTATAAATATTAGTACATGAGCACACTATTCTGAGAAACTCTAGACTCTCCTTGATCTCTTACATCTCGTATCATTTCTTAAACGTGAAATAAAAAGAAATCACATGGTTGCACTGCTAAACAATTTTGGAACGTAAATATGTTGAGCAAAACTGTATAACTCATCATTGTTTTTCACCGGGATTGACTGTATGGCAGAAATGCCTTTACCCTTTGCATGTCAATATTATATAATCACCCAGTACTATCAAGGTGTTGCTGATCCCCTGAATTAATGAGATGGGAGAATTGCATTCACTTGATATTGTCACTGGTGCTTTTACCATTTGCTGTGAAACCTGTCACAGCCTATTTCCTTTCTGTCTGTGTCCTTATCCTTTCAACTGGTTTATTATTACCATGGCCTGACCTCCTGTGGTGTTTATCGAGAGTTCTGATGAGGTTGTCGAGGAAGGCTAGAGGAGTGACAGGTGGTCTTGATGATAACTATCCATCTACCCCCTTCCATCTCACCACGGTGCAAGCCTCAACCACTGATCTCATCTCTGATGTCCATAGCTGTAACAGAACAGAGCAGAAAGGGGAGATCAATAGATGTCATAATAGATAGGTCAGAATGAGGAATCACTGAAAGGTCAGTCCCGATCGATTCCCACATTATTGCACTGCAACCTCTCTGCTGTTGCATGTTGGTCATTAAGTATGAAACCCTGCAGGATGCCAGCACCCCTGCCTGCTTTTAGTCACATCAACTAATCCTAATTATTAGTTCCGCTCTGGCTGGAGGGGCAGACAACCACATTTTCTTCATCTGTATGTGATGTCTTATGTTATGATATATGCCTGGTCCTCACACCCCTGACCTGTCTCTCTGTGAGACAGTTCCTCGTTAGTAGAAAGTCAGCTCGCCCCCTGCTGCATGTAGCTGCAGCCGTATGACCATCATTAGTGAGTGACAGTGCTGTATGTGGCTGCCACGCCGCAAGGTTCTCGGACCAGCATTCTTGAGCTCCAGGAAGCTATCCTGGAGCTGTATGGGGTCCAGATCACGAATCTTACACCACTCAGCTCAGAGCAATCCTGGTCCACCATAGAGCTTAGCAAGACATCCACCTGAGCTCTCAGCTCTGCAGGGGAAGAGGACAGGATCACCCGGTTGAGCCAAATCTGATTTTCACCTCTGTCTAGACTGGTGTGAAGCTATGATGGAGTTTTGACTGGCTTGAGAAATGCAGTGTCATGGGGGTGACAAAATGGATGTCAGGAGTCAGCTTAGGTAAGGTACTGTATATCATGGAATGCAGCCATTCTGTATTTTTTCCCCCCAAAATTCCCTGCATGCTTTTCTTAATAATCTTAGATCAGGTGATCATACAACATACCAAAGAAGAGCAAAGATACAAATATCCTTAATCAACTGTGAGTTAGTGTGGGAATTTAGTTAAAATAATCTACAGTACAAATTGAACAAATTGAAAACCAGATACTGACATGCATATTCAGTGCTGAAAAAAAGGCCTGTGCCGTGGCCAAGCAACTACACAGTTCTCTTTTGACCCTCTAAACCTGTTTTGTCCAGCACTTGTTCCCTGAAATGGCATTAGCATAAATCTCCAGCCCATAGAGGTAATGATGGCGTGAAATTATGGCTGCCTCAGCAGACCTTATTCCCCTCTGCTCTCCCTCCCTCTGGGTCCAAGGCCTCAGCCTTCGAATGAGACCATCTCCAATGCCTTCTTCCTCTGCTTCCTCTCCCTCTCCTTTGCCTCCTAGTTCCATTCAAAGGGAATGTGTAACTGAATTTGAAATTGAGTGCCCTTCTTTCAAGGACCACAGCTAATGAGACGTTTTGCCTTGAAATCCAGGCTGGATGGGGGGAGACCCTGATGGGTGGAGATGATAGCCACCCTGTACATCAGGTATAAGGCTGTCCGGATCTCTCACCGCTGAGAAGGGGAAAGGTGGTTTCTATAGGGGTAAGAAATACGGATGAGTCTTTATACAATGAGCACCCTTCTCTGGGTCACCTGGGGCTACCATTGTGAATCCAAGAGTAGTACGCCTGTGTGATCTGCATCCATGTGCAAAGAGAAGGCCGACACCAGCCAGGCCTCCCCCTTTTGCATACATGTATTAGGAGCTAGATTTAAAAAAAAAAGAAGCCCATAAGGGTCTGGAGAGAGATAGGAGGTGACAATTAGATTGAGATGGAAGAAAGTACACTGGAGTGGGTCAGAGGAAGGATGGAGTGTGGAGAGAGGGGGAAGAGAGTCATAGAGATGGAAAGGGGGTCGGGCCCATAGAAACAGGTATACTTGACAGTTTACGGTCCGGGGATCATCCGAGAGACGCCGCATGGGTGCAATGATGAAAGGAATCGAGAGCTTTGCGTCCTAGGGGTTCTCCCTTTAATCAGGGGCCCTGAGGAGAGAACCTTGAAGCCTATGGGCCCCTAGCCGCTGCTAACCACTGTCATGTTAATGAAAGAGGCTCAGGGTGTGAATGGAGAGACTAGCTTGTTACCAGCGTGCTAATTAATGCATGCAGTAGGGGTGTGTGTGTGTGAGTGAGTGAGTGAGGGTTTTGTGCATTTTAATGAGGTGTCTATGTACGTGTAAGTGTGAGTATGCATGTCAGGATGACAGGGATTTGAGGCATGGAGTGAGGCGGATGTGCGACCAGGTTTGAAAATAGGGGCTCAAGAGTGCAAAACACAGCAGATGCATCTAGGAATAGTGTAGAAATAATTTGTTGGGAATTACCTGAAGTTGAGACTCTGACTTGAGTCTGCTTCCAACATCATCTTACTGCTCTATAATGAGATGTTTTTCAGCTTCAAAGTACAGTTAAAAGCACACAAGGACTAATGTAGACTGCATTGGCTATTAACTCAAAAAACGTGCAGATTCTGTATATTTTATTATTAATTAAAACTGATCAAGAACTGTAATAAATCAATTTTATTATTTCTATTATTTGTTAATACATAGACTCTAAATGACTTCCTCAGCTGCACCCCGCACTGTCTCGATCACTGTGTGGTGGAAACAATCCTGTCTGATTTACTTTCTCACAACTAGCTCACATTGACTGCTGTTTATCAGTGCCCTTGTGTCTGTCATGTCCCAGACTATATGCTATAAAATTATCCTTGGAGATCTGTTAAGGGTCTCACCCCAGACAACCCTTTCTGTCTACCCAGCGTTCCCACGGACAAATAGATGGGGGACTTTTGGATGGCCGTAGACGCAGCATATGGCCCTAGGCAGCAGCATTGTATGAGCTGTTTGGGTAAGATGAAAAACCGGCATTGTTGCACGTGTCATTCAGACAAGAGGTAGGGGTGTCTGTCAGGGCAAAGGGAATGCCATCGAAGTCTGTGACCTTTTAATTTGCTGGTGGCCTCTCCCACAGACCTCTGTGTCGGCCGTACATGCCCCATTCTGTGATTTGGGACTCTATCAATCTCATCGGTATTGACAACGGACATGTTTGCTAGATTCAATTTGACTGATGTAACCCTTGAGGAAAATCCATAAGTAGAGGTTATAAAATGCCGACATGTATAAAAATATTATTTCCACAATGGGGGCTGAGATAAATTATGTTAAATGCTGTGTTGAAAAGTTATGGCCTGTAAGAGAATTACCATAACGCCTGAAATGTGAAATTGTCATCTTTGAAGAACATCAATTATTTTCTAGAGCATCCACATGAATATCTGAGAGGATGTGACCCAGTACAGATGTGATACACTATGAAAAATGCTCTACTTTTTCCCATCAATCAGTTTGTACAATTTTGAACAGCCACTTGGAGTTTTTAGCAGTTTAAGGTATTTTCTTTTGCTCAAAGGCTACAACAAAGTCAAAATATTATTTAGATTTAATTGAATAGTGGAATAATATTAACTGTAAATGCATATAAATTCTGTGTTTTGATAAAAAAAAAAACATCTCCTTCAATTAGCAGTTGTAGCATCCTGCATTTCTGTTCTGTCCATTTTCAAGGGAGTCACTTCTGTGTGAAACACAGTGTGCTGAATATCAGAACACACTGTAGGTCACTGTCTCGCCTTATGGGTGCTACATACACTAGAGGTCTCTATATTTTGTTGGACCAGTACTGACGCCCATATCCCATCCTACCCCCAACCTTGTCCACCATGTAAAGTGCCATTATAAAAATGTCAAGGGGTCCCTCTCTCTCATCCTGCCTGTCAAAATCATGTGCCATTATGCAAATCAATGTGTGAACACACGCTCTCAAAGATTTACATAGGCTATATGGGCTATAGGCAATGGTGAATTTAGATGATTACAGAATAAATCCTAGAGATACATATTGCGTATGTACATATATGAAAATGAGGGAATATTTTACATTTTGGACCTTGAAGGTTAAAACATTATCACTGCATTAACATGTATGTGGCGGCTGCAGCTCAGGAGGTAGAGGGGGTCGTCCAGTAATCACAGGGTTGGCGGTTTGATCTCTGGCTCCTCCTGTCCACATGTCGAAGTGTCCTTGGGCAAGACACTGAACCCCCAAGTTGCTACTGATGGGCAGGCCAGCGCCCTGCTTGGCAGCTCCGTCGCCATCAGTGTGTGGGTGTGTGTGAGTGGGTGAATGAGAGGCAAATTGTAAAGGGCTTTGTCAGTCCAGCCCATTTACCATAATTTTTAACAACACACTTGTTTTCTTTTTCATCTCTGTCTAAAAGCTGATTTAATTCAACATTTGTGTTTATGGTATTTTGCCAGTTTTTTTTCAGCACAAAAAGAAGTAATTGTTTACTGTTATTTTTTTCAATATAAGTAAAAAAAGTATAGATTAAAAAAATCTCAAAATAACTTTTTAAATCAGAATTTGAAGCAAATGAACAAAGCATGAACAAATCCAAATGCATTTGGCCTCCAGTCCAATTCAAGTCAGTCAAGACACATGCTCAAATCTGAATATATTCTTCAAGTAAAGAGGATTTTTATCCATTGATACTTTTTATTGAAAAGTTCATACTAAATGGTCCAATGCCAGCACCCCCTTAAATTGGGTTTAAAGTGATTTTCTCAGTGACTATTAGATAGACGTGCATATGTTATTTTATCCTTTTATATTTCTTAACTCTTTCCTCTTTCACTGGTCTTAAATGTCTGTTTGAATTGCAGTGTCTGAAGTGGTTTTGCGGTTCTGCAGAAATGGAAATAGTGTGAGTGAGAAAAGAGGGAAAGAGGGACATAAGAGGTAGAAATATGTAATTTTTGGTGGAAAGCATGAATGTACCAGAAGTGGAGGTCAACCCTATAATGTAACCATTTGCAGGAGGATCATTAAAGCCATTTACCATGACTTTCACTGAATTGCTTCTTAAGTAATGACAGAGGTCCTCCTATCGAGGGCAAGTGAAAAGAGTTAGGTGTATCCTTCTGCTGCACCTGTGCTATACAGAACGTTACATTATGGAAAATAAAATAAAAGGACAGATAACTTCACTGCTCTATGACACATCAGGGTATCCATTAGCTGCAGAAAGAGCACAGGAGAGAAAAAGACAGACAAGGAGAAGGAAAAAGAGATTGGGCCTTCTGTTTTGACAGCCCTGAACCTGAGTATTGCTTCATTGTTTGTTTCGCAGAGGAGTCATGGATGTGGTTTGAGTGACAGTGAGTCCGATGTCCGCTGACATGTGGAGCTGCTTCACATTTCCTCTAATTGCTCCGCATTGCCCGAGCTTGGCACACATGTAGAGCATGGTAAGAGGCGCCTCTTTTTAGGTCGAAACAGAAGGTGCTGTGATTTTGGCATACAAAGAGAGGGGGATGGGGGCGGTGGTGCAGAAGGAGGAGAAGGGCTTGAAGAGGAGGTATTCTATTATTCCTGATAGACTACTCTGAAGGACAGAGAGGTGATGGCCTTGCTTGTACAACTCTGTGGCATAATAATGTCCTGCATTAAATCTCTGGCAAGTTAAAGCATAGATGTAGTGCCAGCACAGCAGATATATGACATCAGGTACATTCCACCAATCAGGTGTCAATGATGCAAGCTATAGGTTTTGTTGAAATAAACAAATGTAGAAACAAAGAAGGAGATGTGAGGGGTACAATACAGTGGCATATATGGCGTCAGTTTTGATTCGTGGTGTGCTGAGAAGCACTGAGATTGGAGGAAATCCTTGCAAGGGAGGGAAAAAAGCCTCTATCCTTGCTGATGCTATTTTAATTAAATAGTTGCTAGGTTACATCGTGCAGAACGACAGGGGTGGGTGGTGTGGCACAGGCGCCTGGGCAAAGGGAATGGTGTGTGTGTGTGTGAGGGGACATGTCCCTGAACAATGAAAGCACATCCCTTTTTTTCCACACCCAATCTATAATAAGGATTTCAAATGTGAGACATATTGACATGAAATACAGTGAGAGCGATTTTACACTCTCTAAAACTCTCTAGCTCTCTCCCGCTCCCTCTCCCCATATTCGTCTGCCTTTTTCATTTTTCTCTCACAGATCAGAGGGTGGGGGGAAGCCCCCTTTCATCTCTGTGACAGTGCTTTTCACCTCCACTGGTGACTTAGCGAGGACTAGTGCTCCCATTGCACCCTGGGATGCCAGACAGTGGAGAATGCCAGGGGCCTGTGTGCCCTGGCAACCGCTCGTGTTTCAGATACCCCCCACCCCAACACACACACACACACACACCTCCTCCAGCCTCCTTTAGCTCTCTACTCCCAGCCTCCATCCAGGACTCTGACCACACAGAAACCCAGACAGAGCACTGATGGATGGGGCTGGAGACAGCAGAGAGTCCCTTGATGCTGGAAATAAATCTGACAGGCCCTACTGGATAAGGCCAAGCATAATCTTTCTCAATGACTTCAGTCCGAAGGGTGTGTGTATGGGTTTGTCCTTTTTTCCACACCCTCCTTTTCTTTATTGTCAACACTCCATCTCCACCTCAGCCCTCTATGCCAGCAGAGATAATGCCATAATTTACAGCTATGCATTGCAGAAGATGAATGATAGTTGCTTTTCTTGCTTAATATGCATTCACCACTACCAGATAATAGTCTTTTTCTAGGAAGAATAAAAGAAATACCAAAAGGAATTCAGCATTTTTATGTTATATTCTCCCCCTAATGTGCTAAAAGTGATATATAATTCTCAGTCTTTCATTAGAAACAAAATTGATAATGATGAAAGTGTGCTACATGTTTCTATAGGTGTCCCTTTTTCATATTCTTGAGTGAAATATTGCAGGGTGAAAAAAAGTTAGCTTTCGTTTTTCCCCCCAAGGTCTCCAGAGTGCATATGGAGATGCCTTTAAAAAAGTGGGGAAAAAACACACACACGTCGACACACACACAAATAATTTTGCAAATGTCTTTTGCAAAAACATCCACTCTTGATGCATATACAGCATAAATATGTATTCCATGTCAAAAACAGCTATTTCTCTTTCTACGTTCACTTCTATGTCTCCCCTGCCGACAGTGTAGTAGAAGAGACTCGAGCTACAGCCTGTGTGTGTGTTTCTGCAGCAAGAGAAGCTAGGGGCCCAGTGTCCAGGGGCCAGTTTCCCTTGGGACTCCAGCAAATGACTCCAGTGACCTGTTGCCCTCCTCGGTGGTTGGCATGCGCTCCAGCAGGTCGCAGCAAGAGGTCAGGGGTCGTTTGAAGCAACATGGTGTCTATATGTAACTTTCTCACAGACAAACAGGATCAAACGGCAAATTAACTCTTTGAACAAGGTCAATTTTTGAGTTTTGGTTGAAGGATTACTGATTTTATGGAAATTACCTCAAGTACAATTATTCATGGTTATGTAGTTTCTGAATTTGCCTTCTTATTACAATATGACAACAGTTGTTTATTTTGTTTTTCACATTATATTTCAGAAAATATATAAATTCTTACAAAATTTTGTTTTAGAGGCATATAGTGGGAGAAACACTGCTTCCAAGAAATTACAGTTTTGAATATATACATAGTATGATGAGTCTCTTTACCAAGTCAAATCCAGTGGACTGGGGATAACAGTGTAAACAATTAAAATGAACAAACAAACAAACCCAAAATATAAGGACAGATGGGATATCATTGTTGACATGTCCCTTATATATCACACAATATGCCATCAAGAGTCAGTGAAACACAAACATAATGCTCTGTGTTTATGCATGGTTTTTTCTCCCAAAAGAAGTATCACTACATACAGTAAACACTGCATGTATATCAGTGTCATCAGAACTGATCTGTAAGGAAAGTATTCACAATCATGTAGAAACCCTTCATGGTATTTAAAGGACAAGCTAACTGACTTAAAAAACATTTCTCCCTTTATCCAGAGTAATGTTCTGAATTTGCCGCCTTGATTCCATTCAGTTTTACATTTCCTGAAAACAGCGGAGAGTTACATTGTCTTAATTAGGAACATAGGCTGCCTTTACAACAATGTGTGGGAGGACCTGGAGGTTGAAGTGCTCCGTGAATGCAATGTGCATCATCAGCCTAATAAAATATAACACAGAAAATTAAGTCTGTTGGACCTGAGGCACGCAGAACAACAGAATCCCTGAAGCAAAATGATGCAGGTTTCCGTTGTGAGTGTGTGTGTGTGTGTGTGTGTGTGTGTGTGTATGTGCATGCATGTGGATATATGTGTGTTTATATAAGTACATTTGCTAGAGCGTAGAACCACAAAGGAAGCAATTATAGAAATATATTTGTTACTGTATTAATTCTTTCTTTGAATAGAAAGGAGAAAAAATTTTGCCAAGAAATGTGATGTAGGCTACAGCTCCTTTGTCCTAGTATGAGCGCCTCATTCGGCAAAGTGCATCAAAGTGTCAGCATTTCAAACATGAAAAATGGATGAAGACATTGGTGCATTTCTCACAATTTTTCTAATAAACTGTCAATCAAACTGCACCATGAATGACACTAATATCATATGATGCAGCATTCCATATCAAAGATCTCATCGATGCTCGTTCCCCCTTTGGCTCAATCTGAGGCCTGTCCTCCCCTCTTATTATCACCATCATCATTCGGACATGAAAGGAGAGAAACAAGTGCTGCACCATTGCCAAGGAGAAACCTTGATCTCGGAGCATTTGCATTCGCCACCTAGTTCCTCTGGCTGTATGAACGCGTTACCAAGGTGCTCTCTGATTGGATGCCACTGAAAAGCTGGCATTCTGCTAATGCTCAAAGCAAGCAAGCTCTCCCCCTCCCCCTCCATACACTGCCACACTCAGTTGGTGGCACTAGGGGGCAGTCCACTCTGTTGGTTGTTATTGTCACGGAGACAGCTACAGCAGGATTTAGTAGGAAGAGAAATTGGACACAAGAGTTTAAAAAATATATATAATTAATTTATTCATTCATGTGGATTCCTGGAAAAATCTATTAGGTTTCTGTGAGCTTAATGTCCTGCTTTTTCACCATGAAAGACATTAAGCTGTGTGCTGTAATATTGCTTTTGCTAATTAATTTGGAATGTACCAACAGTTGAGCGCAATTTTTCTAGTAAATCATGGATTACACATACAAGACACAGAATATGAAATTCACTTCTCTTGGTGGGTGAATATTCCCCTCTAGAGGAGTGTTAAGCTAAAGTTAAATGCATCTTAATGATCCAATATGAGATAACTGATACTAATATATCTGGTAGCTCCCTGTAAAAGAGGCTGATCTAAAACTGTAAAATGGGCAGGCCAGTGTTTCTGAATGTACCTTTTGTTACTGTGTGATGCTTGAGAGAATGATAAGCTGCTTTCTCATCACAAAACATTTCAGTTTAATTCTCAATAATATTAAAAAAAGGTCAAGATATATTTGGAATAATAACACTAAATATAATCTATATTAAATTAAAAAAGTGGGGGAAATGTCACTGTTGGTTTGCATTAAGCAATTCATTTAAGCGCTAAATGGATACACACACACACACACTTTTGAAGGAGCTATACTGTAGCAGTGTGTCTGTGGTATAGTGTCTATCAGGAGGCTGCTGATTAAAGGCGTACAACAATGAAGCATGGAGGCCCCCAAAGGAACAATGTTCATCTGGAGATGAATTATTGTAAGAGCAGTGGTGATTACCATGAGGCCAGTCAGCCATTTCATATTTCCAGCACGAGGCAGTGGACCTCAAATTTTAACCAAGACTTAAATGTACTTTGCTTGGCGAGAATCTCTATTTCTTTTTTTCCCCTCGCCATTTTTCCCTGCTTTGCACTTATAACTGGTGCACGTTTAACTCAATTAGGTCATAATACACAGACAGATGAACAATATTTCCCATATGCGGGGATGTGAATGATATGAGTCATAATCAGTGTGTGTGTCAGTGGGATAACATGGACAAAAGTAAAAATAAAATTGGTCCTCCACAATGGCTATGTCATCTTAAATGTCGCTTGTGTATCTAGCTTTCTGCGTATTATGTTATGCTCCTTATCAAGTCACACAGAGAAGCACACATTCATGAAACACTGGATGATACACTTGGCCCTGTATATTTGACTGACGTGATTCAAACAAAATCCCAATTTGTCATGATTATAAAATAACCTTCTCACTGTCATATCTCAATACAATTTTGTGTCTTGATTTCTCTGAGCATTACCCAAACGCAGCTTGAATACATTGCGAATTGCTCCTGTTTTTACTACCTGTCAATAAACTGCACTTTTATCTCGAATATCAATAAAATTGTTGTTTCAATTTTGAATTGTGTCAACTTTTATTTTTAATGCTGCTTTGTGGAATTTATAACCAGTTTTGAATATGTGCTATATTAAATGTCAGTTTTTCAAAAGTCCACTTGCTTGCTGCAGCCAAAATCATTTAAATGTTTTGTGCTACTTTGTCAGCTGTTGTCATGGTAATGAAGAAATGATTAATTGCATGTATTACATTTAAGGTGATTGCTGCATGCTGATCTCAGTCAACCAATCTGTAATGGGCACTCAATTCAGCAGGGGACCTTTTCTGTTTTTTCTTATCTTTGTCGTAATTTGGAGGTATCATTGTAAAGAAAGTAAGAAATGTAAAAACAGGTCAGAGGAGTTCAAGCAATCTAAAGTGTTCTCTTTTAGGCCATTCAAGATACAAGGTCAGGTCAGTCATGAAGTATGGCTGCTGCTTCTCACAATCGACATGAGGGTGGGATCACCATTCTGTGTCAGACAGAAAGCCCACTATTATAGCGTCACCTCTCCAGAAGCTTCTCAGTTCTTTGGGCTGTGTTGGGGACGGACGGGTGGGGGTCTCTACTCTCCTTCCTGAAGCGGAGCTCCACGCCGCTCTACGGAGAGAGGGACCTCGGTGAATAGTCCCCACTCAAGAGGAATAAAGGAACCTCTCCACTGGTTTGTTTTGGAAGCTGTCTTATTGATCTGTCTACCTATGAATGAATGCATTGGCCCAGTTTTCCCGCTCATGTGGACAATGACACTCAAGGCCTGCATTAACTGGCCCGATGTTATTCCCAGAGAATGGCGTGCATTAAGAGGAGTTTGGGAGCATTTGTCATTTCATTCCTTTATCTATTCCACTAACCTTTCCCGCAAGAAGAGAGAAGGCAAACTAAGAAAAGCAAATCAATGGCACTGCCTGCCTAAATCAATGCACAAGGACATATTTCATAAGTAGAGTGATGCTGACACACAATTACAATATTATTGAGCACTATAATTCAAAGACTAGTAAAAAAAAAAAAGAAGATAGAATCTCAAGTCTTGCCTGAGACCTTGAAGACCCAAAAAGAAGCCACTGTAAACGCAGAGAAAAGCCTGAAAGAGGACCTTCTGTGGTTGTAGTCTCCGAGTACGGAATAAAGCACTAAGGCCTTAAGAAAGGGACATCTGCGTGGAACTGTTTTGTCACTCAGGGTCCAACATGTGAATTTGAGTAGGGGCAGTAAAGCATATCATTGTTTCCTTCAAGCACCTTCAAGTATGAATTCCGTGACAAGGACATACTACAAAATGCAGCTCTGCAGTAAAAGCCAAAAAGATACATAAAATAATACCACTTTATTATTTTATATTATTACAAGTTTTCCACACTCTGTTTAAAATCAGCCAAATTTTCTTCATTCATGTAAAAAAAATAAAATTGTTATTGTGCCTGTTAGATTTTTCACTTGTTTTAGCACAGGAAAAAAGTGCTTATAGTTCTAAATCACATTTCAAGAAATTTTGCTCCTGTTGGCATGATTTGGAGGAGAGGAGAGACTGGTTCAACAAGGAGAGACAGACTGAGTCAATGAACTAACTATCTTACAAACAAGTCTTTGGTGAGGCATCATTTCTAAAGTTGTTAGTCATTCCCTTGTATAGGCCAGAGTATCATCAAACTTCAATAGGAATACTGACTTGCTGTCATTTTGGTAATTTTCTGATTTACAAAACTCTTCAAAGTGAATTTGGATATTAAATATCCAAACTCAGCTTCTCTCTTTGGTCATCTGCAGCATTTAATGACAGTGACCAAGAAATCCATATGAATTCCACTGACACAATTATAAGCTCTTCTTTCAACACTAAAAAAATGCTTATAGACCCTTGTTTTGAATTTCCCAGTAGTTCACAACATATACATACCTAAAGTGCCAAACGCATCTAAAGCTTTGTAAATTAACCCATCTCCTTGTTATGAAGTCAGCGAGCCGGTGGAGCATAAGGATAAAATAAAAAAGGACATCGTAAAGAACATAATTTATTTAAGACAAAACTCTAAAGCAGAAATAAATACATGAAAGAACAACAATGTGTGTAATTTACTTTGTGAACCAAACAATGAATTATAAAACACTTTCTGTGGTAACAAACAGAGCAAACAATGCCTCATTCAGGCCACTGAATTCTGAAAG
Organism: Siniperca chuatsi; assembly: GCF_020085105.1. Taxonomy (NCBI): domain Eukaryota; kingdom Metazoa; phylum Chordata; class Actinopteri; order Centrarchiformes; family Sinipercidae; genus Siniperca; species Siniperca chuatsi. The sequence goes on along the minus strand of NC_058046.1, from coordinate 16,606,227 downwards.
TATCCCAGCTTCTTCTTAACTGACTAGACCAGACCATAAAAACAGGTTAATCTGTAACTGATTTGTCAAACACAATTTCAAAACTGACTTAAGCCATCATGCACTTCAATAACAAAATGAAGTGTTTGCAGTTAAAATTAGAAATGTTTACAGGCCTCAACTCGTGTAATAAATACAAAAACAGATCAAATCAATCAATAAAAAGTCATTAGGACAAATTAGATTTAGTTTGACAGGTAGATTTAACAATTAAAGAGGTCAGGAAGTGCAGGGGGTGGGGGAGTGTTAAATCAATTAACCATACAATACCATCATTTTCATGAAACAATCTAGAAATTAGGCAGGATTGATACATTCATTATGTGCATATTCCCCATCATTTAAAACAAACAAAACTGAAGCTAAGGCTTTTGACATCAGGAGCTTAAAAATGTGATATGGTGCTGCTTGACTGTGTAAAATGTGTTCTGTACAAAATTCATTGAGCTGGAATTCAGAAATAACAGCTATAAATGATATACTAAATGTAATGACAAAATGAAATGCTGGGGAACCACAAGATTGTGTGATCTGTAATTGATCTCGCACCATGTGCCCTACATTCCTGAATAGACTGGACAATCATTGGCCCAGTGCTTCATCAGCACAATGACTGTGCATACATTTACCCACCAAAGAACTGCAGTATGCAAAGACACTGTAAATACCGTTATGTCATGTTGTGAACCAGAACTTGTGATTCCCTCTTTATCAAGATGGATCTACAGAAAACAGAAGGCCACAAAGTTGTAATCCAGTTGTAAATTCAAACACTAGCAGACACCAAATCTACAGACATTGGGACAGGGGAACAGACTCTCTTGGCACCATTTTAAAAATCAAAACTTTTACAAATTCACAATTTGATCCATTAGAAAACGAATAAAAAAACAAAACAAAACAAAAAACAAAAGCTTGTTCTCTTTAAAAGCAATGGATGGGTAAAAGTTAAGAAGGAAAGCAGAACATGGTGGTAGCTTATCAACAGTAGTTGACGTCATCTGATCTTGATCACAATGCACTTTCAGTCTACAGCTGACTTACAGCAGAGATCCTATACATGCAGATAGACACACAGACACAAGCACATATCTTGACTGAGCCCTAAGTGTGGCCCTCCCTTGAAAATACCACTGCTGCTCAAACAAGAAAGAGCTTAAAATTCTCTCACTGTTTCTAAAATGGCTCAGTTAAAACCAGGGAGGTTACAATGCAAATTAAACATCACAAATCTGTTGGAACGCCTTTCATTTAGAAACAGAAGTTTGTCCTTGATGGCAAGTTCAACTACACACATTTAAATACATCAGCTTCAAGTCAATGAGATGTCTACCCACATGTTTAGCCTCTTCTGCAAGTACAACTCTTCTTCGGTTGTCCTCTCTCTAACTCTGGTTAGCCGACAGCTCTACCCAACCAGACATTCTGGGAATATCCAGAATGCCCTTCCCTCCTCCTCCTCCAAACAGTGACGCATTGGTCCTTGCCGCAAAATTTTAAGACTCTCTCATACTCTTTCGTGGTCCGTGGTCAATGGAATTTAGACATTTGAGCAAAACAAGATATCTTGTTTGAACACATATTTTAAAGTTTTGATCAAAAGATAAACATGGGGCACAAGTATGGCAGTAATCAGTTTCCCCGAAAATTAGTTATGGTGGTTTTAGGCTAATCTGAAGTCACACTTTAGCCTCCGTGAATATTTAATGATAGTATGTGACCTAAATGTAGCTTCTTTACAATGTGTCACTGTGGAAAATTAGCACTATCACGGACTGTGATACAGACTGGAATATAATTGCATGACTCTTACAGTAATGTCAAGGCCAACCAATACAACTTAAAACAACAGCATGTATCCAGTCATGCTGAGTAACTCCAGAGGTTTTACCTGGATAAGTCTGTGATGTAATTCATTGCCCATAAGGAGCCTTAGTGACCACTGAAAACAGAGGGAATTTAAATACGAGAACAGCCTGCAATTTGACTCCTACTGACATGCATTAAGCTGTAAGAGGCTGCATTTAGGACTTCCTAAAATGAAAGACATCATGAATCTGAAGATGTTGATGGATCAAACTCATTATGTGTGATCAGTTTTAGTACTAGTATTAAAAACAACATTAATTAAACTCTCCCCACTGGCTTCTCTAAAACTGGTGGAACTGAGCAGAACTGCCACACCACATTTCAACATGTAAAATGAATTGTAATCAGCGTCTGCGATACAGTATTTTATCTCATGTCATTCAAATTTCATCCAGGAAACAGGACCAATTTCTCATTACTATGCCAATACACCACTGACACTAATTACTATATTTCTAACTCATACTTACAAACAGTCTGTCTGTAATTAAGGTTTATAAATCTTACTCTTCAAATAAAAAGGTAGTGGTCGTAGTAGTAAAAACAATGACAAGAGTTCACAGAGTCATCTGTGGAGGAAGCACTGGAAGTTGAACCAGGAGCTCTGATGATATAGTCAGTCATTGTGAGGTGGTCAGAGGGAGGGAGGGAGGGGAGGGAAGCAGTTGTGGAGCGGAATAGGCTTCTGTTACCCCCACTCAGTCCTTTCTGATCGGGTCGAACACACAGTAGCCCTGTGGGGGTCTGGCTTCCACTGCTCCACTGCTGGGTTGGTGATGCTATGCAGCCATGAGATACTGATGGTAGAAGAGGCCAAAGAGGGAGGTGGAGAAGAGGCATGCAGCAATCCACCAGGTAAAGAAGGAGAAGAGGCCCCGGAAAAGCAAGGGGCTGAAGACAGTCCGCAGGCCTCCCAGGGCCACTGACAGCTGGGCTACTGACGCCCGGGCTCCTGTTTCTACCACTGAAGCTGGTGTTGGGGCTGCTACTGGTGCCGCCCCCATCACAGAGTCAGAGTTCATTTCATGGTTGCAAGGCAGGTCTTCTTTAGGATAGACCCACCAGGAGTGTCCACCTGTTATAAATAAGGCAAAAGAAGAAAATAGCTTCAACTTACAGATAGCAAAGACATATCCTAAACTGGAAAATCATAGAGCAGCGCTTGACTCACCTAAGGTTTTTAGCAGCAAAGTTGTATGCAATAGCATCACCAGTGGTGCCACATACTGTAGTGCGATTACACACAAGTAGTAAAAAACACGTGCAACCTGGTTGAAATTAAAAAAGAATTCCATTACCATGGGCTTTTACACAAACTGTTCAACAAAGTGTGTTACATGACTTGGGAGTTTTAACACCAAACTCTCATAGCTGCTTTTTGTTTCTCTGAAACAAACAAACAAACAAACAAACAATCTCCTCAAACTTCATCTAATGTAGGGATACAGCCTACTCGCCAATATCAGTTTTAATAATGTTATCTTCTTAGACAAATGGTATTTTTACTGAGGATCTGTCAGTTCATACAACCATCACATTGGCAGAGAAGTCCAAAATTATTAATGACCAGACATTTTCTTTCACAACTCTTTCACTAAGTCTAGAAATTAAATTCAGCTAAAAATAGACACTCTGACAGCATATTTGTATCTGCAGCACTATATATTCTAATTTGGGCTGATGTTTAACAACATTTGCCTCTGTGCACATCCCAAACAAGAATATGAGTAACTTAGGAGAGGCTGGTCTGCACTTGACCAAACTTCATGTTGGGGAGGGCTTTTAAAAGGGAATGAAAGAGGTGCTGTGTTTGGCCACAACTGATGCCAGTCCTAAACACACTGATAATACACTAATACACTCATTGATAATGTATCCAATTTCCAAGTGCCCCACAGGTGGGCTGCATGCCTCCTGCATAATGCATGTCCTATGGGCAGATGACTGAGTTTTGTGCTCTGCTCCTTAATGCACAAAGACAGGACCCTAAATGTGTCTATATTTGCTTTTAATAAAGGGAAACTGGCTTTCTCCTAAATTTCTCCACCTCTGCAAAACCATCAAGGTGGCTCAATCTAAGCAGTTACTACAGAATTACAGATCTTAACACTGCTCTGCCTTTAAATCCCTTCCAACAGTACACAATGTGTTAATTGGGATAAACTTATGATTTCTAAATTGATGCAGAATGGTATAATAAGGATGATCATATCTATTATCTTATTCACCATCTTCTGCAGGTCAACAGTACTTATCCGTCCCGCCTCCTTTTTCATCTGGTCCACACCCTTCTGGGCCAGGTTGAGGTAGGCCTGCAAATGATGTCTCATCATAGCGAGCCGGAGCATACACATCAGTATGATGGCCCATAACCGTAACGTATCATACGTCTGCTCAGTCATCCTGATATTAATAGAAAGACAGGAGAGAGTAAGAGAGGAGAGATGGGAGAGGGATGACAGCTTTTTCTGGCCCGCAAACTCAACACATCTGCTCCATCATTCAAATGGTAGCCAGAGACATTGAGACAGATAGGAAATATAGTAAGAGCAAAAGGAGGCATAAACAACTCAGAAGAAAAAGTAAAAGAGGGTGAAATTGAGAGATAAAAAAGGTGAAAAGGAGGAAATCAGGCTTAATCATGTTTGACCTTGATGGTATCACAGTCACTGTCAGCAGCAGAAAAAAAAGTTTGACACATGACAGAATTCAAACTTGCAACAAATGAAAGATGTTATCTTAGAATGAATAACCAGCTAACAAATGACAGCAGTTGAGATACAATAAAGAGCTTTCCCTGTGGTATGACTCAATTTGTTTACCATCTAATTTTAACCCAAGTAGACAACGTGTGTACTATTGTCACTTCATCTACGAGCTGAATACATTCCTTATCTCATTGAACCCGTTGTAAATTCCATTTTGCAACTGCTGTTGCATTGTTTACATCCATTTTTCAGCACAAAAGCCACATTTACTTTTATTTTCACAGCTTGGCAATGTTGTCCCATCCCTTGTTTGAATGACAGGTAATTAGCTCACTAGATATCAAGGGAGTCCAACTGGCTTGCCTACCAAGTACAGACCAATCAACAAAAGGTGCGAGCACATACCCCTTCAGCACACTCTTGTTTTCAAGAAATGTTGGGGCAATCTCACACGAGCTACAAAGCATTCTACCACTGAGCTCATTGTCCATGCTCAATTATTAGAACTATTAGCAAAGAATATGATTGTAAACTTTCCAGTAACTCAGATAGTTACTTCTCCTACAAATATGGTTAAATCTCTTCTTAGCAAATTAGTTTGCTTTTGAGCACACCGGCAATGGCTATATACACATCTATGTACATCTGTATCAGACATTTAAAGGATTGTTGGAGCCAGATAATTACTTTTTACTTACAAAGGCACACTCTCCTTTTCCAGAGTAGGGTTCAATATGTAGTCCTTGGTAATGGGCTTCACCCACAGCAGGACCATGATAAGAGGGGCCAGGAAGTTGATATGAAGCAGAGTCCTATAAAAAAAGGGAGGTGAAGTAGAAGATGCCCAGTTAAACCAATAATAATGCTAGATGCTCAGAAACATCCAACAACGTATCCTCCTTTACAGCAAGTGTGTCAGAAAACCTCTGATAATTAAAACATTTCTGACCACTGACAGAAACCCAAACAGTGATTGATAACTATATGCATGATTGCTGAGAATCATGATCAACTCCAATGTATTTGAAAAAAAAAAACTAAACACCTCACTTAAATCTTTGCTTTTAATCTAGAAATAAGGTCCATACTATCAATGCAACTTTCCCTGAGAGAGGAGAGAAGATAACCAAGGCACAGATTTTTAAAGGCTTGGAGATAATCCCTGCTAGCGACAGGGTCTGAGGATGTAAGCTCATGACAGTTAAGAGAGGGAATGGAAGAGGCGGCCATTTTGGAGAGTATGCTATGCCAAAGTGGATTATCTGGATGCGACGTGCTCCCTGCACTGCACCCCCTATCATGGTCGTAGACATGCCACCCAGTGAGTTCTGAAATAGAAATCTGCCCCAACTGAGGAAGGCGTTCATCTGACTCACAGGGTGCTCTCTCGTATCTGACACACTCTCAATAGTAGGAGACAAGTATAACTGCATACTTGGCTGCTTCTTCTTACTCCAAGAGGGGACAGTTTGATACTTGAGCACTGTGTGGCCAATTTGAGCACATCATGTATTAATTAAGCCTAGAACCACAGATACAGCAGACCATGATAAAGCTTTTTTCATTATCAGAAATATGTACAGTATATTCCACTGCATCGTTCATTAATTTATGTGGGATGACATAAAAGTTATATGCTTTCACTTAAAACACCACTGTCGAGAAAATGAATAATGATAAAATTTGGAAAAGAGGGCAACTAAAGCAGCTATAAAACATAATGCAACTAGCAAAAGTAAAAGAAATAAAGCATATTACAATTTTTTCGTGACCAGGAACTGATCTTAAAGGTCATGCTTCAACAGCGACTGCCATGACTTTCCACCTTATTATTAGGGATAAGAAAGACATCAAATGTATTCAATGAAAAATACATGAGTGAGCACAGAAGAGAAGACAATTACTGCAGTGGACTCACTGTGTAAATTTGGCTGTGGTCAGATTGAGTGCATCAAGGTGCATCTGGGCCAATCGTAGACCAGGGAAAGTTAGAAATGCTCCAATCAGGGAGCAGAGCAGGGCCAGGATCAGCTTGAAGGTGAGTTTAGATATGGGACCCCTGTGAAAGAGAAAACACATAGTTAGATTCTACTTTAGTTTCATGAGTCATAAAGAATTCATGAAGGCAGAGAAAACAAAAATGATACTATGAGAATACTGATTTTGTACTTACTGGGACTCTAAGCCCTGGTGCTCCAGAAAATGTAAAGCACTGTCAGAAAAGTTTGCAAATCCTAGAAATGAAGACATGTTTGACAGTGACTCACTGGGGCCAAAAGTAATACAATTTGTTTGTTACTAACAGGGTCATTTGAGAGAAAAGAATGGTGGAGCACTCACCTGTCTCCAGACCAAACTCCAGGTAGTTTTCAGTGACAATGAGAATGGCCATGGCTTTGACAAAGAAGAAGAAAGCAAAAGTAATGCAGAGTGAACGCTCGCCTCCTTCCTCCAGTTTGAAGTAGTGGGCCGTTAGAGAGAAAAGGGTCTTACTGTAGGGACAGTCAAGGAAAAACCTCTCCAGAAGCACACTGGCATATAAAGCAAATCCAAACTGCTTTGTAGATATATTTTGAATGCCTTTTACAGGTTCAAGGGAAACAGAAATAAGTCTCAGCAATTAACCAATACAAACAATTTAGAACCACACAAAATGTGTTTCATCTTGACACAAGTACACAGACTTTGTATATGCCCGTGTGAACCTTCAACCCCTTAATGCCACACAAGCCCTGCTACCAGGCTTGTGTGGGAACATAATGTGTGGGTCTTTGGCACCAGTGCGTGCCATTGCGGTTGTAATAGTATTTTACTCTGCCCCATCGATCTTGATCAGACAGCTAAGGACAGAGCATGTTTCTAAAGCAAACTCTGGTCCCCACGGAAATTAAACTCTTAGTTTCTGCAACATTTAAAAAAGGTGACAGCATGCCAATTTTTCACTCCCTTTTAGTCCATTTCAAGAATGGCATTCAAGCCAATGGAGTCTTCCTCCCCCCGTTCAGTACTGTGAAGACAGCTGTATAAACACTCACTGGACAAGTTTGAGCCAGCATGAGGCTGAAAAGAGAAATAGTCATGTCTGCACTATAATAAGGTGGGCTACAATTAATACTCTGCAGAGTTGGTCTGTCAACATTGGCTCAAGGTAAGATATGCAGTTGCTTTTACACATTTTATAAAGGGGAAAAAGCAAGGTACTATTAGATGCAGATACTTGAAAAGCATGCTGCTCCAGAGTTATCAGTAAAGGTTAAGGCAGCAGAGCTGATCTCCAGGGCGAGAGTCTTAAACATATCATCAGAGCTGAAATAGGAAAACTGAAATCAAGTGTCCCATTAACACATATATTGAGCCAACATATTCCCTCATCTTCATCTTCATAGTCCCATTTCATCTGTTGCCCAGTCTGTCCTTTTCCCCAAGCATATCAGTCTGTTGGGCTGTGAAAATTGGGCCTCCAATCTTCGACATACGCAGGAAATGACACACCATCTGACCAGCTGCGAGCTGGGCTCGACCAGGAGCACTGGAAAGATTGATCCCTGTGGTTGGTGGCAAGGGTAATGCATATTATTTAACCATCATTCAGCGTAGCAAAATAGCAGGTAGCTGTGGAGCATAAAAGTGCTAGCAGTCAAGCTAGTAGGAGCTTTAGCAGTCATTTTATAGTCTCTCTCTACCACTGTTGCATCCACACAATCAAGCTGGAATGATTTGATCTATCATAGACAACAATATGTTAACCTACAACATATGTAGGATGGTGGTGAATGTAAAGTGAAAATAATGGAAATGTGAGTGCAGAGGAGAATCCATAGAAAACAGGTTTGTTCAGCTGAAACCTCAAACCCGCCTACAGACGTATTGTACAGCATAAATGTGTTGCCAATTTAAAGAACAGTTTACACCAAAACACTGAAGCAAGGATACATGACAAAAGTGAGTACTAGCAGGCACCAGACCACACTGATGTTCATCTCTCCTGAGGGCTGAGCCACACTGTAGTAGAGTTCTGTTATCAGATAGACCACAGTTGCCGCTACTGTGAAATCCACCAGCCACTGAAACTCTGGGAAGTAGTGCAATGCTGGGGGCATAAAGAGTATAATTAAATACAAATATTCAATAATAAAATACAGCACAGTATATACAGATGTTAAGAGTGTGTGATTGAAAAGTTACGACTACACTTTCTTTATTAGACATTTGTCCTCTTAGATTTATACCTAATGTGTCGACTTCTGTGATACATTTCGTCTCCAGCTGTAAGTCTATGTCCTTGGGAACTGTTAGCGGCTTATTGTCTATGTGACCGTTGTACTTCCTAGGGCAAAGAGGAGAGAGCAGCAAAACAACAGCCAGGGTCAGGATAACAGAAACAAGCAAATCCAAAATGCAAGTAAACTGAATTTTAGACCATTAACATTTTTTTTTTATCCTGTGAAGAGATACAAACTATAAAACACATCATTATGCTGAAAAGAGTTCTTTTTGTAGTGGGGTCTGTTCTAGCAGACATTTTTGTTTAGGGTTTTGTCTCATCTTTCTTTTTATACAATTGACCCCCAAAACAGTCATTGTGATAGTAAATCCATCACAGGTAAAACCCTTCCTTGTTAGGGTTAGGGCCGTTCACTGCAGCTCTGACATCCAAATTTAATAGTTGGCAAAGGTCTAGTTACTATATTACTACTAACACTACTGGACTCCTCCATGACCAAGAGGGGCAATACATAAGCAGCACTAAATTGCTAACAGCAGGCAAATGGGGAGCTGTTGTTTAGGCTTGAAGAACTGTCTGGTGGGCCTCCTCAGTTCTGGGCTTTGTTTGTTCAGCCCTGTGTGAGTGCTGGATTCACAGGACAATACCACTGTAAGACTCTTGGGCCAAACATGCCCTGGACAGATTTCATCTCTGAGGGGCTCAGCTTCACCCCTGACTGAGGGAGTCAGACTGTTAACAAAGGGAACGGAGCTGCATGGCACGAGCTGGCAAAAGGAAAGCGGCCCATCTTTTTCTTCAAGGGATTACTGAACATGTGGTGCTAGAGAGCCTTGACCTGCCTCATACAGGGTCAGAGAAAGGACTGCGCTACAAACCCGCCTTAAGTTAGGAGCTGGACACTATGAGGAAAAGTAAGGATTAACTCTCAGTTGTGACTTCAATTTAAATTCACATTTAAAAAGGAGAACACAAAGGAAACAGCACTAAATTCACGTGTTCAACATATGGTTCAACTTCCACCTGCAGCCCTAAAAATGTAATAGTTTTTTTTGAGTTGCAAAATAGTCTTGAAGGAAAATCATCTTCCACAATCAAAGCTTGACATCTGACCACTTTGAAGAGATAATGCTGTTTGAGAAACTTTGATTTCAGAGAGGATGCAATGCTTTTAAACTGTCAGCCCCTAAAATAGCCTAAATAGTAATGGCTCTGAAAAAACAGGACCAACTTTCCTCACATCCACTAGACAGGGCCACTTCGGAGCCTTGATGAAGAGCCGTAAAAGAACAAAACAACAAAAACAGACTTCTGTCTCCTTACTTCAAACAGGCCTTAAAATGAGCCACATAAACACATCAGCTTCATCTGTTTGCCGACATGCCTGTGGTCTCCATCCATCTCAAATGTCTGCTTCTCATCTTTTCTTTCCTTTCTGATGAAAGGGGTGCCTTTCGTACCTCATCTGTGCCACTGCATTTCCCCAACCCCCAAACAATAGCCCTTCATTCCAGCCCATCCTTCCTACCTACCTATCTTTCCTCTTCTGTCCTTTTTGTTTCCCAGCTAAGCTCCTCAACTCATCTTCCGTAGGGTGCTGATACCACCGTAGACTGTGAACAAAGAAAAAAAGAAGGGAGATGTGGAATCAGGCTCAGCCGTGAACAGAGGAGGAAAGAGTAAGAAAGAGGACACAATAAAACATATTTCAAAAGTTGTGGACAAGGGGAAAAAACTGACACACTAAAGCTAGATTTGTTGTCCTAGTATGTAATTATTAAGACATACAGTATAAAATAATTTATCATGTCAGTTCTGAAGTATGGAAAGAGTAATTTAAGTGATTTGGACTTAAACAAGAGACATATTGCATCATCACTCGTGTGTTCACTTCCAATCCTTGTAAGAATAAGGGGAATTCACTTACTGTTAAAAGCTTAAATTACCTTTACATTACTCCTTATAGCAAGAATATCAAAAACCTCATTGAAAAATGCTCTTGAAAGCAGTGACATTAAGTCTTGATTCTATGAACATGACTCAAAATCCTAAATTTATAACAAATCACAGCTTTATGATTAACTCCCAAACAACACATACACAAAACAGACAGTTCTCAAGGCTTTACTTTATATCAGTGACTGATACACATCTAGAAAGCACTTGTGAGAGACTTTACAACAGCAAGGCTATCTGTCCTTAAGGACTGATCTTAAAATAGGAGCTAATTTAAGAGCATCCTTTTGAAGATCCTAGGTACCCTCCTTAACTTAGTTTGGAAACCTTCTTGTCAGAGCATCTTGAGAAGTACTCTGTGTGGTAGAGGAGGATTGAAGGAGCACCGCTTGTTTTTCCCCTTGTACATTTATTTATTATGGAAAATTAATTAGAAAATATTCTGGAGGGACACTCCAGGCATCCTGCTTAGGGCAAAAGTTTGGGGGAAAAACATAGTTTCAACAGTGCCCTGAAAAGAAAAATGTATTAATTATTAAATATGTTCCAAGAAGCGGTTTACTGAAAAACATATGTGGCAGTAATTAGAGAAAATGAGGCGGGCACTTTATTTTTATGCATCATCCTCTCGGGTCATCCCAATATTTTGATGCCCCTTGGTCTTTGCGGTATGATTTAATGATATTCTTTTTCTTCTTCTATCCAAACCCTTTTGAACACTCTGCCATCTGAGTAAATATTATGATCCCCATTGTTCTGGACTCTTTCTGAAATATGCTTCTCAGAACGCAAGTAAACTAAGAAATGAAGCTATAGCTTTTAGAGAAACTATCTGAAACAGCATGTTCAGGATTCTACATTACCTGCCACTGCAGAGTAGCCATCTTGCAAAGGAATAATGAGGTATGATTTTCTGAATTACGCTGGCCATTACCATGGTAACCACCAGCTGCACACCGATCACACCCTGTGGAAATAGGATGGGGGTTTAAATCACATTTAAATAGTAATTACACATGCCATAAAGCAGTTACACACATGAAGTATAGATTTATATAGACTGATACAGGCTGAAGCATATCTACTAACTGTATCTTAAAAAGTGTTTCAAATGCAATTTGAAGTCCAAAATTCTCAATCTGAGATCAAAAGGCTTCACATCTTAATTGCAAATGCTCATATGATCATTTAAATGTGCCCTCTACAGACCAACAGACAAACTCATTGATACACAACACATGTTTTTCAATAGGGACCACAGATGATGTCCCAAAAAACCTTTTTAAGATTTCCGTGCAGAGAGGCTAGTGAGCTAGTTATGACAGACTCTGAATGTTTCTTTGATATAGGCCTACTATCTAGCAACATAAACAAACTGTGCATATGTATGTGATACTATAATACAAACTCTTCAACACTGCATCTAGTGTTTCTGAGGACAATTTCTTGGCATACTGCCAATACTGAGGTGAGGTAATAGACTTGGTTATAATGGTGCTGTTTTGCCCTGCTAACAGTGGAGCCTAAGATGTTGTCTGTACAAAATTTCACCATGAAATTTGGCATGGATATTCATGGTGCCCAGAAATGGATACTGTAATACTTGGCCATGACCCCTGACCTTTCCTATAGCTCCACCATCAGGCCAAAAGTTGCACTTGTAAACAAAATGTAGTTGTGCATTGTCATGAGATGTGCTAAGCTCATTCATGGTCCCAAGAGCATGAATGCTTTTGATTTGCAAGACTGCAGTGACCTCTAGGTGAGGTGTTTGATTAATAATGCAGCCAATAACAAAGCATAAGGTAGATGGTTTCAACCATTCTACATGAAACAACACATGAAAGCATGTTTTCTTTGTAAATACTGTAGAAGGGAAAGTTGTTAAAAAGATTAGGTTCCACAACATGGATAAGATTTCAAACAGAGTTCAAACACAGAATGACCTTCATTTCACTATAAACATAGACAGGGAGTACACTCTGTAGGAACCAGGTGTTAAGCACTTCAGCGTTACTTAGTCAAACCAAAAACATGTTAGATTCCTCAAAGCAATTCTTCTTCTTTTCCTATTTTACTTAAAGCCACTATGTGTATAATATGACAATTTCCAAATTAAAGGCCCCCTAGAGTTGTAGAACACCCCGCCCAAAAGAAAACATAAAACACTGTTTTAGGCTACCAACGTATCACCATCCTGTCATCCCTTCCCAAGGGCCTTAACATCATTCACACGTTTTTTCATGTGCCTATGATGATTCTCAATCACATCACATGACTACCAGATGTCCCTAACAACTCTCATATGACATCATGGTAAACAACATTGTATGTTTATGTTTCTGGGACTCCCCACTACTCTGCAGAACGTAAGATGCCTCTTGCATGATTGGTGAAACTTCAAATCTACAATTTGTGGCTATGCATAGACGTGATGACCTAGAGTGGCTGACATGATGATCTGTACCCTTGAGGTGATTAAGATTTTGAAACCAGCATTGATTTTTCTATACAGTTTCTACCAACCAGTAGTTGTCTCTTTAATATATCTAATTGTATTAGGCCATTCAGGGCAATGTTGTAAGTCAGTGCTGGATTTACAGTATTTTGGCAGGTATCTAATTCATTCAATTCAAAATTACATTTATATTTGGTTGTTTCATCTATCAGCTGTTTCTTGTTGGTTTATGCAATTTGAAATGACTTAAGAGTGGTAGAAAATAAATAAAATTGCCACATTTACCTTGATACAACAAATGCAATGGTAACCATTTTTAAACATCAGTTTTTCTGAGTGATTTAATTATTACCTAACCAACTAATTTAAATTCAATGTTCACTAAATTATGCTCTGTCCGCAATACAACAATGTCAGCCTCCATGTGCCCAGGAGAATGAACAGCCAGTACTCCTCTGGTAGGTACCCAAAGATTTAGCAACATAAGGAGCTCAATATCAACCCAGCACACTTAGATCAATATTCACTTAGGCTTAAGAGGCCAGAATCATTGCCATCATGCTGCGCTTTTATCCACTCACTGTAGAGTAAGGTCTGCAGGTTGGCTTATCTCTTTGGCAATCAGTAGGAATCATTGATATCTGTGCCTACACACACTTCAGCAAAGAGAACCAATTAGCTGTCTAATCCCCAATAAAATATTTTTCTCTACACTTACAAACTCATCACCTGAATAGACAACCTGCAGCCTTCTTTGTTTTCTCAACATTATGTTTACACATCAATAATATTAGGCTAAACAAAACTCCCTGCCCTAACTCAACCCCACAACAAAGCCTAAATTCACTTAAAAAGGCAATTTAGAAAACTAATTTCACTTTGCTTAACTAATGTGCATCTTGGTGGCAATTTTGAGAATCATTAGTTCATTAAGAAATACCTTTTTCATAGAATGGAAAATTAATACAGTACTCAATATTATCAAACGGTAAAATACCGACTCTGCTGACACGCAGATTCTGAAAATGTGTTGTCTGGGTCGATCCATGATCTAGCTGGTGCTTAGCCTATCCTGGCCAGCATGAAGCATAACATATACCTTCAAGTTATTGGTAGCCTAATGTTTTTATTGTCTGTCTTTCTTTTCTCACGGAGCTACAGCCAATATTATCTTGTTCCAGCAATGAAAACTGATTAAAATGCATTAAGTCCCCTAGTACGGCCTTCAGCATCTTTACTTAGGATTTCAGCTCATTCTTATATTGGCCTCATTCAAAAATGGCATAAACATGTAGTAGTCTAAATTTCTGCAATGACTTTATTTATATAATTTTACAAGAAACTGAGTTTTGGACTGCACTGTGGATAGTTGAACATGGTAACCTAACCTCACATATTCCTGCATCTAACATAAGGCTGGACAACAAGCAAATATATAATAATAATAATAATAATAATGAACAACCCTGCGCATAACATTAATAAATGTATTTCTGAGTGATGGTTTAACCTATGTCCGACTTTAGCAGGTGTAGAAGCAGGAAGTCAATGACACCTAGACAGGAGAGGTGATGAGGCCAGACCTGTACACTAGACCTAGATTGTGGATTGGTCATGGGGATCCCCAGCATCACCCAGCATGGGGTAAGCTCCAAAAGCTAAAGTCAAAACCTATTCTGGAGTCACAGAGGAGAGAGTGGGTGCCACTAATTTCGCAATTATACTCACTAAAATGTGATGCGTGACCAAACACAACCTCTCTGACTCAAGACATTCTCCATGTGAGTAATGGTCATGCTATATAGGTCAAAAGCACACAGTCTCAGTTTGGTGGATGCTGACCATTCTCCGTGGGGGCCCTGCAAGGATCTTAGGCCTGGGGGAAATTGAGCCAGCATGGACTCTCTTATCTCGCCCGGTCTGCTTGACCCCCTCCACACACCAACCAAATGAAATCTGTAGGGGGTGGGGAGAGGGAGCTACAGTGATAACCACCATCCATAAGAGCTCAAACACTTCACTACTATTTTGCCCATGAAACTAACTCTGTAGCACTGAAAGCCTGTACTGACCGATGCTTCACCAGTTTCATTCATCTTGACTACTCTTAGGTGTATTTAATCCTTCTCTATAAACTGTTCAACTACTGAGTGTTGGACATCCAAGACTACACTTTCAAATAGAAATATCTGAAAGTGTGGCCAGTGTGTGGCCATACTATATATCGAAATGGGCCTGATACTAATATTGTAGTAAGAGACAAGATCCTGGATGTTTATCATTTCTGTGATATACTGTAGCCTAAGTTTTTCTTTTTTCCCCCTCCCCTAGTATTACAGTATAACCTGGTGGTACTACAATAAACTGGAAATGTCCATACCTTATCTGATTGTTCTACCTGCTTGATTTGAAGAATGAATGATTCTACCTGCTTGGCAATCATTTTCACATTACTAATGCTATTTTATAAATTGTCACCATTGTCCTGTCCTAGCTGCTGTAATAGAGGATAACGTTCAGCAGATTGTGGACATTCTGATTGCATTATGTGAAGAATAATACAAATCAACTCACCTAAATATTCATAATACAAATCCAAAAACAAAACAAAACAATAAACATAAAACACCTTAGCATCTTGGAGGTATCCCAAATTGATACATTTTAGCCCATCTTTCTGCTGATATTGTCAAATTTACTTGCCGGTTGTGATGAGATTCAAGACACCAACTGTGTTTTGGAGGGATATTTGGGGATTATTGGGTGTTATAAGAAATTACACTATCATGGTTACAATCAGAACTGTCAATTCTTGGAATAGTGTGTGTGTGTGTGTGTATATATATATATATATATATATATATATATATATATATATATATATATATATATATATATATATATATGCATACATATATACACACACACACACACAAACAAACGTAATGACAAACCTGCAGTTAACATCTATCGATTTCCCTCAGTAAATTGACAATAGAAACATTTTCCTGACAGGTTTTATAAAACCTTTGACATGAAATTAGACATAACTATCAGAGTGCTCAACAAATGCTTGTGAAATTACACCAAATGACCTATTACACTAAATGAACCACTCAGTTCCTCTGAGGGCATCCTGAGGTCAAACTGATCAGGTCAAGTGGGTGAACACACCTTGACTTCTTCCAAAGGCATTCTGCTGCCAGCTGAATGGCATGCTAACTGCTTGTTGGTATGATTCATACTGGAATGAATATACACACACACACACACATATCTCTCTCATATATATATATATATATATATATATATATATATATACACACACACACATACATATGTATGTATGTAATGTCAGTACTCCCAAACACTATATGTGAGTGAACACCACTTAAACAGTAACCGTTATATTCTAACATCACCAGACTGCAGTCAACGTTCACTGTTAGCTACCGCTAGCTAAATAGCTACACTGACTAGCCGGCTACAAGCACCTCCTTTGGCTAGCAAGCTAAGCTAACGTTACACTGCAATCACAATAACACAATGGCTGAAAACATAAATGGGTCAGCAACGTCGCAGCAGACATACATGAAAATGTATGTTAGCAGCGGATGCTTTATCAATGAAGTGCGACAAATAAGAGAAACCGTGGCGTTCAAGTGCTCGCTGTCACACTCACCATGTTGATGCAGTGCAGCTGAAACGGACTCTACCCCGACAACACTGAGCACCCCGAGTCGGAAATCAAGCGGCGAGGAGCACATAAGCCCTTCTTGCGATGGTTATGCACAAAATGAAGGGGTTTCTCATTCAAATTGTCACCGTATCCGTGCAAAGAGGGGTTACATCGTCAAACAGCAATGGATTCAACCTCCGCCCCCAAGTATTTTTAACTGCAGTAGAGGTCACGCTAAAACTCTGGGTAAGAAGGTGTCTTCAGATATGCCTGTACACAGAGAATAAAACAAGAGGATTTAATTATTCACACTCTCACCAATTAAAATAACACAGTGGTAGTAAAATAAATTAAACGTACATGTGTGCCTGTAATTTTAAATATTTGACTTAAAAAATAAATAGACTTTGTAATTTTGTACAGGATTAGATAATACCACTATAAGTATGTATTAGGACCGCCGCAACCGGAAGAGAGCAAAGAGCCACCAACACACATGACAGATCGATATGTACATCAGATGTGTGGCAGTGGGCACTTCAACGAATCGAGGCAAATAACACAGTCTTCCCGTTTCTGCTTTTGTTGATCTGCCTCTCGGAATGTGATTATTGGTAGTATACAGTGTACTTTGTGGCTGTAACAATTGGTAAACGAATCAAGCACTGTAGGCTGTCTCTCTACCCTTAATTAATATGACTGTTAAAGGATGCTTGACCCTCACAGTCTTTACTACTGTGATATTATTAATTGATATGAAGTCATTAACTGTAATACAAGTCAGAGAAGCTACAGATAATAAAGAATGCAACAGGCTACAACGATGTAGGCCTAACTAACTAACTGAAACCCTTCAGTGAGACCAAATGTATCCTATGTATCTTAAAACCTGTGGTCACAGAAAACTAACAGAAACGACAAAGAGGTTGCTTTTAGTGATTGTATTTTAAACATCTATGATCACAATGCATGGCAGTGGTATGAGCTTTCAATGACTAGGGTATTTTTTTCATTTGTCTTACTTTATAGTTTTTCACCACTGTTTCTGGAATTTTACTTTGTACTCCTACTTGTATCTGAAAGTTAGAGTTACTAGATTTGTTTTGAACCCAGTCTATTGCATTTGCATGCTAAATTTCTGGAGTTCTTCTGGAGTTTTAAGTACAATTAGACATAGTGCATTCTGCATCATTTACATCAATTAACACTTAATAAATTGTTAATTCTATTATTTCAATGAATCAGTAAAATATGTTTGATGCTTAATTACACTGTAGGCTATTGCTCATACTTTAATATGTTTACCTAAGCTTTTTAATGCAACTATTTTTCTATTAAGTAAACACTTTGAGTACTTTTCCCACCACTTGAAACGAGATTTGGTCTGTTCCATAATTGACTGAGGTGGTAAATAAGTGGAGATCCCAGTAAAATAATCCTGAGTGAGGAATTATCTGTGAAGTTTACCAACAGTTTACTGTCAGTGGCATAACTTACTGTAGCTCTCCTGGTGAATTCAGTAAAATTAGGGTTTTCTCCTCTGTGTTTAGAATTGGATAAGAGTTGTTGTTCTTCACATACTTGTATTTAGGAGAAAATGAGGCACATCAAGTGTCAAAACTTGATTACATTAATTAACACAATTATAAAAATAACATACTGAGTGTGCATTCTGTTTACAGAATGGTTCAGACACAATCAAATGCTGAACACTCAAACACAGAGTACACATTCTTGCATTTGTGTTTGCAACTGTAGACAGAGTGGCATGTACATCAACATGTGGGAATATAAGGGCTAGGCTGTATTTGCACATGCGCATGCGTTGGCTAAGCCCTCCTCTCTTATTGCAGCGATACCTACCCCACCCCCTTGATGCATCGTACCAGCCCCTCATGGCATAGACATGCACACACACTGCAGGAGTGTGCTTCCACACTGTCTCAGTCTACTCTCTTGCACATTTCCCCTGTTTAAAAATACCATTCTGCCCTGAGGCCTAAGAGGTATCTCTCTAAAGATTGCTGTTTAATAATGATGATGTCAGCAATAAATGCAATTAAGTTGAAGCGATGCAGTAATTCACATGAGAAAATAAAAATTGCATCAAGACACATGAAATCCTTATGATTTTGAAAAAAGGAACCTCAATTCACAAAAGTGGCTCTAGAGAGACACATACAATGTTTTAATTCAGTATCTAGGTTATTCCATACATTTCACACTGATTTCCTTTTAATTTATAATTGAAGGGAGTCTCATACTGTACATTCTCCTCATTGTATTCCATATCACACTCAGCACTATTACTACTGCTGTTTGAACTCTATTCTCTCTGGAGCTTGTTTTTTTTTTTTTTTTCTTATTCAGTGTTGTCTGTTCGTTTTAGTCAGGCTTGTTATTTTTAGATGAAACATAATAGCCAGGATATTCAGTGTACTGTGAGAGTTTCACACCCCTTCCTAGTGTTTAATCCATATGACATCTCTTCCATGCCTACTGGTTCCTTTGAGTTTCAACTCACAAGCCTTACAATATAAATAAAGATGATGAGAATATTACAGTAAAAATCTCAGCCTAGTCAATCAAATAGACTTATTGTTCAATGTCACAATTCATTTTTAATGGCAGGGCTTTTTGTGTGTGAGTGCTGGTGAGCATTATACATCGTTTCCTTCTTTTATTAATCAAACAACAGTTCGAAATGTGTGTCACTGATCTCAGCAGTATACCTCGAAGCAGAGGAGGAAAATAGAACAAAAATCCATGTCAACTCCTCACCAGTAATACTGAAATTGATTCAGAATATAATTCTCTTTGGTGCAGCGCCTCCTTCTCCATTCTCTGTAATCTACAAGAATGCAAATTACAATGCAAATGCAAATACTACTGAATAATTTATGTGTAGTGTAGAGTTCCTTTACAGAAACTGGTAGCTTTTTGCTTGGCATTTGGAGCACACATTTGGTTAACCACAGAACTATACCATGAAAATTCACTGTGTAAAATTCATTTAAACAATTTAGTGAAGGTTTTGCAGGTATCAGGAATCTCCATTTCTGAATTATATCAACTCAAATGCAGTACTCTACTGTGTGTTCACTATATTGCTGAATGCAAGTCAAGCTCTGGACACATCAAGCAACAGACATTTCTTTGTCTTACTGGTGAAACAGTAAATTTAATTTTACATCTTTGATTCATCTTTGGTGTTGATGTGTAATTTGGCCCAATCTGGCCTGATGAAACGGCAATAGCAAACAAAATTTTACTTGAAGTTACTGTAGGTTATAGCAACAGTAGTTAAATTAGTTTTTCCAGCATGAATTTATTACCATGTACACTACAGCTGATAGTTACATACCTCCAGCATACTTTATGTTAATGTCAATCCAAACCCATGTTGACATTAGATCCCATTCTTAGATACTATACAGTGCTTTTGCATCCAACACAGTGACAAGGCCTTTCAAGGTCTCAATTCAGTACATCAATCTAATTTCTGTAAATTAAATTGAAGAATGTGCAGGATGCCTTTGTATTTTGTGTGGAGGCTGGGAAAACATTACACCTATTATAATTAATTGCATTCATAAACACTTGAACACATTTTGTGGGGTTTTTTTAAGAAAAAAAAAAGCTTCTATTTCTATTCTAACACGTGGCCTTGTTCAGGCTTCTCCCTCAGCGGTTTTTCCATCAGGGATTGTAATTAAGCAACAGCATTCATGAGTGGGCATGCTCATTTAGACTGCGTCTGGGCTTAGACAGCTTTAGAGGGATGAAAGAACAAATCCTGGTGGAACAAGGCAATGTATGCTATAGCCAAAGTGAAAAAATTGCAGACAGAATAACAACTACTCCAAAACTTTGTGTTTTTTTAGTAACATTATGTAGTGTGTAACATACTTTCTCCTCTATTTTGTCATGGGAAATGCAACTTTACGGTTGTTGATGTGTTTTATTGAAAAATGTTTTCGTGACAGCAGCATAATGACAAGCCATGAGTGTGGGATTTGTAAGATTGTATTTCTTTGTTTTTAAAACAAATATTAAGTTGTCCATATATTCTGAATCATTTTTATAGTTTTGCCTCTGTATAAACAGAGTAACAGCACCAAGATCCTACTATTTTATAAGTGAAGTGAAGTACTGGGGTTAAAAATGTAAATTTGTGTGCATGTTACTAGGTGGAGCAGCTGATTTGGGATGAGGTTAGAGTCAATATAATAATAATAATAATAAATTGCTGACGTTGGTGCTTTTTTTAATAAATATCAGTTTTAAAAAAGACTGAAATACAATATGTTACAATACAATTTTACATAACGATGCAATTCTGTGCTCATTTGAATATAAAATAGTGATGGAAATGTAATTAATTTGATGCTGTGTATGCTGACTCTGTAATACAATCTCAATATTGAATCATAATTATGTTCTGGGGTTTTCTCTTTGTAAACCATGAGATGAATCTGTTAAACCAAAAACTCTGATTGACGTTAAAGAATTGTATCTCTTTTTAGATCACTCCTTAATTGTTCCAGGATTTTGATATTTCATACTCAAAGTATCCTAAGGTACCACGTCTTGTTAAGATATAATAATAACAGAATATCTAAAATTTCACTTTTGCTAAGTGTGACATTGAAACTTGATGGTCTTTATAAAACAACACTGAGTTTAGGATTTTAAGATGCAAGATGATAAGCAGCTCAATAATAGATTAGATTAACCATGGCATGTACCACAGTTTTTTCTTTCTTCTCCTATGTCTCACACAAAGAAAGTCAACAAACTAACAATGCAATATAAGGCACAGTGGCATATGCTTGGCATCACATTAGCCGGCTGTTACCACCTGCCTGAAATTCAAAAAATCAATCAATTGCCTCAGTGTTAGTTTGGGTGTCACCATGGCTCGTTTTACTCTATTTTGTTGTTTTACTGTATATTTCATTTCCTGCTCTAAAACTCTAAAATATCACAAGCACTGCACAGTGCCATTGCAGCACCAGAAAATATTAATGCTGATTTTTTCCCCCCTTCAATTGAAGACTGATTTATATCAGAATTAGGCTACAGTGTGTGAATGTGCTTGTGTGTGTGCGCATACAGCAACAGACACACTGCGAAATAAAGGCAGAGCTAGAGGGAGAGAGAGAGAGAGAGAGAAGCTCATTATAATCAGCCAATTATGCTGGCAGAATTAGAAGCGTCCTTATTTTCTCTTGTGGCAGCCTGAGTGTAGAGACGGTTTTTTAAGTGACTGCAGACTAATCCATGGATATGACTGACTATCCTATGTTAATATGGAGCATCTGTAGTCGTGTATGACAACAAGATTTGGAAGTGAAAGCCTGTGATTTTGGCTTTTTGGAGAACCGGTGACTCAAGCAAGGATCCCCAGGTTCTAGGCTCTAATTTGCATTGATGAGGATTTTTTTTTCTTTCTCTCCTGCTTGAGGTTTTGGCTCAGCGTTAGTGAGTGAGAGACAAGGGCAGTTATACACGCCTACAACTCAGGACCATGGCTATACACAATCAGTGTCGTCCAAACAGTGGTATATAATTATTTTGCATGTTTTTTGAGACATTTTGCTCAATTTCATGTGGTATTGTACGTGCATTTCTGCTGTTGTTGATGTAGTTAATATCAATATTAATGTTAGTGACAAAGTGTGTGTGTGAGAGAGAGGGTGTTTATGTGTGTGAGTGTATCATGTATGCTTTATTCCTAAAACTGGAATATATTTTTAAAGTTCATTATGAATTAGAATGTCTTTAAATTAATTTTGAATGAATGGGGCATCAAAATGTTTTTGGGTTAAGAAATATTGTAAAAATATTGTGATATGACTGATTGTTCTAATTAAATTAAATTTGTAAAAAATACAGTAAAAGTCTCACTTCATATATCTGTTTGTGAAAATTCTTAAATCCAAATAAATGCACTGTTGTAATTATTGAGTCAAAATTTGACACATATGTGATTGTGCACCAACGGCATGTTCACGCTAAAGACTTTGACCTTTGGTCAAGGGTGTTTAACCAGCATTTGACTCTTGACCTCTACTACATGTCTTATCAACTCGCCTGTTAATGTGTATTGATCATCTCTCCCTTGAGACTGAACCATTTATTATATTATATTATATCTTTTTTTGTAAAATGGGAGTACCTAGTTTTTTTTTCTCTGTTTAAACATGCACTTGCAAAGATATAGAAATAAATATTTTCCCCATTCCTTTATAATTTAAAAAGTCAAGTCAAGTTGACATTACAAAAATAAACAATGCTAATTTTGTCCCAAGAGTATTTTTGCATGATGAGACAAAATATTACAAATAAAAAGACATCTTTAATGTCCGTCTTGAGGACACACACAGACCCAACACCCCACATCTCCCACCCATTTTCCATATACAAAACACACACACATTTGAATTGTGCATGGAATTTGGCAATGGGGATTGTCTATGTGTGTGTTGGGAGGGGAGGTTAAGATGAAGTGGAATGACGACTCCCTGAAAGTTCTCAGGGAAGTGCTTGTGTCTGGCCATGGAGCAGGCAGCTGATTTGGGATAGGGTGTTAGCATAACAAAGGGCCTGAGCCTGTGAACTTGGGGCACCTTTCGACCCTGGAGCTGTCGGGATGAATAGTCTCTGGGCCTCCCCATAGAGCACCCCCATGGCTAGCCTGATCGTGGCTAAATTGTTAATCAGGGTAATTTAATATAGTTTTCAATATGCCTCATCTCTCATCGGGAAAGCATTCACTGCCTTCCCGCCCAAAAAAAGGCCCCCCTATTCAACCCAGCGAGACAGGCAGCTGCAGGTCTTATAGCCTTCTCAACTGAAATGTTTAAACATCAACAACACGAAGGCTTAAACTTGAACATGAAAGACATGCATGTGTAAATCTGGACACACATGCAGAAATACACAGAGTTAGTGAATGACAGTGTGTGTCTGTGGTTGAGAGAGAAGACAGAGAGAGATAACAACTGTAATGCACAATTTTACTGTACTGTTCCTGGCTCCTGAAACAACTGCGGCTTCACCACCTTTGTTTTCACAAAGTGCAGTGCCACATATTTACTTTGACCTGTGTTCAGAAAATGAGGAAATGAGGCAGTGTCTTTAAGCTCCGACATGACAGACAATCTCTGGCACTTCCTCCCTTCCTCCCTTACCTGGATCAGAGTGAGGTCAATGCGAGCAGTAACTCTTGGTCTCAGGACAGGTGACGTCACCCCTCCTGGTGGCAGCGTCCAGTAGCTGAGGTGAGTCATACGACTCTGGGCCCTAGTTTTAGGCAGTGTGAGTTGGAAACACCCCCACACGCACATATACTCTCACACATGCACGCACACAGGGCCTGGGTCCTGACTCTAAGGTCTATAAATACATACTGTAATCGAAAATGACTCAGACACTTCATGGCTTTCTGTCGGGAGGCAGAAGATGGAGTGGGGAGGACAAGGAACAATGGAAGAAAGCTACAAGACCCTGTGTTGCTATTCTTCTGTGCACATTTTAGCTCCAAGCTCCAAGCTGGCTTGGTGGCAGAAAATGGAGGACAAAGAACAGGAAGTAGGGTTTCCCACCTACTGTCTTAAAATACTGGGTGACGCTTTTGTCACCCAGTATTTTAAGAATGAAAAATGGCACAATATGCTATTATGTGCACATTATTGACACCCACACAAATATATAATTTACAAGGTTTTAAAGAAAAAAGCATCCTAAAACATCTAGCATATGAGACCAGATGTGTCTATTTATTGCAGCTTTGTGATGATAAACCTCTACATTATGCTTCTTTGTTTTTTATTCATTCATTATCTGCTTTATTACATATGCAGTCTAAGAAATTAAAGACCATTCCGAGAGAGTCCCAATCAAAATGAGAGGAGTCATAACTGCAGATGATACCACAATAGGGTATTTCCTCAGCTTTTGAATGATGACATGTTGTGGCTGATTTATTTATGCACTGTTGTTACCAAAATGTCAACCCTTTTGTCCAAATTTATATATATTCTAATATTTTTGTTCACAACATTGTCTTTAAAAACTCTTTGCTTTTGGTCAGATAATCAGTGTTGGCATGTAAACAATATAGCAACGTATTGATGGCAGACTGCAAATACTAGCTAATTAGCATAACACCTAGCCATAAGCAGGCCATGTGCTAAAACAGACACTTTGAGGAGTCTCAGGCCAGCAGACCGTGTTCCCCCGTGGGCCATTGAAGAGAAGTGGCCTGATCTTGTGTACTCTGTCTAAGGCTGTATGTTAATTTGCACTGTGTGACTAGATGATAATTCATGCCTAAATCACCAGACTACACCCCCCAAACCCAAAATCCAGACATGCGTCTGTGGGAACCAAGGACCCTAAGTCAACACAACACCAGATATATTTTCATCACCCACACCAAGACAAATCTAGTCAGGCAACCAAAGTAAAACAAACAGAAGGATTATCTTAACCAGAGATAACTATAATTTAATATGAACACTTATTGTTAAAAATTTCTCCAAATTGTTTTTACTCTAAAGCAGCATTTACTCTGTGGTTTATTTTGTTGATTAATTTGTTTTAACAAATAACAATGTTCTCAAACTACTGTTTGACATCATATCCATAAAATACAGCCTCCATTTTTTTCTACTCTGAAAGTCACTAAGCCACCGAGTACATGCCTGTAGTCCAGGTTTCGTAGTTTGGATGCCACAGTGTTTGTTGTGTGGGTAGTACGACAGGAAATGCAATTTATCAACATGAAAACAAAGGTTTTATATGTCCCTGGGGGGACAGGGTCTAACTGGGGTCAGGACTGTGGGGCCTTGTCTAGACGGCCTGCTTTTGTGGTTGCAGGGTTTGAGCCTCTATTTCACCCTTTCAATAGAAGAACTTGACCCGTGTCGAGCTGCCATGGGACTCAGAAACAAGGAGACAGGAGAGATGGACTGACAAGACTGTGGGACAGCAATGGAAGAAGTACGTTTTTAGCAATTAAGTAGTGGTGAGACTGACTTTTTGAATATTTTAGAATGATAAAACTTAAAACACCAAGTAACCCATAGGTTTATTTGTGATAACTAGACTAGACTTAGAACTTTGTGAAAAAAAATATTTTAGTTACAGTTAGTTACATTTTTTTCACTGCCTGGGGTTCACCACAAAATGGATCCAGCTGTCTTCAGGTCTTCCTTCAAGGCTTAACTCCTACATTTTTCTAGTTCCTCTGTATGGGTGCATCACTCACAGCAATACCTTATACAGAAAATATCTAGTTATAAGGAGTTAAAACCAACCAATGACAATGCCAATACGCAGAAACGCCAAAACACCCATTAAACGCCAAATTCAAATCAATCCCTCCTACTCTCTTAGCTCCCGTCTCGGTGTATGTGGAGGGTGCAGGGTGCTGCTGCGGGGCATGGTATAATTGAAAGGCTGAAGAAGAATACTGCTTGTTTAAACCAACCAGCAGGCAGCGAGGGCATGATGGGAAAACAAAGCCGGAGCCCCAGGAGTGGGTGACACGACATCACTAATGGTATCACACTGCCTCTGTTTTGTTACCCTTAGTCCTTGTGACAACGAGCAGGTTGAAGATACTACATAGTGCAATTCAAAAATTCAAATCTCAAGTTTGCACAGCTATATTGAATTGGTTCACCAGGATCTAACAGGGCTCTCGTGGGTGCTGGTTCCAGAGTTATTTTCTTTTCATTGTGGAAATATATATATATATATATTATCAGTGTAATTTAAAGCCCAGTATAAAGGAAAATGTGGTTAAAAAAGTATTTAATTTATATTTTGTTGCCATGATGGCTTTGAAAGTGTTTGTCAATTCCATATTTTCACCTTGATATAGTTTATATAGTTTTCAGGTTGCCACAAATATATAAGGACAGAAGGAGCACATGTGGATTCATTTGCTACTGCACATGTAACAGAACTTCTTTATTTTCTCACTCCCTTCCATGTATAGTACCTATATACTGTAAATACATATAGCTGTGGACAGTAAGTGAACAGACTGTAGAGAGTGAGAATAAGCTATTCTATTTAAACAATGTTAAAAATCAAAGGCAATGTTCCCCGAGACCCTTCCATTTCTCATCTCTGTTATTTTTTTCTTCCTGTGTATAAGAGTTTGACACGGGCTATATCTCAGCAGTATAAGCTACAGCAGCTGTGAATTCCCTCAAAGCAAATCACCAGGCATGTCTGTCTCTTATTGACCCACATCAGGAATCTCCACCCACCACCTGTAGAGACAGCAGCTCATTTTAGCCAGCAATAAATATCAATGTTACATATCAATAAACCCATCAGAGAGGTGGGTAGAAATAGGGAGGAAAAGAGGTTGGATTGAAAAGGGGGGTGGATGTGAGGAATGAGAGAGGACAGAGGTGCGAGAACAGAATGGAGAGAGAGAGAGGGAGAGAGAGGGAGAGAGAGAGAGAGAGAGAATAAGAAAAAAGACATAGAAGAAGAAAATGAAGGCTGCTCTTCTGTTTCGACCCTGTGGTCTCGTGCCTCCTGGGATAGCCGAACACTCTGTCAAGATTCTACTCTTCAAAATCAATCATTCTCGACTGAGCAAGAGAAAGACACACATTCACGCGCAAACAAATGTACATTCACAAAACATGTTACAGGCAATGTCTTCTGTCCATGTCCAACTTCAACAAGGCAGCCTCAGCATGTCACGGCAGCGTGTGATAGTGGGCCACTGTGATTCCATGACAGAGTAAGAGGAGAGGACGTCAGATAACCGACATTTTCCAAAAACAGAGACACAACAGACAATAGAAATTAGTAAAGAGAGTGATGGATAAAGAGTTAAAAAGCTAAAAGTAATGGATAAATGGTTGAAACTTGCAGCTTTTGCCACTCCAAGTGATAGTAGTATGAATGCAAATTTGACCAAACAGACCTGAACATTGACACAGGCCCGGTGCCTGGATTAAGTGACTGAGGTGGCTGTTAAAAATAGCGAGGGGGCAATTTTATTCTTAAAATTCATGTACAATTTATGTACAATTTATGTACAATTCTCTTTCAAAACCAGCATGGGGAGATGCGTAGAAACATCTTACCTGTTGTTTCCCTTCTGTCTGTGGATTGCTGCAATGGGAGCTAAGTGACGTGTTCTGTCTGTCTGTCAATCTCCTCTGCTCTGTTTCAGTATGGACAGTGTGGTTAGCATACACCTAAAGCTTAAACAGAGGGGGCAAAAAATACAACTGAGGGGGCTAAGCCCCCTTAAGACCCCTCTAGGCACTGGGCCTGCATTGACAGTTCAATTGTATGAAAAAACATTGGAACAATATCAACTTTTATATAGTCAATAGTGTTAAAGTGAGGTACATCAGACATAAAAGGTGGCTCTGTAGCTCAGTGAACCATTGAGCTACAGAATAAGTTATTTTGGTTGATTTATCCAATAAGAACTGAAAAGTTAAGTTGTGACTAGATTTTCATTTGAAAACTTTTGCTTTTTCAGTAAAGTCCCTTTAACCCCCACTAACCCTGAATGATCCAATCAAACTGCAGTTTCTAGCACCAGATTTCTGTTGTGATCTTAAACACTGCTTTTTAAAATCTACACACATCCTTGTATTGCATTTATAATGCTGTAACACTATGCAGCCGGCAGCCTCTTTGGTTTCCAGATCTTCCAAGGGAATAACCAGAGAGTTAAACACACACCAAAGGTAGTTTCAGTAAGACCTCATTTTTCTCACTGTGAAGTTTCCAGACTTGGAGTTCTGTATCTTGTCGTCTGTTGGGATCATGGGGCGGATAGCACTTGTGAATCTTCTCCCAAACAAAATAAGATAGCACAAAGTCCTGCTATCTGTAGATAAAAGTGAAATACTGTGCCGTCTAGTGGAAAAAAAGAGGAGGGAGACAAAGAAAGGAGGAAAAAAGTTCTATCACATAATGGAGTTTAGAAGTTTTATTCTTTACTTTTCCTCGCCAGCAGCTACCAAGGTCATGTTCCAGGGCCAAAAAACACCTTAATACAAAAAAGAGATTTTTTTTTCAGAGCTCTGCATCAATAGTAGAATTCCTGCATTTATTTTTTACTGCCTTCAGGAGATCAATCTTAAGTAAGTGCCATCTGAGATCTTTGTGGTTCCCAAATGCTCTTGGCTCAATTCAATTGTACTGAGAGATGTAGACAGCTGCATTATGATTCCAGGAAGCCCTATTTAAACTGTGATCCATGTCTTCACATGTTTGAATCTGTCTCTATTGGATTTCACTACACATTCATCCACCAGCCAGTGTAATACAGTATGATCTGTGGTGAACATATTCTTTCATGGATAAAGCCAGGTTATTAATGAAGTATTCATTAAGACACATTATCATGTTGTGTGTATGTACAGCCTATATAACACCCTATGAACGCTTTTGCATGTTTTCCAGCCCTGGATCTAAATGAGAAATGTATTCCCATGCTAGATCCCAGGCTCATTAAAACATATTAGTATTCTTGTCATGTCAGGAGCAAACAGGCCTGCAACTCATTTTGGGCTCTGATTAAGAATTAAACAAACCATGATCTTAACAAGTTCTAGCTGCTTAGAAAATCCAAAGTAGTTGAATTACAATAATTATATTAATTAATCAAAATACAAACTTGGCCTAAATTTTGTATACTTTTTCTCTCTACTAATAGTTTATAATCTGTTGATATTTGTTTAAACTGACAAAACCCACAGAAAACAGGCCTGTGACCTAGATTGTGTCCTCATTCAAACCTTGTATTAACTAACATATGTTGCGCATAGTGGCACATACAACACTGTACATACTGAAATTAAATATTTATCAGTTGATGTGATATGCATATATAAGGGAACTATGAGACACAATGAAAACAATGCCTTTGCAATGGTGTACTGTGCTTGTATGGAATTATTCCCATGGATAGAAGCATTTAAGCACTTGTGAGAAAAAATGTTTATTCAAAGCAGGGCTCCATGCAGCTTTGTTATGGTGTAGACTGCATTTAAATAGAAATAATATACAGACCACTGAATTCTGTTTTTGATGTGAAAAATGAAATCCTTACTAAACAAAACTACATTTGCGGACACTCTGATCAGGATTTACTTTTGATGTTTGACCTTTTTCAAGACTTCAGACCCACATGACACAGTATATGTACTGTATACACCATAGTTTTTCCATAAACATATGT
This sequence comes from Siniperca chuatsi, assembly GCF_020085105.1. Classification (NCBI taxonomy): domain Eukaryota; kingdom Metazoa; phylum Chordata; class Actinopteri; order Centrarchiformes; family Sinipercidae; genus Siniperca; species Siniperca chuatsi. The sequence continues at coordinate 16,576,050 of NC_058046.1, read as the reverse complement.
GTGCAGACTTCAAGTTCCACTGGTAAAACAAGATTTTATGAACACCAACAATAGGATAAACCATGTAAAAAAAAAAGAGAGGAAAAAAAAAAGACTGTACAATCAGAATACACTTTATACTACTAGTTTCCAACCTGTGGCTAACCGCCCAAGGGGTTGCAAGATAAATCTGAGTGGTCACAAGATAATTATGCAACAAGAAAGAAAATAAGAAATAAGCAAACTAAGAAACAAAAATATTTCTGCTAAACAAATTGTTATTGTTTGTTTTACTTTTCTCTAAACAAGTGGATAGTTTGACCTCTTTAGGCCTCCAAAAAGGATTCAAATGAACCAATCACTCTGTGGTTAAACTGCTCACAACTCACAACCACATGACCTGTGTCAAGGGGCCAAAAAACCTCTGCTCTACTACATTTTAGCATTTCTGTAGCTAAAATTTGCACGTTATGCATGTCTCAGGCCAAGAACCAATTAACTACTTCTGCATGAGCTTTAATAGTTATTTCAGTAATCACATATGTACATTTGCCTTTTCACAGACATTTCACGCCTGTCCAAAATCACCTGTTCATTAAGATTTAATGAGATGGAAATGAATGAATTTGAGACTTAAGGAAAAAGATGTTAAGATTGTACAGCTGTGTGACAGTCATGAAAGACTGGAATACCCACACAATATGCTTGTCAATAGCGGTTCAGTTTTATACTGACTTGGCCTTATCTATGTCATTGCGTTTATCTATCTGGATGGAAATAGCCATTGGACAACATGAAGACAGTATAAACCAGAAACCAATGGCAGTTTATTTCTTTATATGGCTAATTGTCACAGTGTATTTATGAAGTTAAGCATTTTATGCCAGCAGCAGGAATGACTGGATATCTTGCACACGATTTCGTGTTGCATCCTTCAAGTTGATGCTATGACATGTTGGAGCTATTTTAGCACTCCCGAGACACATTTTGTTGATGTTTCCTTTATTTTGGTAGTTACCTGTAGATGTGACACTGCTGGCTCCAGGGCATCCTTTGTCTCATCACAAAAGCCACTAGCAGTTGATACAAACATCATTGGACACTCTTGGAATACACACCATCTCACCTGTCACACTGTAACAATCACATCGACAACTTGGTGCAAACATGAGGTGTAAAAATGTACACAGAGCCATCAGCTTGGATTCCTGTCCCATACGACCACTGACATGTGTGTTTGTGTGAGCGTGGCTGTGTATATTTGTGTGGGTGTATGTGTTTGTGTGAGTCTACAGTATATGCGTGTCTGTCTGTCTGTGAGGGGATAGGTGGAGGCCATCTTTCATCTCTTTCTGTGATCAGATATTCTACGTGATATGATGTGATGATACAGGCCCAATTAAGGGATGGGGTTGTGTGAAAAATGTGATGACAGGGCAAGCGGAAGACTAGACTGTGATCCAACATCTGAGAGGGAAAGAAAGACAAGGGAGAGAGAGAGAGAGAGAAAAAAAAGAAAGAAAGAAAGAAAGAAAGAAAGAAAGAAAGAAAGAAAGAAAGAAAGAAAGAAAGAAAGAAAGAAAGAAAGAAAGAAAATGGGTAAGGGTGGGGGAAGACGAGAGGACAGACAGGACTGAAAGACGGTTGTAGGAAAGTAGCGAAGAGTGATGCTGGTAAAGGAAATGAGGATGGGGTGAGCATGAGAAAAATAGTGAGAATGAATGTTAAGTAGGGAAAGACAGAGAGAATTAATATGATTAGGAAGGAGAAGGGAAAATGGAGAGGCACATAAAGATGAATGGCGAGTAATGAAAGATGGAAAAGGGAGAAAAATGAGGCTGCTTTCCCATAAGAAACAATTTGTCAAAGATGTTATGGATCCTACTTTTGAGTGCTCTTGTTGTAAAGTGAATAGAATTTTAGGGAAACTTCGACAGGGAGACAAAAGTCAGATTGTTCTATTTTCCTTTCAAAAACATAAACCTGACATGCAGCATGGAGAGGAAAAGGCAACAAAAGGTGTAGAAAAGAAGCATGGAATCATTCTAGTTTTTAATTATTGTTTCATATTTTGCACATACAGGCACATTTGATTTGACAGAAGTACACCAAAAACAGCACACAATGTGGAATGGGGCTGATTTTAAACAGGGAGGCTTCTTGGTACTGTCTGAAATCTGTTTCCTCACATTTCGTAAGTCTGTCAGGATGAACTACAACTGTGTCAGGTGTATGATTTTGATCAGGAAGCATGGTGCTTTGATCACCCTGCCAGCTTTTATCAGCATGCGTGCTCTTTTCATAACCAAATAGGACCCAATTATGTCAAGCACATTGTTCTTTACCTGGAGTGCCAAAGCACTACACAGAAAGGAGGAAATAACTCCACTAAAACATCACTTAAAGGGAAGAAAAATGCCTTTATTTAGCTGTCAAAAATATACTTGTTAGACTCAATCAATTACATGAAATAATTTTCAGTGTGTATTTTCTTATTAAGTATTATCCAATATAAAAACTAAAAAATCACAGTATTTGTCATTTTGGCCAACAATCTTATATAACCACATGACAGAAATACAGAAATAAAGTGCAGTGTAGGTCCAAGTGTTGTAGAGAGTAATGTGAAGCTCCTGGAGCATCTTGAAGCTCCTGGAGCATCTTGAAGCTCCTGTCTCAATGAAATGCAGGCTCCTCTGTAGCTGATCAGGAAGACTCATTCACCTAAAAAAGAAAACGTGAAAATGATTTAAATAATTCAAAGACGTTCTGGAAATAACAGTTGATCATTTACCTTCTATTACATATCATTCGATCAGAACTCCATGAAAAAACTTTTTCTTCACATTTCCTCTTTGAAACTATAGTTTAAGTGTGAGACTAAATCATCATTCCCTGCCAGAGGGAAGCTTACAAAAACCTGTTAGTTACAGTTTACCCACGACAAACACATAACCTCTGTATGTGCAGTTTTCCATTGCTAAAGCATGAGGGACAACACTTGTAGAGTTTCATCACATCCCAAAGCAAGATCCTTGAATGAAAGGAGTTCCTGGTGTACTTGACGGTGACAAAGGCCTCAACAATAGCCGCTGACATTAGTCCCCCTCATATCACACTGCACTTTCCTCCCATTGTTCCCCCTTCACTTCTCACATGTATTGTCTTACGTGATATCCTTAGAACCTGATAAGACGCCTGGTGAAGGTTTTTGTAGCTGAGGACACAGGCCTGGGAGTGTCTCAGGGTTACAGCTGCTTATTATTCTCTCATAGAGGAGACTGGGAGACTGTAGGGTCTGGGGAACGCCTTATCGAATCCCCTTTACAACCAGCCTAACCTGGGTTACCTGCACCTCCAGCCCTTCCTCCATTACTCTTGCCATATACCTGACACTCCCTTCCTCCAGAAAGACATTATGGTATTACATTTCCCTGAAACTATAGAGCTTGTTGACAAGCATGGGAGGTATTCTGGGGCCCACTATGAATGTATAGGCTGTACAGAACAGCTGGGGTCATTTGAGACAGTAAGGATGCCTGGCTGGCTCAGTTAAATCTTAAATGTTTGGTGTCACTGTCTGCATTCTCTGACACCAAAGGCAGAGCAACACATCATTTTGGGATCCCATGACTTCAACAGAGGTTACTCTAAATGTATTTGCTGATTTATCTTGTCAGACACTTGAAATCTCTTGAAAGTGGATTACATCCCTTGCAAGTTGCTATAAGTCAGCAACGCCCCTCAGTTTTTTCCAGGAATTCAGAAAGTACAAAAGTACTATTTTGGCCAGGTTGTCTCCTTCAACAAATTTCTCTGATGTTTGGCTGACAGTACAGAACAGTTTGGGGGTTGGCAGGGGGTCCCTGGGCCATCAACAGCCAAACTCAGCCAAACTCCAAAAGATGAAGGCATGTGGATTCAGAAAACTCAAACACGCCACCCTGCCTGCTCACAGCACCTCAAGGGCACACACTGCACTGGCTGGCCTGCCTGTCTATCTGTGGCAGCTGATCTTAGTCAAAGCTACATGTGCCTCTCCCTGCATCCTCCTCATCTTCTCTGCTGACAATGCAGTTTAATGCCTATATGTAAGGTTGATGTCTGCAGTGTGTGTGTGTATGCACATGGGTCCCGGGCTTTGCTGATGGCTCTCAGTATCTCTAACAAACAAAGAATTTGACAATCACCAACTGAACGGATAGATTAGAGTTTGATGTTTATAAGGTAAATGGAAATAGCTGCAACAATGTTCTTCAGGGGTTGATCAACTTTTTAAGCATGTGGCATTTCTGGTCGTGAATCAATCAGTGATGTCAAAGCAGATATTTTGCCATAACTAGGCAAATTACTTCAATTCAGGACTAACTGGGTTATATTAAATACGAGACATGTTGTACAAGACACAAGAAAAAACACTGTAACAACACTATACATGTGAAACAACCGCTGCAAAAGCAATATAGTTATTTTTGCTCACAGACCCTTTCTTGCCTTTACATGTTTCCTACACTCAAACCTGCAAAGTCATCTTTACAAACTGGGCCATGTTTTTATAGTTTGGCCTTGATCTTATCAGTTGTGAGCTTTAAAGCAGACCCACAGGGCATTGCGACAGCTTTTTTTCTTAATGATCCAAACCACTTACAGTATTTAGAAATGAAAGAATTACTATAAATGTACTATAAATGCCCAACTGACCCAGTTTAACTGAGTGGTGGTTATTGGTGGTGGTGGTGTTTCAAAACTGCCTGATAATCCATTTTTGCATTGATCCACACACTCTGTGTCTAGGAATGTCATTGTCTTGGGGCCTTTGCAATGAAAATGGTGAAGATATGTGCTAATGTCTTAGCCACAATAAACAAAAGCCAAAATATGGAAAATGAAACACAAGATATAAAAAAACAAAAGAATATTGTGTAGTGTAGTGTAATTATTTTCAACACATCTTGTAACACTAAATAACATATCAAGAAATTAAGTGTAATGAAAAAAATAATGTAATAATAACTATATATATAATTACACTACACTACACAATCTTTTGTCATTCTAATTTTGGGGATTCTTCAATGCCAGTAGACCCAGATTTTGGATTGTTGTCATGCTCTCCATCACAATGCGCATTTATGCGGAAAAATACAGGAATTTTTGGGAGTGGTCTCCCCTCATCCACAAAAAAGGATTTCATGTCAAAGTGTCCCACAGGAAATTGACAAAGGCAGAAAGTAGTGCTTGGTGTTGCCCTAAGTCTGATAACAGGGTGGAGGAGTTGTATGCCTTGCTCTCCTCCTGCTAACTACTCCCAGTAGACTGCAGTCAGATGCCTCCTCTCTCGATGAGGAGGCATCCGCAGAGAACAAGCTTCAACTGAAGCCTATCAGAACTGGAGGAGACAACTTATACAGACTCAGTGCAGGAGACACATGATGCATTCACATGCATGCATGCATACAGCTAAAAACAAGTGCTTGCACTATCTGTAACACTACTTCATTTACATTATATAATCTGGGACTGGCGTAGGTTTGGACACATACTACTGCACACACAGATGCCAACAAACAGACTGGGGACAATACATAGACACACATGCACACAAATGCATGGACATGAATACTAAACACGCACAAAGACACACAAACACACAAACACATCTTTCTGCCATCCCATTCGCTCCCTTTCTCTACCTATCTCTGTCCATGCTTCTGAACCTCAGGGAGACATATTCTTTTTCATCTGACAGTATAGATGGAAACAGACATGTTCAAAACACATAACAATGGCCTCACCTGCAGTGAGGAGGCTCTATGTTTTGTATGCTTGAAGCACTGCATTATCTCCTAAGTGTCTAGCAACCCCAGTATAGTAAATAATGGATGCTCCTCTTCCTTCTGAAAACCCTCTTTCACTTGAGGGACCAGTCATGGTTTACCTGTATAAATGCCCTTTCTGTGTCTTTGGAGAAATGGATAGCACTAAAGGATGTGGGTCAGACGATTTCATTAGCACAGCATTTCTTTCTGTGTCTCCTTCAATCAGCCGTTTGACAGATGCAATGTCACTCAAAATGTCTTACAGACACTTTTATATAGAATTCTTTGAGAAAAAGGATGCAGAGACTGCTGATCCATAGCAGGGAATTCGTAAAATATAGCCCATATAACAAGAGGGTAGAAATGATAATGCTTGAAAGGAGAGAGTGCAGTCACCTCTGAGATCAGCTGAATATCCTTGAGGTCTTTAGCCTGGAGACTCCGGTCATTATGCCATGTGTTTATGGGTCATGATCTATGAGGTCTCCATCCAACCTAAAAACACAGGAAAGGCATAATGTTTAGTGCTGTAGATGTACATATACACTCAAACAAGCACACATACAGTAAATAAAGATGCAAGGTATACATATCACTGTACACATTTTACAAACGCTGTATGGAATCAGACTTTATTAGATGATGAGTCCTATATGACTTTTTGACCTACTTGTTTCGCTATACTTTGTACATTAAAGCAAAACACCAAGTAGGATTGGACAGGACTATTGTGTGCCACTACGTAACTAAGTCTCTTTGGTCTCCCTTCCTCATTCATTCTGAGGTTACATCGAAAGAGTTTCAGCTATTGTGAATTATTTACTTGATTCACCATTCGGGCCTTTAACCCCTCAGCAAATGCACACTCAGGGTTAAAAATACACTCCCACTGGACTCTACATGCATGTGTATGTGAGCGTGTGCGTGTGTGTGCATGTGTGTGAGCAGGGATGTGGGTTTTTAAAATAAAACAGTATACGTATAAGCCATGACACATAAAGCACCTTCCATTCTCTCTCTCTCTCTCTCTCTCTCTCTCTCTCTCTCTCTCTCTCTCTCTCTCTCTCTCTCTTTTACAGACACACACACACACACACATACTCTCTCACACAAACATATGTTTATTTCACTATCCCCTTAGGGGACAGACATAATGCTTTCCCTAATTCCTTACCCCAAGCTTAACCATCACAACTAAATGCCTACCCTTAACCCTTACCCTAACCCTTACCTTAACTCAATTGTAACCTGTACCCTAGAAATAAAGTCTTAACCCTCAAAAAGCAGTCTCTACCCATGAGGACCTCAATTTTTGTCCCCACGGTGACACAAGTCCCCATGGGTTAGTGTGCATTCAGGTTAAACTGGGATATAAGAACATGAAACACACACACACACACACACACAGGAACTCATCAGAGCATCATTATGTGGGTACCTTCTGAGGGAGAATCCAGGCTATCCCAGATGGGATTATTATAACACAGCTTGATCTGTGCAAGAGCTACGAGTATGATCGTGTGAGTCTCTGTGTGTGAGAGTGTGTGTTAGTGTGTGTGCATGTTTATTACAGAGTAAGTGAGTCCTGACCTGTGCTTCATGACCTGAGTGAATGTGAGGGTGCACCTCTCTGCGTCTGTGGAAGTATAAAATATATAGTACCACCATAAAACTGTGCAACGCCGAACCATTGACAAGAAGGCATTTTCCTTGAGAACTGTGTCAAACTACAGAAACTGGCTTACATTCATGTACAAGAGAGTATGTCTGCAGTGGGCATATTCATGTTCTCTGAGTCAAAGGCTGAATTAAAGGTGTCTGGGACACATGCCTGTCTAACAGCAAACTGACTGAGGCTGCAGCAGCTTCCCTGTCGGACTGAGTGAATATTAATGTCACCAAGATATGTGGGCCTTAATGGATCTGCACACACACACACACACACACACACACACACACACACACACACACACACACCGACACCAACTCAACTTGGCCATGTTGCCGTGGTATGTCTCTGGCATGCAGCAGTGTTGTCATGGATACCCCCAGACACATCCGCCATCCCATAAGCGGGGGGATGCTGAGCGCTTCAGAGGGGCTGGCGCCGAGGCTGCGCCCCACTTCCCCCAAACCCTCATCCCCCATTCTCTATCCCCTTCACCCAAAACTGAATCCCTGTCCCTTATTCTCCCCATAAACCGGCTCATCCTCACAAAGGCTCTCTGCTTGTCAACTGGGTAGGCCTGGAAGCACACAGCAGCTATCTTGTCCCAGTGTTGGAGCCTTCATTGCTCTTAACTGGAATGAGTTGTAATGTAACTGGAACATGGATAGAACAATGAAGAGTGAGATATAGACAGAGAAAACCACGCCAGTACCAGTTTAAATCTTGTCTGAGAAAACCTAAAATAGATGTTGAACAGGGAAAATGAAAGACGTTTTGTGTGTATGTGTGTTTATGGGTGTGTGTGTTAGCCCTCAGGGCTATGGTTAAGCCTGTAGTTTATCCTGAACTGATCCTTTTCATTAGCTATTATCAATAATTCAACATTGCACTTGCTTTAATGGTTTAATGTGGGAAAACCCTCAATCCACACACATTCACACTGACACACGCGCATACTCGCACACTCTACTTAATAGCACTTACTCTCTTGGCCTGCGCCAACGCCACTGAGGTGAATATAGATGTGTAAACGTGCACATAACACAGTCAGTGCTAAAGCTTTCAAAGGTAAATACCTATCAATCACAAAAACCATTTTGCCCTACCAGGCAGTCATAGGATCCCTTGATTTAGAGAAGAAATAATTCATTATTTCCCTACAAAAGTCTGTTTTACTGTATATCAAGTTATATTTGCAATAAAAAGGCACATCAAATCCTCTACTCTGAGATGAGGAAATGAAAGGGTTAATCTTTTATGACGTGTCCCCTCCCATCTGTGCTCCCTTTTGCCCTCCCTTTCATATTCTCCAGTATGGCAGTGCTCAGTGCCTGCACATATGCTGAAAAAAAAGAATCCTCTTTGATTGGAAGGCTAATTTGAAGTGTCAATTATTCTTATGCAAATTAAGGTACAGTTTCTCACGTCTGAAATAGGTTGGGGGCGCAGATGGGTGCGTGCGTGGGTGCATGCGTGGGTGCATGCATGCGTGTGTGCATGTGTGTGAGTGTGCATGCAAGCACAAATCTCCCTCCAAAAATATACAGTTCCATTCCATCCCCCCTCCAATGATTCATCTATACCTCTTAGGGAAAAAAGCTGACATACAAAGACAGCCGGCATAATGGAACGAGGATATTTGCATGCACACTGTCCACACAGAACGCCAAACGCATCATAAATTGAGAATACAATGCCAAAACAATAACAAAGCCGTAAAAGTGCAAGTCAGCGCCCAAAACATTCGACAATACGGCAACATGGTTCTATGTTGTAATGTAAATAATGAATGATATTGCGTAAACAGGAACACAACAATCAGTATCAAGGTAAGTATCGTGGGCAATCAAAACAATTTACCAAAGCTTTTGTCATTTAAACTCTTTCCAGTAACATCCTCTTTTACTATTGCCATACCAGAGGTGCAAGCAAGAAATATAATCCCAGTGTCTGTACAGAGAGAGAAGTACAAGAAGATCCTGTTTAAAGAAAAAGGGAGAGAGAATGGGAAAGAAATTGAGAGCGACAGAGTGTGCCTAAAAGCATACGTTGGTGTCTAAGTACAGTATGTGAATGGGTGCACGCTCCTCTTTATGGTAATTAAAGCTTTGGACTCAAACCTGAATCTGGATGAGAGATTTAGACTGACAAAGAGAGACAAAGTGAGGATGAAAAAGGATGGGAAAAAAGAAGCAGACAGACAGAGGACTCTACAAACAGAGTCTGTTGTCTGACCCTCTCAGCTGATGTGGTGGTTCAAGTAAAAGAAAAAAAGGCTTTTCAGGCCCAAAACAGGATCAAACAACCTGCTGTGGAGTCCGGTTACACCATAACAATGGCTGACATTCACTCTCAGCCTCAACACACAAGCTTTTACCTCAAAGGGTGTAGAGGGAGAAAGTAAGTCTGGTTTGGAGGATGGGTGTGTGCGGGTATGGAGGGAAGTATAGCGATATCTTAGACGATAATGGTGTTCAGCAGATTAGATGGTATCAGCCTACCATGTTTGTTTTCAACTGTCGGCTTCTGCAGCTCTACTGAGATCTATGGTTAACCCCGCAGGCACTCTCAATCTTAAGGAAACTTAGATATTGTTGGAGAAAATGAAGTACTCTGATAGATAGCATTCAAAACTCGTAGATAAAGACAACTGGTGAAGAGAGAGTAGCTGAGGACAGATCATTGTTTATAAAGTGAAATACAGAGACATCTTTGAAACCTGAAAACCTGCCATTGTCAAATCAGTTATTGTCCGACTGATCGCATTGAACATTTGATGGACTTTTAATTGAGTGGTGAATGAATTAGTTATTTTTTACTCTTCCCTTCATTAGCTCAGGATTTTAAACTCAGTCATATTGACAGATTCCTAAAGATATCATATAGCCAACTACAACAGCTGTCCCTATAAGCTTCTCTGTCCACAGCAGACAATCTGATTAATCACAGACCCACAATAGACAGCTACTATCTGCTAACCTCCTAAGACCCTGCTTCTCAAGCAATGAAGAGCAGCTATGGCAATTTGTATTTGTTTTGCATTGGTTCAGTAGTTCTGAAGAAATTAGTATGCAGTCAGGGATGGGAGAGCTTGTCAAGATCAGGGGGAAATCTCTACCCACCCACCGGGTGGATCTACATTCATGAACAAGGTTGACAAGAAAGCTGACTAGTGTAAAGACAAGGAGCAAATAAAATGGCGGAGAACACCATGAATATTCTTTTTCATATGACTGCACTGAGAACACCTTCATAGACAGGCTGTTTCTCTATCTGTCTTGTATGTCTGTTCATCTTTCAAGACACTCACTCTCTCTTCTCACACCCTCTAGCCCCTCTTCTCTTTTCCAAAACTATGTGTCATGCACGTCAAAATGCTATGGCCAGTCCTTTTGAGGGTGTTCTGCTGGACCATGGAGCGAATAAACATCCATGTCAGGAGAAAGCGATCTGGGGCCCTTCTCTCACTGAGCCCGAACTCTCCTGGGAAACACACAGCTCATACAATGGATAGAGTAGGCCTTTTGTTGAGTCTCTTGGAGCTGCAGGGCTAGCTCTGGATCAAACAGGGGTATGTGTGTGTACATTTCACACACGCGCAAGCACACACACACACACACACACACACACACACACACACACACACACACACACATCACTAAGTAAACTTCTTCACCCTTTTGCAGTAGTTACCAAAGGCAGGAAGATGAATTTGAAATAGCCAGCAGGAGAAGAGAGAAGAGACAAAGAAGAGAATAGTGACGTAAATCAGTGTCTGATTTAGACTGGTTTAGTGTCAGTCTAAAGGAGCTTTCTGTTGTACTATATACAAATCACAGTTCAAAGCCTGTGGCTGGGCTCCCTCCTGGGGTCCAAGGCAGGGAAATCCTGCAGGGAAGTGTCTAATGCTTGTGGGTAGCCTGTGTGTGTGGCACAGTTATTTATCACATAAGCTTGAGACATTTCTGAAATATATGATCTAATATTGGGATGAGATAATGAGGCAGGGGCTGCACAAAATGGCAACACAAGAGGAGAACCAGTGTTGTTAAATGATTGCAATTGTACTTGTCTACTTAAAAAAAAAACTTCGAATGAGTGCACTGTAGATGCACATTGATAATATGCTGTATGTAGCTCTATCAGCCTTCACCATTATCTAAGAACTGTGTTTATCATGGTTGAATAGTGTGAACGAATGTGGTGACAATGCAGACACTAGAAAACAAAACTGCTACCGTTCATCCCCTCTTCTCAGAATGCATTTTAATAAATTTCCATTTGAGCCGCTGCCTTGCTCCTGACCGTCTGCCCCTCGTGTTGGATCTATGGGAATTCTCCTCGCTGAAATGAACTCACACCGTCTGACCCTATTCATCCCCAAGACTGCACTTTCTCTGGGACTCCCCCTTTTTCCAGTCCCCCAGTTTCCCACAGACCCCCTCTCTCCTCTCTCCCTCTCTCTTTTTGCATCCTCCCCTTTCTTTCTCCCTACCTTCCCACTGCCCCCTCCCCTTCCAAGTCTCTGCCTTGCTTTCAACTCCAATTTTGGGCACAATGAAGTTGTTCTGGCTGACAGTTTGGCCAGTAGAATAAGTGTTGTTTGAGCCTGCTGTGTGGCCCTGTAGTGGGCCCATTCTCCCCCTCGCCGGCTCAGTTACTGAGAGCCTTGTTGGTGGGACACGGAAGCCATCCGTCCCCACGCTCCCACCCTGACCCAAACAATTAGCCTCAAACTGCACTCAGGCTCACCTGTGCCTCCTCTTTACATACTGGCACATATGCATGGACATATGCATACACAAACACACAAAAAGAGCTGTTTACTATCTAATCCTCCAGTTCTCAGCAAATAAAGAGCACTTCTGCAACTTGAGATTTGAAAGTGTATAAGGTCTTGAAACTTCTTTCTTTCATACTCTTGTTTATGTTATGAGTTACCATGTGGTTCTCTTCCATATAGTATCTGTTATGGTGCAGTTACTGCTACATCACAGCCAGGTTGGCCTGATTTACTCAGTTACTCCATGTCTTGTAGGACGTGTCAGAAAGGATTCTGTATTGGGGTCAGCTGGAAAGACAAAGCCTGCAGCCCTCTCTCCTCTGTCGCTTTCAGTAAGCATCAACCAGCCTCTCTTTCTCTCTCCCCCCTCTGCCCCCCCTTACTCCCTGTGTTTCTTTCCCAGTTCTCTGTTTTTCTGTTCCAATGAGTTATCAAACAAATGTAAAAATTCACACTATAAATATCCTTCTTGTGTGTATCCCCTCTGACACCTACACACACAAAAGCACACACACACACACACACACACACACACACACACAGAAGCCAGGACATGAGAAAGTGACTGGGAGAGGCCCTGATGGGGGGACCATATGTCCAGGCGTTGTATATCAGTCGGCTCGCCCTCAGCACTCTGCCAGACCACCATAACTTAGTTTGTCTTCAGCACAAGGTTTGGTCAAAGCTTGGCTGGGTTCATTAGGAACCTATTCTCTGGAGCCAATGAAGCTCAACAGACCTCCAACAAAGGAGCTAATCACACCCTCCCTCACCTTCGCTCTGTCTCTAAAAACTCTATATACTATTTCTCAATCATTTACTAAACAGAAACCAAATATAAGTAATCACTTGGTGCCAAACAGTGGTTACTGTTAACCAACAGTTAGATAATATAGCACAATCTGTAGACTGTAGAGCATGAAGAATAAACAATCACAGCAAAAGCAGAATTGCTAAATGACAGAAAATAGCAATTCTCTAATAGTCATACCTTTCATTTGTTTGTGTCTAGACAGTGGACCTACGAAGTGTCATGTTCTCACCTGACAGACTCTTTGCCGTCTTGTATGCGAGTGTTAGTGAGATGCCGTGTGTAGAGTGTACGCCTAACAATGCGTTGTGCACGCATTTGAGTGCACGTGTGAGCAAAAGGATGTGGCGCACTGACAATGGAGAGCCCCAGGCTGCTGAACACTGCTGAATACTTGAAATGACCTTGAACCTCATTCCCCATTCCCATGGCTGCAGGGACGGTGAGCATGTCTGTATGTTTGTGCATGTGTGTTTGAAAAGAAGAACAATGAGGCTTTGCACTTTGCCTATGCACATAATAGCTTCTCCAAAATTCTGTAAGAAGAAGTTAGGGTCAAAACATTTTCAAAGAATCTATAGTGAATAATGTCAGTGAGATTTCATGGCCATTGAAAAAGTTAGTGTTGTTCTCTACAAAAGTGGAAATTTTGGACATTTTGTAGCAATAAAGACATTTTCAGAGAGAGCTATCCACTTTCACATGTGTGCCCCACCACCTCCCAGCCTGCAGTGACTGTATTTGCTCACCCTGCATCCAGCAGAGAAAGAGGTTATCTCCATACCATGTCCCCTACTGTGCACACAGGCTACAGGCAAGCATTACCATGGCTGATCTGGACATGGCTTAAACACACAGACACTGTACACACAGGATGGTCCCAAAGCACATAAATACACACACACAAACAGACACACATTCATGTGCACGCTAATGAAGAGGACTTGGTGGGTTAAGAATGGCGGCAGGGGGTAGGGATGACGAAGGGAGACCCAGCAAGGGGTGGAAAAGGCCATGTCACCAGGTCCTGCTTGGACACAAATGTCAGCAGCATGACTACCTGTACATGGAGACCCAGCGGTGAGAGAGCACAGGAGATAGTCAAGAAGAAACAGATAAAAAGGACAGGAACAGACATTACCGCCTCAAAACAAACAGAGCTACATAAGGTAGAGAGAAAAGCTTAACAATGTAAAGAACATATTTTGAGATCAGGTTTTAGGAAAATTATTTTACCTTAAACCTAAAATGATTCATACCGAACTGAAAGATGTAACACAGTGCAGAAGACAAGCTGTGTCTTTTTATCTTTCATATTTTGGGTGGTTTCTAAATTATTTCAGAAAGGGGGAAGGGGTTGGCAAAACATGGCAAAGACAACCTCTTTCCATGTAACAGCTATGAAACAATTTCTATTGTTAACATATTTTATTGAATATTAATTGAGCTGACTTTAGCTCTATGCAACATGAACACATAAGGTATTTTTCCAAAACATCACCTTACAGTCAGATGCATTACTCAAATAGATGGAATACTCCCACCCCTCCCTCTCATGCCCTATGTTACCATTCCTGCTCCCCATCCATTAGATGTTGAACATTTCAACTTTCAAAGTGGAGAGGGAACACAATGCCCTCTGCAGCCTAAAAACATTGAATACATTATAAGCATTTTGCACTTGCACTTTAATATTCCAACAGCTACAAACAAACAAGCACGCATAAAGTATATACTGAGATTCTGAGGAAAATACAATGTTTTTTTTCTCTCTTTTAAAGGTCAAAACACAACCCTGCACCATTCTGAGGCACTTTGAAGACCAACAAAACATTTCTACACAAGCACTAAATGTTAAAAGAGATAAAATCCACTTTACAGCATAACATGTACATTGTGATGCATTTTGTATTCATCCATACATTAGCAAATAAACTCTTACAGATAGTGCATGTGTACTGTAAGCAGGGGACTTGTAGTTCATGTAAAATGTAAACAACATGTATGTTTTTTGTACAGTACAAACAGCACAGAGTGAAAATTGGAAATACAAACACACATACGCAAACACACAGAGACACAAACTTATACACAGTCACAAGGTTACACATAACCAAACAGACAGTGGCAATACAAGCTTAGATCCCAAAGGACAATAAAGGGGCAATATCAGACATTATAATACATAAAATAATCTATTTTCATTTTAGCATTAAATTGTACAGTGGATAAAGGGTGAATGAGATATGATATGATATCCATCATATAATATTTTAATGCTGCATTTCAACTTAATAATCTAATAACCATGACCTGTATCAAACATCATTCTGAAGGAAATGTGTACACAGATTATATAAGAAATTGTGTTCAACACTACATAGTATTATGTTCCATGGCACAATGGGAAATGTGATTTAAATATACACAAACATACACACAAACACACACATATACACACACACAATCGCCAGAAGGCCATAGAGTATAAATGCCCTGGCAAACACAGCAACATCATATTCCCTGAACCCAAACCCATGGCTATCTTCCTCTGAGCATGCACTGTCTTCAGAAAAAAATAAAAATAAAGTCTTACATCCTGACTCTTAATACTTTTCCTTTCTCCCCTTTTCCTTCATTTCCTTTTGTTTCCTCCATTTCCAACCTCTGCCTGGAATCACAGCAAAGTTCCACAGTGAAAGCAATGTGTTCCACTCATCACCGGCACTTTTACAGATCCTCAGCCAGACAGTGGTGATTTGTGCCTGTGTTAAGGCAGAACTACTCCTTGCCTCTTTCACAATATAGATTGCTGCCATTATCTGGAGCTATCCCTCTAGCTGACACAAAAAAAGAAGAAGAAAACATGGGGAGAAAAGGATGAAGGAATTTCACCCAACTGCTGTATGAATTGCTGATGGGACCTGAGTGACAATTTGGTATGCAATTGTCAGTGTCAGTCACAGAGACATTGTCATGTCTGATTCCCATCTTGTGGAGCAAAGCTTTAGTGGGTACAGTGTGTTGTCAGAGGACAGTTTTCCATTGAGGATGTCCAATCAGCATCACAACGCTTTTCTTGGTAGTTGGAGGGGACTAACTAGGGTTTGTAGATTAACTTTGGTTGCTATATATGCTATTAAATGTATTCACACACACACACCTACACACACACACAGACACAGACACACACACATTTTACATTGAGCCAGGACCTTTGACTGTAGCGGAACCTGACTAATATTTCAACTAATGTGGAGTGAATGTGACGGAAATGCAAATTCAATGCTGTCCCCTTTCACATTGAGGAATGAAATCAAGTCTTTTGTGGCTGCTGGGCATTGAGGGTGGGAAAAACCGCAAGGCGAGAGGGTTCCTTGGGCCACTCGTTTGGGCTGTGAATGAGCCAGTGCCCAGGCGGGAAAGATGGTGTGCCAGTGGTGTGCTCTTTGCTAATTGATTGCCTCTACTAACAAGAGCATAATGTATTCTATTGTGATCATCCTTTGCCCATGTTCATTAAACCAGGAAGCAGATCTTTTCTTTTTGTCTAGCTCCTGTCCCTTTTCTCTCGCCATCTCCTCTCATCCCCCCTCCCAATCCTCTTTTTCTTTCTCCGTTCCTCTTCTCTCTGCCCCTCTCTCTCTGCATGGGAAAGGTGATGCAAAGGTGGTATGACAGGCAAAGCATCCCTCGCCATCCCAAATGCAAAAACGAAGAGGAACAAAGGACAGATGGAAGGAATAGAGTAGGTGGCTGGTAGGATGATGCGGGACGGAAGTGTGGATGAAAGGATGAGAGGAAAAGACAAGGACAAGAGATGATGTCTGAGAATATAGAAGGATATGGAAACAAGAGAAAGGTGGTGGGAAAAGAAGACACAATGCAAGTGTGAAAATGATCAGAGAAGCACCTCTTGCCATCTCGCTCCATCCCTCTTTTTCTCCACTTCCCCCTCACACCCTATCCTCTGTTCCTGTCAGGTTCCCACTCGCTCCTCCTTTCCCCCACACCTCTTCTTGTTACCCCCCTTCTCCGCTCTTGCCCCTTTTTCACCCACCTCCCTTCCCCGCTTTTGCTTCTCACCCCATCTCTGGTTCGCCTCTTAATAAGAGCTGGCGGGACAATAGTACCATTGTTGCCCGTGTTTGGGAACCCTGCTGAAACAATCGCTGTTTACCCAAGCAGTGGCACAGCCTGGACCCTCTCCTTCATTACAGCTGGGCCAAGTCTGATTAAGTCTGTTCCGCAAGTGCTACAATAAGCCACTGAGCCAGCCACTACGACTCATCCACTCCCCTCTGTCTTTTCTCTCTCCCTCCATCTCTTTCTCCAACACTTCCTCCACTGTCTTTCTTTTACAGTCATAACTTTATTTGGATTTTCTCACCCTGTATGTGCCCTGCTTCCACTTGCTAGCATTGTTGCCCTCTGATTTACATATTGTTCATCACCAGTGACCAGGAGAATCACATTTACCATAGAAGGAGTGTAAGAGAGAGAAATAAACACATAGAGAAAAAAGAAACAGAGCAGAGATGGAGTATTAATGATAAGTTTTTCAAAACCATTAGTTGACTCTGATCTATTTTCAGAATGACCTTCATAATCTAGGACAAAGCTAATTTCTTTATTAAAAAAAATCCCACTAGGGTTGAACATGCTGCAGGCAGTGGAAATATGACTGACTGCAAGAAATAAGAAAAAAACTCTCTTTCCATAATGGTCTCAGATCATAAAAAACATTGGCATGGAGGTAACGTTATCAAGCTCTTGCTTGTGGTGGAGACGCAGTGAATCAGTGGATTGAAAGCCTTTTCACTCAACCACATCCCTCAGCTCTGTGGCATGTAACAGAAGTATGCTACCAGCACTATGCAAAACAGCATCATGAATATGCGTAATTAGGTGGGACTGGTGTAATTTTTCTGGGTTATAGGAAGTGACATTTGTGGGGCAGGAGCATACATCAGCATAGACACAACTGACAAATGCATAATTCTTTTCTCTGCAATAAGGCATTTTACACTTTGCAAAACAAAATATACAGTTTATACACTTAACAGCCGCATGCAAAACTGTGCAAAATCATTCAGATAAACATACACACACACCTATGCATTGACATGCACAGTTGAACAAATATGGAATTAAAATACTGGAAAAAGCACTGTGTACATGGCACTAAAAGAAATACGTGAATTTGGACACAAATATAAACTCAAGATCACAGTCAGTTTTTTTAAAAAGCTGTAAAGTAACACAACAACAGAGAGACAGATAGCTAGAATACATTTGTTTTCACTATAGAAAAAGGAGAAAATAAAGGTTGTGTCTAAAAGTAGTAGATATGGGGAAATCAGAGGGACACAATTACTCAGTGATAATGGAGGAAACCTGAAATAAAAATAAAATAAAATAAAATATTGCCCAGCCTTTTGAAGGCAGAAGGACACAAAGACTGCTATTGCCAAGCAACAAGGTTAAAGGAGACCGAACCGATACGCATGGGTGTTTAACATAATATGCTACTAGATATCAGCTGGTAATGAGCTTTAGACATTGGTGTTAGCGACCAGGAAATGCAGCACTGCTGATGAGAGTCGAAACAAATTTCTCTCCACACATAACCATGTTGTTGAGAAATACCTGGAAATCTAGGAATATTTTCTGCTTTTTTAAAACAACATCAAATTACTAAGCATCCATTATAATATAAGGTATATTTTTTTTCTTTTTTTTGCATTTGTATTTAATATAGATGAAGCTTCAAAAGAACTGAACATGTGAATAGACAAATAAGGACAGGCACATGGGCACAGGTACACTGACAAAAGCATCTATTAATAATTGGATCATATTCTCACACACTCACTTACACACACACACACACACACACACACACACACACATGCGTGCACACTTTCAACACACTTCTCTAGCTCTTCAGAGAGAGCCAATTTATAGATACTGTACTGAACTGAACCCCCCTCACCACCTCTCGCCTCTCTCTTTGCCTTGCCATGCCCCCTTTCCCCATTCACCCATACAGACACAGACATAAACACACCGGCACGCACACCACCCTGCCACAATCCACCGCCCTGCCACACATAGTGAAGGGGAGGACACATCCCTCACAGCACCCAGGAAATTAACTTGACATTTGATGCAGACAGAAAAAATATATTTCGGTGGGGGGAGGAAAAAAAACAAAGTGTACTAAAGCAGAGATAGCATAAACCCATCCCTTGTTCACCCTTCCCCACCCCACCCCCCTTAAGCCCAGGGATGCATTCGAGGGGGATTTCAGCGATCTGCAATGCAGACGCCACTGGGTGCCCATGGAAAAATGAGCTTCATCTTTTGCCTGTCCTTCTGAGTGTATGCTGTCTGTTACTCTTTGTTTCCATCTTTATGATGCCGGCACTCCATTTTTGTATCCACCCCACCCCCCCTCGAGTTTGTGTCTTTTTATTTGGGAGGAAGTTGAAAAAAAATATAACAGTATTGGTGGATCACTTGCGTTTGAAATTAAGGCACACCCTTTAAGCCAATCCTTGTGAATACAAAAATTCAGAATGAGGATGTTTTAAATTGTTGTCGCCATGCCATTTCTTTCAATTTAGCATTCATCCTCTAAAATCCTGGCCATTGATACACAATAATATCCCTTTGATGAGGTGATATATTTAACTGCTTTGTAAATCTGGGTTAATCACCACAGAATTAACCATCGTTTGAGAAAATAAGCAATGACCACAAGTCCACTGGATGCAATTATGTACAAAGCTGTACAAACCGTTGTTCCTTTTACTCAGAATACAGTGCACCTACAATTTCATGCGAGCAGACTAGAAAATAAAGTGCAGTGTGTTCTTGCATATGTTTGATAAGATTAACGATCATATCAAAGGCCATGTAGTAACCTCGGTAAGGAGCCCAAACACCGCGAGCGAGAGCAGGCCACAATTAATCCATCATTATGCACTGCTACAGTTTCTACCCATGAACACACACAACACATAGCAAGACCGCCAACCAGCTAGTGTCTGTCTCAATATCCCCTGCATTAGACATGCAGGAATGTTAACATCATTATGCACAATTGTGAATGTCTGTCTGTGCCCTCCCCCTTCTCTCTCTTACCACATTGTGTCTACGGGTTAGTCCACGTGTGTGTGTGTGTGTGTGTGAGTGTGTGTGTGTGGTGTCTCAAAGAGAAATTATTTAAATATAATTTTTTATATGCAAGTTGAAACAAATTAGTGATTGTTGTATGGCGATGAGAATCTCTGAATGTGATATTGTTAAACCATTTCTACATTATTATCAGCATTGTGTCAAGGGAAGGGATGCTGCAGGAATTAATTTCATGGAAAAAAATACCTGCATTCCAAAATGATCATTTTTGAATTAGGGTTTTATTACATAATTCTAGGATTTATCTACAAATTAGGATTGAATTAAATTTTTGAATTAATTTGTGATGAAACACACACTGGCATATTTTACAATGCACACACACTTTGAACACTCTGCAATGCTGTGCTGTATTATGAATTATACAACTACATTTAATATAGGTTTTTAAGTACACAAATGAATCTTTTTGCACTTTCTGTGCTGATGCATTCAGTATGTGATATTGTCCTGATGCAGGAAATAGGTAACCCTACTAGTGTTTTAAATATTCATGGTGAGAACCAAATCAAATATCCAGGAAAATAAATACGAGCATTTTTTTTTTTTTTACTTTTCATGGGTAAAGGAAAATGGAAACTGACCTAGTTCGTCATTACCTAATCCCCCCAGTTACTGAACACACTCATGAAAATGTCACGTTGATAAAGTTTGATAACGATTTTACTGAGAGGTGAGGAGGAGAGGAGACTTTCATTAGCGTCGGTGTTACTAATATCTGCTCTGCATTTCTCTGAGGCGGTGCGGTCGAAATATTGCTTCATCCCAACACACTTACTGCAATGCTGTTTGCAGCCATCTGCATTCACTGTGCTTTAGAACAGCCTCTTGAATGAACACCATGCATTTTGTTGCATCATAAAAAATAAAGAACAATTTCCAGCAAAAAAACAAAACAATATAAAGCTACATATTGTTTAGGCATTGTGAGTGAACAGATCTATCCAGTATTTATGAGCAGAGAAAACTCTACAAAGCCTTGCTTTTATGCCAAACACTCTGCAGAAGAGATTTAAAATCAGACTTGAAACCAATATATTTTTAGTTATCTGCCACAACTTAAAGAAAGATTGTCCAGCAAGTGTTGTAGACAAAGTCTTTGGCATCCCTCTGCTTTTACAAACTCCCCTCCTGCCACCTCGCTGTTCCTTGCTGCCAGCGATTTGCATTCATTTGCATGATTTTACGATGTGCATATCCTTTGTTCTGAATGTAGGATGATGCACAAGAAACCCTCCCTACGCAGTGCCATTACACAGCCCGCTGAAAGCTACTTGGATATTAAATGAAAAAAAAGCTGTAGCTTTATCTTTTTTGATTATAAATTGGTAAGATGAGATTTCCACAAATACCAGACTCATCCCGTGGTACACCAATGATAATGTAGTGCATCAGAATGAGGAAAAAAAGATGAGTATGTTCTAGTTTTGTGGAATTTTTGAACAACCATAGAGAGGACATATTGTGTCACCGCTAAGAGGCATGAGCATCTGCAATATATAGCATGGGGGAAAGGATTGCATCCAAGCATGAAATATGGAATTACTTGACAAATAGGAAATAGGAAAATTATAGATGGAAACTAAATCACTGAAAAGAAAAAAAATACCTTTCACATATTTTACAAAATTTTCATAAATAATGTATTATTTTCTCCCTCAGTTGCCTCCCTGGTTTTAGTCATCATTTATAATAATTTGCTTTTCTGTTACCTGATCATAGAGAATTAAGACGTTGCATTTTCTATGCTATCTTAAAATTGTTCATTTTGATGTTTGATTGCTGCAAAGCCTCCCAGTATGCTGCCATCTTTTGTTCTCTGTTGTTGTTTTATCTGTGCGGACAACATGCATACACACACACACACACACACACACACACACACACACACACACACACACACACACACTGACGCTTTAGCACTCCTTAATCATGCAGGCACATGCAGATGACTTCATTAATTGCTGTGGGCTAGCACTGATGATAGAGAAGCCATCCTACAACACTGGAGGGTTTATATTCACGAATGTGAGCGCCACATTATAAATACTCACCCCAATGGCACCCAAATAGTAAGCAGCTGTACTCCAAATATGTGTGTCTGATAGATTAGAGTATAGCATAGGAAATTATGTGATGCTATGCAAACAAACTACACTGTATAGTAAACATAAATATGTTTTCATGGATGCTGATCTTAATATTTTACAAATGGTACTAAGGCAAAATTTCCAGTGTAAATGTTTTTGTGTTGTCTGAGCTGTGAAAAATATCAATCATGACCATTCGAATTTTAATATTGAGAGAGAAAGTAGAGGAAGAAAGAAAGAGAAAGAGAGAGAGAGAGAGAGAGAGAGATAGAGAGAGAGAGAGAGAGAGAGAGAGAGGAATGTAACCCTCTAAAAAATCCTTGTCCTCATTTCAAGTGGGAACATACCCTGATATTGTCAAAGTTCATCTGTATCTGAAAAGATGAAAGATGTTGTCCTGGTTTCCTGTTTCAGCTTCAAACCCGTGACCCTGCCATATTCTGCACAGGCAATGGCTGATGGGGGGTTAGATATTACTCATAAAAAAGCCTACCTTTCTAATTACATAATGCAAAGTCAGCTATAGGGGTTTAAATACCCTGACACACTTAAAGGGCTGGGCTTTTAGCAGAGAGAGTGAGGTCCATCTAAGGTGATAGTTTTGTATATATTGCTGTATGTATAAAAAATGTTTGCAAAGATGCTCCACAGATGTTGCTTTTACTGTATCTCAATGGATCATCTAGTGAAAACGCTGACTACTGAAACAGATGAAAACAAGTTTTTTTTCATTCAAAAGTCAGCTTTTTAATGCTGCTCAGCAAAGTGTTTGATATTTTAAGCTGTTGACCTTTTTCTATTATGCACTGACACAATTCTGAAGTCTCAGATAGCAACTTCCTCTTTCACAAAGGGCTAATGGTTTTCACTTTACCCCTTTAACATCTTGGTCAACCTGAATAACACTGATCCTGGTTACACTCACAAAAAAGCAGTATTCCTAAATTCTAAGATGAAGTTATGTTGGAATAACAATACATATAGTAAATCAACAGTAAGTCAACAGTAAATACAGAAAAACACCAATGTTCAAGTTATAAGATATTCCACTTGAAACAGTGCTATGATGGCAAAATTCTATACCAAAAGTTGATTTGTGGAAATGTACTGCAGAGTTTGCTATAAGACACCATCTCTCCATGGTATTGTTGGTATAGTTAGATGGCTACAGACTTGAGCGCTGACTTTTCCTACCCAGTGACTTGCTCTGCCCTTCTAATTGGCCCTTCTGTGTCCACCAAATGTGTGTGAGTACTGGGAGTAATTAGGACGAGTAACACCACCGCACACTGAGGCCCATCGGCGCTGACATACCACCTCCAAGATATAAACTTTTGACTCTGAGAACTCTCAACACAGAACATGTAGAGTCACTGGGGTATTTTCATTTAGTTTAAGTTTTTCATACCAAAGGTGCCACTGTGTGGTATTGTTTCTTACCATCAAGAGCATAAGCATGGCATAGGCACCAAGTGCTACTGTATATTTTCTGCTGATAGTGACAGATGTCAATAATTTTAGCTAGTTGTAAGAAAAATGGGGTCAGAGTTGACATAAGGAAGATTGTAATCAGCTGCTGCTGCCAGCTAATATAATAAATATTTCCTTGTCATGAGAGCAAGCTCAGCTCATTAAAATGTTTGTCTCTCTTCAATAACATAAAATGTCACATATAATATTGGCTGGAGTTCTAATTGATAGAGCAAGATGTCCTGCACGCAATGCAAACAATGCCAGGGCGGAGGGCAATTACTGTTACAGCGTGGATTTCAATGGCTAAGGGAAATTTTTGAAATCACTTCCTGGTTGTAGCTACTGTTGGTATGTGTGTGTGTGTGTGTGTGTGTTATGTTATTGTGATGATGAACAGTGAACAGTAACCTCTGTTTCCCCTGTGCTTCTTGTCTTTGGTATGGACCACAGGGCAAAGGATGGGTCATGGGATTTGATACTGCCCACGATCACATCGCCTGAGCTCCCTTCAAACCACTGTTATTCTGTTTACTGTGTCCTCTGGACCACTACTAACATCTATGCCTTTATCCAACACACACATGGGCTAACTTTGCTGCAGGCAAACAGACACACATGGACACAGACTCACACATTAGCAGAGATAGGCACAGAGGGGAAAAACACACAGTCAAAACCCCTGCCAACAAAGATATTTGGCTGTTTTTAACAACATTTTCATTAGTTTGTGTTTCATTTTTTCTAATAAATATCAAAGTCATCTGTCCAGTAAATAAATCAGAGCTAAGTGATTTGTGAATTAGAAAAAGGAATGAAAATAAAAATATCATCACTGTTTAAAAGCCTAGCAACAAAATTCCTAGAGTGAGTTTCATTGAATGTTTATGTCCTTGAATTACCAGAGGTCACAGTAAACCCACAAATACGGAATAATACAGTATAGGTGTGATTAGGCTAAATTTGGGTTGTTTTTGCTAGAAACAAAAATGGATAGCAGGAAAATACCAAAACTAAATGTTGCACATGCCTACACATTTAGCTCCTATAGGCTAATACTGTATACACACACACACACACACACGCACACACACACACATTTGGTTTATCAACCCAAGCTCACCTCATGTAGGTTCAGTGGAGAGCAAAATCCCAGAGATCTCATGCTGACCTCTACTTCCTGCTACCTGCAGTTCTCCACATCTCCCTTTCTCCATCACTGCAGCAATGAAAGACATACACACATAGTCAGGGAGTGAATACATTTACTAAGAGGTAACCTTTACATGTTGAATAACTCTTCTTGAGCAAATCACAATTAACATGTTTCCACTAAAAAGAAAGGAGGGGAAAGCAAATGCATAGTTATATGGTAGAAAAGGAAACATGGGTAGCATTTACCACAGCTAAGTTTACTTGCAGGAATTCAAATTGGCAATAACTTTGTGCAAATGTCTTCTCAACCTTTGCCAGAAATAACAAGTCAAACTTGGGACCTTTATGGCACACAAGCAGCTGGTTTGCAGATCATTTGAAGGTCATGTGAGTATTTTTCATACTTCAAAATATGAATATGAAACATTGTTTAAATGTTAACTTAGAAGTCTAAAGTTGCATTATTGATGTATAGATACTTAAATATCTCATATTAAAACGGGGGCAAATTCTGCCGTGTGCTAGCGCTGTTTCAGCAGCCATGTTGTTGAACCCAACCCCCCTTGACCTCTGCCTCCTTTCACTGGAGTGAGGAGGTCACATGTCAAATGTCAAGCCTAAAGGACAAGTCCATTTGAGGTCAAAGGTAACCATTATAGATTGTAGCAGTCTATGGTTAGTTTGAGACCTAATTTTTGACCTCACACAGCAACATGCTGATGAACTTGAATGCATCTTTAAACAACTGGGGATTTTT
Source organism: Siniperca chuatsi (assembly GCF_020085105.1). Classification (NCBI taxonomy): domain Eukaryota; kingdom Metazoa; phylum Chordata; class Actinopteri; order Centrarchiformes; family Sinipercidae; genus Siniperca; species Siniperca chuatsi. The sequence continues at coordinate 16,550,314 of NC_058046.1, read as the reverse complement.
TTGTTTCCATTTTTCCTTTTCATTTTTGTCCTTTAACCCTGTAAACAGATCTGACTGCTGACATTTTCCTCATGTGAAGATAAGTTTAAGAGAACCCAGTCAAAAACTGGTCAGATGTCAAAAATACTGTAAGTGAACAAGAATGACAAAAAGTGCTTTACAAAGATTTTTTTGGGTGAGGAATTTTTTTTTCTATCTATAACAGTTCATTTTATTTCATGTGGCAGTTATGACTCATTAGGAAGATATATACAGGAATATACAGTGTATACTGTATGTAGTTTCTTTCTTCTGGATTTCTTGCCTGCTGTGTTCCCAAGTGACTGTGAGGCTCTTCTGGCATGTCACTATCAAACTGACAGATGCCACGTTTTATTAGAGCTCCATTTCAAAGCACACACACACACACACACACACACACACACACACACACACACACACACACACACACACACACACACACTAACACACATACATAATCACACACTTGCACTTGCACTGACACACACGCTGTCAGGATGCTACATGGCAATAATCAATAATACAATCACACAAGATTCTTATGATTTAGTTCTCAATTTTATTAGTGTTTTTATTTCATCAAGTACAAACTAAAAATGCAAAAATGCATTAAAATCAAGTATCCTGAAAAAAATCCCATGAACATCAGACAACCATAACCTTTAAATTCAATTAACACTGGAGGAATAAGAAGAACCAATAAAAACAAGTAGAATATCTTTATACAGGGAATGCTCCCCTGAATAAACTGTTCTGAGTGTGTTTTGCGGTTGTGTGGTAAACCAGTGTGTGTGTGTGTGTGTGTGTGTTTCTAGCCCTACGGCAGGGTTTAGGGTAACTATACAGCACTCCCCCCTCCACCTTCACCCCATTCCCTTTGCGGCTTGTGTGGCTTGTCTCATCCCATCTCCCTCCTGCTCCTCTATCTCCCTCCTCCGCTCTGCTCTGCTCCCCCCTCTCCCCACCACTACTCTGCTTCTAGCCTACATGTGTGTGTAGGGTGGGTGGGGGGTTGGGGGCTACAGTGGCAACGACAGTGACAAGAATCAACCTCTGCTTTCTTTAAAGCAGCAGTGTGGTGATGCAGATGATGCTAAATTTAATGCAAATTGCGTATGTATACATATCACACACAATCACACACACATACACACACAGGCAATATAAGATAACATAAAGGGAACACATACAAGACCTACAAGGACAATTTTTATAGAGTGGGAAAGTAAAAATTATGTTTTAGTGAGCGTCAATGATTTGAAACGCAGTGTAAGATATTGTAAATGGGAAAAACTACATATATCTTGGTTTAATGCAGAAGTGATTGTGCCTTTCTCACATTGTGTGACTCCTCACCAATTGCACCTACCTATATGACAAAAAGAGGTAGTCATAGAACAAAAGTGTTTCCTTTATAAGAGGTGTGTCTACTCTCCACCCCGGTGGCTCTCAGTGTTTCATTATCCAAAGTCGAGGTCTGCTTTGCAATCCAGCTCCCCATGCTGCCTGTCTCATTTCCTCCCGGTAACAATCCATTAGCCAACGCCAGGCTCAAACATGCAGCCGCTTAATTATTCTCACTTCTTTGGCAGCACGCTGGGGCGTACCACTCATCAGAGGAAACAGGGAGGAATGGAAGGGAACAGCTGAAATTGTATATGTACTTTATGCATGGAAAAAGGGACAACAGACTATACAAGGACACACAGCTCACATAGACATAATATCCGCAAACACAACACACTTCTAGCATATGAGAATGTGATAATTTCCAAATGAATACACACAAACCAATATACATGTATCTACAGAAACAAATTTACACATCAACGACCAATTTAAATCGAAATGCTAATTGTAACAATAGTCAAATACCTCCTATAACATACTTTCCTAAACTGGTGAGCCGCATATATATGTGTGTCTGTGTGTGTGTGTGTGTGTGTGTCAATGTCCGCAAAATGGGGATGATGTGTGTTATAATTCATCGTGAATAATTTCCTGCACATTCTTCTTCATGCTATGCCTCAGGAGCACTTCAGGATGAAAGGGAATGCTAATGTGTCTGTATCTCACCGAACAATGTGTGTTTATGTGCTGTACGTGTGTGTGTGTGTGTGTGTGAAGGTGTGTAAGCGTAAGCCCGTGTGTATGTCGCCTCACTAAGCACATTTATGATAATTAACGGATAGGAGAGGTCAGCTACAGTGTGTGTGTATGTGACAGTGAGCGTGAGTATGAGCATGAGTGTGAGTAAGAGAGAGACAGAAAATGATAGGGGGAACAGTATAGTGCTGATTTACATAAATTGGCAATATTGTCACCGACTTCCTTTCTCTGCTCTGTAGCATTTGTATTGTCATTTTTGGTGTAACAGTTTAAAGAAAGGTATCATCTATACTCTCACAAAAAAGCAGGTTTTAGCGGTAACTGTTCACAAAAGGTAAAATGCTGCACCTTTGTCCTTAAGGTTCAGGTAAGTACACTGATACATTTGTGATGTGTACAATGTGTTGACTTTTATTTCTGTGATGTGTGGAACTTTAAAGTGGCAAGCTCTGGTTGAAAATTACAGCAATCAAATAATTTAATGAACTGTTTTAACACTGTAAATAAACACACAAATGCATGTAACTTGAAATATTTTCAAATATAAATGCTTTGTGTGTCCCCTTACAATGTTTTGTCAAAGTGAACTCAATGAAAGCCAACCCACAAATTGTTTCTTGCGCTGAAAATACATAGAAATGATAAAATGAAATTCTTAAAAAATTAGCAAAAACCAGTTTAATTCTGATGGCTATGGTGCTAGTATTATCGCTTGTACCCAATAAACGGCGTGCAATAGAAAGCTAAACACAGGCTGATCTCGTAGGTGACAGTAATCGAGGGAATTAATACATGCAAATGAAATGCTCAGCATGCATTGCTGCTGATGACAGTAATTGAATAACTGACTTTCAGAGCTCTGTGTTCCTGTGCACATACCACACAGAAATTTATATGCGTTAATGTGTATGCGTGCGCGTTTCTATGCCAGCGGACATTTTAGGTCTACCCTCCTCTCACTCTCACTACTGCCAAACGCCTTAAGATGGTGGCACCTTGAGGCAGAGAGAGACACTCATAGCCAACCTCCTCCTCCCTTTCCCCCTTCTTCCACCTCGGGTCCTCACGACAACACAGGATGGGCCCCCCTTCCTAACCCTTAGTCCCCCTAATAAATATTTAATTCACCCCTCTCTAATAAGGATATTAGGCGAGTACACCCCAGCCCTGGCGTATATGCATGAGTCCTTTCTCATCAAATTTACATAAAAGGGCCAGATGCTAATGCGAGCGTAGCAACTACTGCTCACCATTCTATATGCACTGGTACTGGCTCCCTAGTCCGAGAACCCATATAATTTAATTGTCAAACAGCACATATTTTTCAAATGGTTCCCCGTATTCAAATTGCATCTAGGCCTCAACACCATATGCTTTACAAAGAACAGCAAGAAAGGCATATTTTAATTGTAGTGGTGACACGTCTACAGTATTTATGCTTATTTAATGTTTTCAGGCCCCCCCCTCCACACATGGAATGGTACATAATACAGCAGTGCTTATGCATAATATGAAAAAAAAAATCTGGATGTTCAGGCAAAGAATACAGGTACGTTGTGTTTTACAGAGTCAGAGGTTGTTCAAACATTAATTATCATTCCAACAATAAAAAACAATTAACTAATTAAGTTCACTAATGGGAAATTGAGTGAGAAACAATTAGCATTATAATTTAGAAACAAGTACTTTGATATTGATAGATCATGAACGTACATACAGTGTACTGTATATAAAAAGCAACATGCAGACCCCTTAAATGTAGAGTATAGCATATGGCATGTTGAGACTGAGCGCCCGATGTTTGTAATTAATTGAGGATGAATAATGTAGTGACATGAAATATATTATTTAAACCCTTTCATCTTCGAGGAAGATTCAAAGCATATTTCAGATGCAATTATACTAATTTATTTATAGTGCATAGTATTTGCATAATCAAAAGCCAGCAGAGCACAGATATCCTAGAAGGCAGGCTACAGCCTGCTTTAGACCTGTAGTGCAAAAATAGCATTTATGCACATAACGTTATTGTGCACTGCCGCTGCCACAGTATTGATATCTAATCATACAACTACATAGCTGAAAGTCTATTGTACTAGTTGTTAGCATTATTATCATTGGCAATATAGGTACAAGGAGTATAATGTAGCATTTGCATCATATTATACCTAAAGTCCTACAACTTTTGCAGATTTTGTATCAAAATAAAAACAATATATGTTGACTTCAAGGATAATCAAATTTGTATTTGTTGATCATTTAAGCAACAATACCCATTTATTGTAAAACTTGGGGTGTTAATATCATTATTATCAGCTCACAGCACAGCATTACTTGCATTACACGTTGTGATACGACAAATTATTGTATGCACTTAAGAAAACATTGAGACAAGAAACCACTATGTTATCTTAATAATGTCCACGGATTATTATAAATATATATATTTCAAAGAAAAAATGGCCAGTTATTCAGCTCAAATCAAAATAGTTACAGAACTGTAGGATGGTTTGAATAATCTCAGAATCTCCTTTTCTGTTATTCCCCCCCCCCTTGCCTCTTGATTGAGTCTTTTTGGCAAACAGTGATCAGGTTCTATGGTCAGTGCTAAAATATAGGAGAAATGTAGAGAGTTGGTGATGGAGATTTTAGATTAATAAGGCTGGTTTGGGCCAAATATAGACTAAGAAGTTTGCAGTATCAATTTCTGGACAACCACATTTTTCCTTCATTTCGGCCTTACATGTTGTTAGCTTGATGAACAATTAAGGGAATAAACACAAGCTCATAATTTTAAGTAGCCTCACTATATTTACAGATAATCATAACATTAGTCTTGGAGCATCTGTGTCATGAAAGTAGTAGTGTTCCACTGACAAATTTTCTGGGATTCATTTTTAGTTCTTGGCCCAAGTTTCACGGAATGGTAAAACTGTAAAAGTAGTTTGACTATGTACCAATTAGTTAGAATATTATTCTGTATATCATAACAACCAAAGAGATCATTTTAATACCACATGAGCTGAATAATCTCATCATGCCAGACAACAACAAAACAGCACCATACAGACAACACAACTCTATCACTTTCAAACACAGTCACATTGGGTTATGTATGGAATAGATCTTTGACTGTACGTAAGAGAGAGCAAGGTGCCTGTCTAATATGTCAGCCATGCATATCCACACAGTTAGGTGAAGGGGAGGGCCATACAGCGTGGCAGAGCACAGCATGCCCGTTGCTCGCCACAAGACGCTCAAGTGGCCATGCATGATGTCATTAAAAAGGGCCCAACCATGACATTCCTCAGTGGATTGTTGGCAAGTTATGGCTGGCTGGTCTGTTATGGAGGCAGGTCGATCAGATCCCTGTTAATTCGCAATGACACCATTAATGAAGCCAGTGACACCTTTTGAGTGTTTGTGTGTGTCAGTATGTGAGTAAAAGACCAATATACAACCTCAGACTTTGTTTTGCCTTATATATTGTACACAGCCTCAGACTCTCACAATTCATTCAGCAGCAAATTTGACATTATGACTTCAATTTGTGGAGAAAACTAGAAACTAAATCAATTAACCAATGCATGTGCAGTTACCTGACAGGAAACACATTTGAACACAATCACATGTGTCTACATTGAGCCATGGAGAGAGAGAGTGGGTGACATTCTAGTTTCTTGCATAGAGCACTCTACACACACACACACACACACACACACACACACACACACACACTGGACTCACAGAGACCAGGAATCTGTCCTGCATTGGCAGGGGCTGATGCTGCCATGCGCACGGTGATCTCACCTACCGTTGCCGTGGCGACACCAACCAGAGGGAAAAGCCTTATTGTGTGTGCGCATGCGTGTGTGTGTGTATGTGTGTGTGTGTGTGTATGTGTGTGTGTGTGTGCTTGTGATTGTGACAGAAGCTTGGGCTGGAGGAAGAGAAGGAGGAGGAGAAGGAGGGCCTGTAGGAATTCACATTGTGCCTGGCTTGTTTAAGGTTTATGCCTCATTCACTTACTACCCTTTATCAGGGGGAATACTGAACCGGCCCTTTCAATTATCAAGGCAATAAATTCAGCATGGCTGTGTCATTAAAATAGCAGGCCTGTGCTTTAATAGGGAATATGCCAGTATATGGGAAGGGAAAGAGTGTATGTCAATTAATTTGTATAAACTATATGGTGAGACAAAGATAAACAGGAAGGAAAACATGCAAGGCTTCATACATAACTGCTCAAGAACTGACAAGCATACAGACGCATGCAAGCACGCATACTGCACACATGCATGTAAGCTCCACCACTACTGGCACACCACTACTCTTATTTCTCTTTAGGCAAACAGCCAAAATAAGCTCCCCTACTACCAGCTGGTATTGTTGAATTCTATTAGTGATGAAGAGCTAACTCAGACTATAGGGGTCATCTGCTCATCAATGGGTGGCGGTGGCCTGGCTTGCTGCACAGCCATGAATGCACTGAATTCATTACCCCTGGTGCACAGATGGTGTCTGGCTGCCTGTCTCAAGTTCAAGTTCATGTCCAGGAGACATACACACACAGAAAGAGAGAGACATGGCCCAAGCCAGACAGACAGACGTTGTTGACTGAGACACAGCTATTGTTCCCTTTCATCAACATTATGTAGTGGCCTCGCTAGCTATCTGAGACGCCTGGGTCAGTTAATCGCAGAGACAAATGCACAGGAAACCATACACACATGCAAACACAGACATACATGCGTAGATGCACATGGCGCCTCTTGCCCTATCACAAGGCTCAGGAGCATGAAAATAGCCCTGCATTTCTGCTCAGTTAACCTGGATAAAATAGTTTTGACTGTAGCTGGCTAACACTGCAGACGCTTCATGGTAGCTCTGACTATGACAACTTTTCCAACTGAAAAAGAGGCCATATATCCAATCACACTATTTCAAAACACTCTGGGAATAGACCACAATGAGTAACAAAAAATACAGCCATGCAACACATATATTAACATATGGAATGACGACTATATTCAAATCCTTTGTCTGGCACAGAAATTACACTGGGCCGATACATATTATAAACCTGCTACTGCACCTGCCATACACAGCACAGAGGCACAGAGGAAGCACATAAAAATCCCAGGCACTCTCACATAAAATATGCTGATTACCTATCCAATGAATATGAAAACACCTTCCTTGGTCACCATGGTTTTGTTACAACAAATCACGTGACAACAATGGCTGCGGAGGGCACAGCCAAGCACATAGTCCCCATTTACTGAGGAGAAGGAAAGGGGATTGTCACCACCCATTTCTGCACACATAGTCAGATCACACGCATATATATATATATGGAAATGGGGCACGATGAAATGAATGGCAGGGCCTTTCTTTTTGAGAAATATGCTTGTATGGCAGCATCACTTTTATAAATAATATAAAAGCATACTTTTGGCCACCTCACACTAGAGGACACAATTCAGCCTCATTTATAGAGACACAGGGAAGAATAGAAATGCACTTTTACACTATCAAGTAAATTTGAAATTTAGATACGGAGCCCACGTCATCATCGAAGATAGAGAATACAGTTCATTATTTTTAAGGACTCAAGGCAGGTGGTTGCTGAGGTTGTCAGTGTTCATAAAAAGCACTAACGTGAACCAAATTGGGGAGATTTACTCATTCTCCAGAGACAGGCAGTAAAGACCATGCAAACCACTGCCAACCCATACTGCAGCTCTCTTCCATGCAGCCCAGAAATACTGAAAGTGGGTGCGAAGGGAGATGCATGCAAGTGTGATTTGCAGCTGTTTGAGACATGTGATGCTGCTCTCTCCTGGTAACAGTACATCCCGGCTTTGCATTGCATTTCCTATTGACTGGGTGGACTAAGGTCCTTTTTTATTTGATGCTTTGAGGTTAGTATGGTGGAGGGATGAATCAAGCCAGTAATATAGTTTATCTTGTGTATGCTAACTGAAGACACTTAACCTCTAAAAAACATATGGAATCTGATAAACATAGGCTTAAATAGAAATATACAAGATCAAAAGGAGCCAGAAAAAGTAGAAAAAACACTATATTATGTATAGGTTTTGTAAGAGATACTGGATTGGCTGTTTAGTGAAATTTTGTCAATGATATGAGATGGTGGCTTAGTTACAGATCCTAAGTTTTTTTCCTACTCTGGGTTGACATGTAGTGCGGCCCTCAGACTTGAAAACAGTGTTCCCTTTCATAAAGCTAGACGACGATTTCAATCGACTTAACTGAGGACAATAAGACTTGTTTTATCCAGCGCTGCTCGGCCCAAATTGTGTTCTCAAATTTTCTTTCGGGTAAACGACCTGGTATTGTATGCTGTCTTTGACAGGGGTCGGGAACAAGAGACCATAGTTTTGTCTGATGGTGTGAGAAAGTCGGCAAGAGACCTTTTCAGCAAAGGCAGTGTTGAATTCAGCCACTGTGGCTCTGTTTAACACTGCACTTGAATAGTCCTCTGTTGCAAAATAGCCAGCTTCACAGATTTCTGAACATGTGCTGAACTTGAACTATACTATTTAATCAGATATTTTGAAACCTGAAAATGAGAAGACATACACACTTTCAACAAGGGTACAGTGAATGAAGATGAAATTAATTCTCAAATTGTCAAACCATGTCAGTAAAAAGATCAGGCCTGTTTTAAACATGTGGTCTATGCAGGAAACAACCTCATCTGACATCATCTGACACTTCCAGCAATCATCAAGTGCATGACAACCACCTAAAGCTGTGTGTATGGATTGGGAAAAAAACTACATCGCTTATTATTATTTAAGTGCTACTCAGCTATAAGTGCAAACTTCTCATAAAAGTGTTATTTCAATTGTACCCAAAGAATACATCCATTGTAAATATACTGTATATTATTTTCTGAAAACTGCCATGTCCTGTGACCTATTAAAATTTGTGTCATTATAAGTGAGCGTTTGGTTTATCCTTAAAGCACTGATCTGCCAATATTCCCCCACAATTTCATGTTGCATAGCCTACTAATAATATGCTCCTAAGAAATTTTCTTCCAGCAACCTTAATTTAAAATCGGTTTTAGTTCATGGTCAAGTTCAAATACAAACAATGCAACTAGATGTCCTATTCAAATGCCCCATACTTCTTTATGCAACATTATCTGCGCTATTACTAATTCTCAGGAGACTACAACGCCTGGATCCGCGCGCTGAAGTAGGGCCATGCAGGATTACAGAGTTGCTGCACATCCCTTTCAAATTCATAAACCCGCATAGTTTTAAGATAATGACCCAAAGTCCTCATTATCAGTACAATTGGCGAGACATTACGCATTCAAGACCGTTACTACTCCAAGTTTAGGAGAGCCGCGTCGGCTGGGGCTGGGAAACGTCGCCTCTTTCTTTGGGGATGCAGATGAGTCTGGTGCACTTGACGTCTTTTCATGACCCCTGTCGGCCCCCATCCCCCCTCCCAGCCCCTCCAGGCCCTCACGGCGCTGTCTGTCATATTGGGCCTGGGCATGGCATTGCCACTTGCCCCACCGAGCGTGGGAATGGGATCGTCCAGTCGTTCACATCTCCTGCACTGCGGTTAACGGAATCAATTAAGCAGGCCCGACCCCCCCACATATCCCCACCGCTCCCTCCCTCCTCTCCTCCCTCTTCTGCCACCTCCCTCCTGCTCCTAACCCAACTCCCCCACCTCTCACTCTCCCTCTCTCTCCATTTTTGTCAGTTCAGTATACGTCCTAATTATTACTGTTTGGGATGCCAGCGCCGTTTCCTGGCCGGACTCGATCATGCTGAAATAAGAAGCATGGAGGCGCACACGCAGGTTTCTACAAAAGCCCTAAATGTCACTCTTTCATTCCCATGAAATGCTCAAGATGAGCATTCTAATAAAATAAAATTTTAAATGATACCTCATGTTATAGGATCAAATAGGCTATAAATATTAACGTGCAATATCTGGCCTGAAGGGAAGTTCAGAGTGTGTGTGTGTGTGTGTACATGTTTAAATGTGCATGGGTGAGCGCGCGCACGTGTGTACAACAAGGATGTACATTATGCTCTCTGAAAAAGTTAGTAATTAAATTAAGGAAAGTGCACAAACAAAGCTGTCCCTTCCTGGTGAAAATATCAAGCTTATAAACGTATGTGTACATTGAGGGAAAAAATACAGAATAAAATCAAAATAAAGTCAGTTATATAAATAACATCTACAATATCTGGTCCATGGGAAAATCGAGTAATATGTCATGAGTCCTCCACAAGTCCTCGACGAGTCTGGAAGTAGTTTTTACTTTCGGTTATCTAGCTTTATGACGAGCAGAACACTCATACAGCTAGATAACCAAAGATAACAACCCACTTCCCAATCTTCAGCAATAATCCACATGTACATTTCCTCTTCTGGTCTGCACGTTTCCATCTCTCAGAACTCAAATATAGCAATTAAGCAAAAGTCATCAATGTCCTTTTCAAGTTACATTGTGCATTATATTCCTTGTATTCCTTTTTTTGCAATTGAGGGCCACTATTGCACAGCCCGAACTGTTATACACCCGGTGTAAAAATTCTTAGAAAAAATGATATTTAATCCCAATGTTAATGTCATATTCACTTGACATTACCCCATATTACTGAGATGAAGTAGGCCTTGAAAATCACGGGTAAGGTGCAGCCATCCTTGCACAGGGGCCCTAATTTGCAATGCAAATAGCTCCAATCCCACAAAAGGCTCTTTCGCCTCTATTAAGTCGTTGTGGCAGTAGCAATAGATATCCTGTGAGGCCGGCGGAGAAGAAACACGGTAGAAAAAGGGGAAATCCGGTTTCCTGTGGAAAGTGCAATAACGGCACAGGGAATTACGACGCAAATGTTTCGGATTATGAAGACAGGAGCTTGTTTTGGGGCCAAAGAGTGTCAAGTTGTCCGTTCACATCCAGCATGCACTTACGGAGAAATAAAGCCGATGACTCTGAGCCAAAGGGTCCGTTCTGCAGGAACGGTCGGTCTGAAAAGAGTGGGGGAATAAGGGCCATCCCCAAACGATAGGGGAGCTGGGGGTGGCCAAAATATGGACCAACCCCGGTGAGGTCAAAGGCCTCGGACCACGACAATGTAACTGCGGTGATGTCATGAAAAAAAAATCGCAAATGCACCCTCCTATCAATGCACAATCTCCATCCATTACACAGAGCGCGTTGGAATAAGTCCGCCTTGCATCGAACAGTCTGCACGTCTTCTCTCACACAGGGATGAAAATGGATGGCAGGGAAACCACATGTTTTTTAACACAGACTGAGAGCGATTCAGCTCATTTTAATGGAAGATTCATCAGAGTTAATGCCTATTAAACAATAAAAATGAATCAACTCAATGAAGAGAGCATCCTGGAGCTGCCTGAGCGCCAGCGTCTTCTGTCTATCCAATGTAAGCTGTATTTTCTATTCGCAATATCACGGTACTCGCTCGCTCATTGCTCTCCTTCCCATATACGAGGTACCACTGTAGGAGTTAAATTGCTCTCACGTACTCGGTTTTGCGTCGAAATCCTTACTAGCCTCGTGTGTTTTTTGTCATCGCCGCATCCGAAGGGTAGACTACAATGGTATTCTGGTAGGCTGGCGAAGTCGACTCACGCGGAATAAAGCCCAGGCGCTTCAGCGTGTACGAGTTAACCCGCTCACTTTCCCACAGAAATGTAGTTAACCGATAGCTCAGCACAAATGGGTCAATATATAGGATTTTTGTAACTGAGTCAACAATAACAAGCAGTGGGACATGTGATGAATCATGCGCAGGAGCATGCAACTGCAGGTTACCGAGCCAGTTTACGGTACCTTGTGCGCAACTTTGATTCTGTTCGGACCATAAAACACTCCCAATTCAGGAAAAAAGTTAGCCTCTGACAATAATCGACTCAATTCATGTGTGCGTCTGCAGGTGAGGGAGAGCGTGTGTGTGTGTGTGTGTGTGTGTGTCTGCGTGTCTGCATGACAGGAGAAGTGAACTATCAGGTGGTGACAAATTAACACCGTTTTATTAATGAATTGCATCATCAGCTCTTTTTTTTCTTCAGGTGTCCTATTCACTCACTACAGTTTTGGATCTGGCTCTCAAGTTTGCTCTCGTTAGTGGGAGGGGCGAAGCAGAGGTGTTTTAATAAGCAAATATGAGTCGTAAGGCCTGTGCATTTCAATAAGGGATTACTTACTATAAACAGCACGTTGTTCCTTAAATGTTCAGTCACAGCTATCACGTTCTTATTTCTGTTTCAGCCATCCCTTTCTTAATAACATATTCCACCTGCAACAAATTACACTTGTATGGAAAATACTCAAAATTCACTTATTTACCCATACAATGTTCATCTCTTTATTTCTTGTAATGCATCGCCAATTTTTCACACATCCACAGTCATTCTGTCCCCCTGATGAGGATCTGATGAATGGTAAACTGTAAGGCCAACTTGATATCATTAAGATCAACATTATAAAGCACAGCTCATTAGGATAAAGGAGGCTTCAGAATAGGCCTCCAACACAAAGGCCATGCTTTAATCACAGCACACCATTTTTTAAACTTACAACCTGCTGATCCTCTTGAAATTACAATAAGCTGTATTTCCGTGAAGGTTAATGATAGTGCTGAGAAGCCAAAACATATCAGAAGGGCGCAATTCTATTCGTACTATTAGCTTTGTTATTTGAACAAACGAGGCTTTTGTGCATAATGACACATGGATAAACACTACAATGAACGCTTTGTTTTCAAGTGTAACGATTTTGGTGACGTTATTTATTCACTGTGAAGCGAACTCTTTAGTTTCAGCACAACATTTCAACTCGTTTTCTGAAGAAAATAATAATCTCGCAATTTTTGTGATTTGCTGATGTGTTTTTGTACTTAAATGTCCATTTATAAAATTTATCTGAAATGATCTCAAACACATCGCTCCCGACATCACAGTTCTCTCCTAACTGGTATTGAAATGTACCTTAAATAGGCCTGATAATAATGATAATTTCAGGCAACACCAGTTTTAACAAGATGTTCGGGTTTTTTTAACCAGAGGAAACAGAAGCAGATAACCAGAGACACATCTACTGCGTTAGGAATACTGCCGAATAAACTCTAAAGTGAACATAATTGCAGAAGGAAGAATATAACGAGAGAAGCGTAATCACTATTAATATATATCACACACTTGAGGCAAAGTTACCTGCCAGTTGGGGTATATATAGTTGCTACTAAAAGGTACCAAAAAGTCTTATCAGTGCGCCCTAATTCCAAAGTGTGTGAGGAAACATTCAGTCACAAACTTCACATTTCCTTTAAAATATATGGAATCTCACCACGAATCACCAGTCCTTATCAACTCTTAACAAAACAACTACACATTCTATCTATTTCTTATCAACAGCCTTATATTTAACTTGTGCGCAGATGGGAAACCTTTACGCACACGATTGCCTCTACGCAGTTTATTAAAGCAGGCACAAAAGTTGCACTTACTTCTTAAAGCTGAGTCAAATCACTGCAGTCGATCAGGAAGCGTCCCAAGCAGGAGAAGAACAGCGGTGTTCAAATTGGTCCGTGTGTACCGTGATGTGGTATATGTTCCCCTCAAATATCCCAGCCGTATTATTTGGTGGGGGGGCATCACTTTAAAATTGCCGCTAACACTCAGTAGCCTGCATTAGGCGTGCTTCAGCTGCTCTGTGCAAAGCATGAGCATATCCCAAGCACATGATAGACGAAGAGAAGGAGAAGGAGGGAGGGATGGGGAGAGGGCGAGAGATGCAAGGAGAGAGACAACTTTCCCATAACGTCTACAAGCACCAAATAGAAAAGTGCATGCACAGTTAAGCTCTCAGAGTGTGCAAGTTTCCCCCCCACCCCCACCCCCCTGTTGGTGGTGGGGTGGGATGAGGAGGAGGGGGTGATGATGATGATGATGATGATGATGTGGAGGGGGGGGTTGGGTGTAAAGTCCATCCTACTGTGTGAGGAGAGGACGTGCTCTGAAATTCAAACAAGTTCCCTCGGTTCTTTTGTTGCACGCACGAACTGAGACAGCATTGTTCGCGGTTTGGCGTGGACCTCTCCCTCCTTTTCCCTGACCAGGTTACGAAGTGAGCTTCGCAGTTGGGTGGTAATGAATTTGCTGCAGGCGCTTCGCTAACACGCTTTGACAAACGGAACGCATTTACCGGTTTTCAGACAGAGGGGAAATGATTTGCTACATGCAATTCCCAAACTAAGTCTAGAATGAGGTCTATAATAAAAAGAAAAGGAAAAAAAAACACGGTACTTTAAACTTCACTCAAAATGTTTTGATTGGATCTGTGTGTACAGTAGAGGCCTATACTGGACTTATGAATTCACCTTGCTCCCAGTAGCCTTATAAGAGGTAATCTGATAAGACTCACACACAAGCGCGCGTGCCCCCTCCCAAAGTGGACACACACACAGTAACACACACACACACAGTGACACACACAGCCTAGAGAGAGAAGGGAAAATAAAGATAAGCAAAGAAAAATCTTTGACAAAAAAAAAGTTGGGAATGAGGTGACCTACTTGTCAGTAGCCTACCGGTAGCCTGTGTCTCCAGCTAATTCTCTTGGTGATGACTTACTTTTTTTGTCTAATGGTCGACTTTTTCTGCAAAAGGACTTGGTGCGCTTTTTTCTGCAGGAAGACCACTGTCTGCCTTTGGCGCAAAAGCGTCAGGCTACCTGCTTCACCGGTCACAACGATATATGTATAAGATTTTTTTTTTAAATGTTATTTTTCTGAATGTCTCAGAAAAGAGTAGCAAATGTAAGAAAATCATCATGTGACTGAAAAGACAGCAAACAGGGAACGCAACCCCCCCCCCCCTGCCTAATTGCAGGCGTATCCATTAGATTCAACCGGATTCACGTTTTAGTTTAACAGCGAGGGCACGTTCAATGACGTAGACAAGCATATCAGCTACGTGCAGCCATATTTAAATACATCAAGGCAATTAGCGCATCAAAATATGCAAATCCCGCTTACTACATAGTCCGCCCGGCTGCAGTCGGAGTAATTCCCCCCCAGCCAGTTCTTGGGTGTTTGATTGCCATTTTGAAAGCCAGCATAGCCCTGTTTGTTTTTCCAAGATGCTTCCTTAATGTGAAAGGGACAGAAGGGAGACATGAAGAGAAGGGGAACCGTGGCTCCTGCGTGGAAAACCGCCCATGCGTAATGAGACGACCCGCTCCGCCATTCTCAGTTCTCCGACGCCGTTGGCTCTGGTGTGCGTATTATTTTTAATATTGATGCATATTCAGTGGATAGATTTGCATTACATACTTATCGCTCCGTGTTTATTATACATGCTTTTGCGTTTAGATAGCTGTAAAAACGCCTGGATATCCTGTTATAGCAATGACATTTATTACCTAAAATTCCAGACTTCATATTTAAATTGTAGGTTAATGTGATGTTGACTGCAGTGACACGATATCGGCGGCATTGTGGTCTTAACAGTTGAAATTTTATTTATCCTGAATGATGTAAATCGGCGAAAGCCTTTGAATACTCAAATACAACATGCATGGACAAAGAGCTCTCTGGTGGGCAAACAATAGAGGAGATTCAGAAGTAATACTGAGGAGGTGATAGCCTACTTTAGGATCGAGATGGCTGGTTCGTAACAAGAGAATGACACGGGCTGCGCGAAAACTAATAACCAAAAAGTCTCCGGCCCAGTTTGTAAGAAATCCAGTGACGCAGCGCTAACATTTAGGCTACAATTGCTCAGGCTGTCTCCTCTGTGCCCGTGCACGCGCACAGTGGTGCCAGGGACGAGCGCGCGCATGCAAGTGCAGTGCGCTTAGAGAAATATATCTACAATTATCACATAATATAAAACAGAAGACAGATATATCCGATTAAGTATCTCTACGTTGTCCTTTTCCTTTCTTTTACAAAATTGCTTTTACCGCATCTTTGTGATCTTCACAGAGAAAACTTATCCTAAATCAAATGTTTTAACTTACCTCCAACGGTGCTGCTGCTGGAACTCGGTGCTTGGTTACGTGCGACGTTTCTATCAAGTTGATGGGACGTTTTCCAGGAGGGCAAACTTTCTGCTATCAGCCAAAGCAGATGCTGTCCCTAAAGGCTACTCCCCTCGTCATTGAACCTTGCTTCTAAACTGCTCGTGGCTCAACACCAGTGGTCAGGCTGGCTCACGTAAAGATATTCAAAGCCACAGGAGTCCGTTACCCCACCTATGCTGGGCTCCTCGCTCTAAAAAGTAATATTTACTTATCCCTTGTTCTAAAATATTAGAATAGTATACGTTACTTATAGGTTGCTTCCTGGGAGCTTAAATAGTCCACTCATCATCCTCTGTTGTATTGCCCACGTTTTCATTATCACCTCCCAACGTATAACGGATACACACACCTTCGTTTACCTTCAAAAATGCAAATAATTAAGCTCGTAAATGATTAACAAAGTGTTATGGATGTGTAGTGTGTCACGCTTTTGCTAAGGACAAAATCAATCTATTGTTCTACCAATAAGATATCAAGTTTTCGTTTTTAATGTGAGGGTTTTTCATAGGAAGGGATCGAGAAAGGTGGTATGAGGTAGATGACTTAACAAAACTCATGTAACCTCTTATTGTTTCGATTGGTGGGTGTAATCTCCTCATTAAAAAAGAATCAAGGTTGAGTAATTCGTTAACATCACTTCTTTCTGGGTAACCTTCAACTCACCTTTATTTAGCTATTAAAACCACCGTATATCTGGTCTTGCCCATAGACTGTATGGGTCCAGAGTCTGCAATGGGAGTTGGAGACAAGAGCAGTCCGCTGTTCACTGATCCTCATTTGAATCATGTACAGGAGAGACACAATCTATGGACACCGGGTATTCTCTCTGTTTCTGCTGATTAAATGAGTTCGTTGCATTTAATATAACCGCGTTTAGTGATAATAGAGCCATCAGGCCGCTTGTTCGAGTCACAGAAAAACAGTTTTGCACATTCCAAAAAGATGAGACGATGTGGTTAAAAACAGGGGCAAACAAAATAAGGCAGTTTTTTTAAATGTATATTTTTATTTCTATATTAAAATGCGGAGATGTAATTTGAGCCAATAATTCGGCAAACATATTTAATTTAAAACGAGGCAAGCGAAACAAGCGTGTACCATAATTTTCGAAATCATCAGTGAGGCAAAAATCATATAGCCTATTATAATACATATTTTTCCAATTGTAGGCCAGACATCAGCCTACCATGCAGTTTGTAATAGGAACAGGCGAGCCTTGTCTGGCACTGGAAACAGCATTTTGAAATTGGTGTAATGAAACACCTCCAAATTAAAGAAGCAGCCAAGCTATTTTCAATAGCATACCTGTAGATGTAAAGGCGTGTGTCTCCTGCACCGTGCACTGATTTCCTTTTAGTAAGAGGGGACAGACAGGGGTCCATAGCTGATATGTGTATGTGAAAGATTCCATTATTTATACTATTATTATTAATATTATTATTAGTATTATTATTATTATCTCACTGTTTTTACTTTACATTACAGAGTGTCCTCATTTTTAAATCGGATCTTAAACAATAATGCTTAGATTTAAATGATCAGGGAGGAATATTCTATTTCACACTGACACTCACCACCAAAAATGTTCGTGGAGCAGTTGGTGGAGTACACAGGCTTATTTATGTCTGGTCGATCTACATGAATAGCTTTAGAGGCTGAGGATGAGGAAGATGAAGGTTAGGGTTTTTTTACTAGACGACTAAATGGTGACATCTAGTGGTGAATTTGGAGAATGTTGATGATGAAAACGTGGCCAGCCTCCCCGGTCACTGAAGTACAGGAACACCTATTGGCGCCGCCATCCCACCCACCTCTAATTATACAAACAATTAATGCGTGTACAATTCCAGATACAATGCGTGCAGTCTACATGCACAATTTTATAAGACAGTTGTCTTTTTGTTGAAAGCCTAAATTGCCACAGCCCACTTAGATAAGATGTTACACTTTACAGACGTCCACAGATCCCACAAAATGCGGCACTTGTAGCCTAAACTGGAACATGAAAGGTTTCTGCAGTGTTACTTTTTTATTGGTTGTTAGTAAATTCAAATATGCTGTCTTGTTTTTTTTTTTTTTTAATTTCGACTGAGACTTTACTGTGTTAGTTATTTCATATTTTCACATATTTTCTGACCTTGCTCTTCGTTTTTATTTGCCTCGTATCTGTGGCGTCTAACAAGAGATTGATCAGACTGAAGCGACCTGTTTGTCAGTTCAAATGGTGACGTGTTTTGCATCAGTCTGATCTTTTGATTAACGGTGAGAACTGTTGTCATGATAGATTATTTATGACAGATAATAACTTATATTATGCCTACAGAGACTTCATCAGCCTTCTTCACCACATGCTACTGGAATTAACCCTTCTAACTAAAGGCACTAAAACGACGGTAGGCTTACTGTAATGACGCAGTAGAGGGACTTCAAGGAGTGCGGCCTAATTAAAACCTGCGAAAACGCATAATAACCTAGAATGATTCATAGAGTGCAGGAATAGTGTCGAAAAAAAAATACTATAAACTATAAAACCATAACACTCGCCGTTTAGAGGCATAGACACACAAATCCGTAACTGAATATTGCAGCAGAAAATAAAATGTACGGTTACAGCTATGTCATATCAACTTGAGTAGGTAAATCAGAGTATTATAGAGTGTTTCTAAGATAATAATTATAACATGCTCGTTTGCTGCCTGTTTTAGACCGTGAAAGGATTTCACTGGAATTCTGATTTCGTTATCTTCGATTTTGTGCACATTGAGTAAGAAAAATATGATATAATGATAAAGGTGCGTTTTTGTTTCTGAAGTTACATTACTTGTGAGTAAAAAAAAAACAAAAAAAAAACACTCCAAATGTGTTGAATCTACTTTGAGGCTACGTTATAACACAACGTTATAACACTTACCATTGTTTTTATTTCTGCTTTGCGTGTTTTACAAAGAAAATAAGCGACCCATCTATATAATAGGATTCTGAAAATATATATATCTATGACTATTAACTTTTCGGAGTTTTTTTTTCAGAAAATCTAACTAATAATAATAATAATGTAATGGGAATAGTCGCAAACACACAAAAGACAGCTGGAATTTGATTGGGATATTTCGAAAGAATTACATTGTTACATTGTATTGCTCTTAAAATGTACATTTTAAATGAATCAGAGAGATACAATAAAATGTATTATGATGATGAAACAAGTGCTTAAATTGACTTCCTACAGGTAGACCTACATTTACAGGTGTACTTTGAGTACAACGTATCATAACACCTTTTCGTTCAAAATCATTTAATCTAATAGATAAGACTGACACATGGCTGCCCGAGTTTTTAAATGTGTGTTCCGAACGTGAAACGATTTAAACGATTTGCGTAGCCCATCTTCACGTCAAGCTCGGTTTATTTTCTGAAGAGTCAGCCTGACACGAGGAAGCTTTGATACGAATAGCAACTTTTAGTGGTATGTGCCTGGACCTTGCAAACAGTATTACATACCCAAGACTCTAACGAAAAACAAAAACCAATAATCCCAAAATCATAGATATCATGTTATTTAAACATAAGTTGCAATAGGGATACTTTGGGAAAACAGAAAAGGTTCGAAAAGTTCGCTATCGAATTTAAAGAAAGACACGGGAAGTTTCTACAGGAAAACAGGTTTTGTTTTGCTTGCTTGTTTTTATCTTTACCCTCTATAAATGATAAGAGGTGCACTTAAAAGAAACACTTGATGATTTTTTTAGGTAAAGAAAAAAATAGCAAAACGCGAGTCATGCTGTAGGTAGAAAGGGAATGCTTATTTTGCAGGAGAAACACAAAGGCCTACAGAAAGACGCGTCAAAACAGTTGGGATAAAATGTTTTATAATCAGTGTTTACGTGTTGACAATGTACTGCAATCACACATATCTTAATAAATGTGTAACTGTTGTTACTGATTATTTTATTTTCAGAAGTCAGAAATGGTCATCCACCGCCATTATAATGTATTAATACAGAGTTCTTAACAGCTCTGCTGCAATTTCTTTGCCTCAGACATTCCCACCTGATTGTTGCAAGGAAACCAGAAAAAAACAAAAGAAAATCATGGATTTTACTGAATTAGCTCTTCCTTCCTTGATTACTTTTTTTCCTTCTTTTATTCAGGAATGAATGACATTGTAGCTACTGGAGCAGGCCTAGACCATTTATGTGTGTGTATGTGAATTTTTCACAGCTCCCTGATTTGTAGGAGAAGATCACTGTGTTTGCGTTGTTTATGAACATGTGTTTTTCCCTGTGAATTTAAGGTCCATGTGTATTGTCTATAGCATAATGTATTAATGAGAAATATGATGCCACTGTAATGTTAAGTGAGATAAACCTTGGCTTTAAATGTCAAATAAATGTCTTCATTACGAATACTTATGTTAAAATGCCACATTTTTTAAAATGGAAATGGAAAGAAGCAAATGTGAAAATGATGCCACTGTCATTATGTCCATGTCATACAATTTATATTGTCTTGAGTGAAGCTGCTATGGCACCATGCACAGACTTCCATTCGTGGAAGATTTTCATGTTGATGTGGTTTTTTCGAGTCTGCACAGTATAAAAGGAACCACAATTTAGAGACGCATGCAGAAACAAGTCAAACACAATGAAATCACACCAAGTCACATCAAGATAACTAAGAAAGCCAGTAACTTTACTGAAATCTCTGCAAAATACAAATAGCCTTTCCCTCCAGCAGAGGAGACTTTTATTTCATCCCCATACGTTTTAACTACACACAGCTGAATCAAGTCCCTTGAGTTACAGAGATGTGGATTTAATTTAATACCATCTTAGTCTCAAGTGGCGACAAAGGCCAGCTTATGCCGCTGAAAGCCGCTCTTGTGTTCTAGAAAACATTAGTTCCAAACCTCCCCCATTTTCAGGTTTATACAAGCTACATTTGATACTACAGACTGACTTTTCAAGCGTTGTAACATATTACTCTTTTTTAAAAATTCCTTTTCAGCTTTTGAATACAACTTAAATAAACCACAAACACGATGGAGCATCAAAGAATCCCATGTGAATGTAGGGACCTTAAGCAATGGCATTACATGGTTATTACACATGGCTGTACAGGTGTATGATCTCCCCTTTTCACTGCAAGTGACTTATCAAAACATCAGCTGAGGTACTGCTTGGGTCAATTTTGAGGTACCAACATTTAGTCTATTATAATAATGACAAAGAACAACTGATCAACAGGTAATGAAAAAGAATGGTTTCAGATTTAACAAACACAAGAAGAAAAAAAACAAAGATATAAAGACACGTTTTTTTCCATGTCTTTGGTTAAAATATTGTCAAAACTACAGCACTTGAACGAATCATCAGGACATGTTGGCATTATTTCAATCAATGAGCAAGTAGCATGGTAATAAGTGTGTAATGTGCTTTGATCAAGTGGACAACAAGCATGTGTCTCACATGATCAGGCCTGAATGGTTCTGTTGACCCTTGAATAACAAATTATAAATACAAAATACATTTTTGTGTATATCCTTTTCAATGCAATGCACAGGGGGATAAATGAGCAACAAAACAGGTAAATTCTTGTGGTTGGTATAGACAGTGCAGCTTAATATCTAAAGCTACATTTGACTGACTGAAATTGAAATGTGAAACCAATTGTACATTTGAGCAAATTCTTTTATTGTCTTGTTTCAATGCTTGCAAAAACCATAAATGAATGTGAAAATAAAAGTTGAGTTTACAACACAGAAATGCCACTGGCTTTGGTTTCTCCACACTTATGCTGCCTGACACATTATGTTTATTTTTTTTCTCAACCTTTTTGTATTGAATTTTTAAAAAAAAAAGAGAACACCATTATAGAGGCTCTGCCCCTGTTTGACTACACAGACTGTATACAGTAACAACATAGTGAACCTGCATGAAATATGCACATAGAAATATCATAACACTTAAGTGACAGCAGATACGGGAGTGGGAGGCAGAGCTATGTGGCTAGTTTCATCGTTTAAAAGAGAAAATCAAAACAACTATTTATTTAAAATAAACAATTGTGCTTCTTTCAGACCAGCATGATCAATTTGTCCTTGTGTATCTGCACTGAACTGTCAGTGACATGTGGTAAATGATGTGGAACCCTGTTTTGAAGAGTGGAACATGAGGAGTCACAAGACAATGTAGAATTAAATTCAGTTTGCAAATGATCAGGGATAATTACTCACAACGCACTTGCAAAATTACATTTCATAAATATGATTTAAAAGACAATCGTATAGATTGGGTCAGGGCTTGTGCAACATCTTGAACACAAGCTAAGATTGTGGTGAACAGTGATAATGTCAAAAACATGTTTTATGAGATTAACTATATTAAATTAGATAATTAATGTTAAGAATGAAATATCTGATGCATTAAAATGCATCAAGACGTGGATTGAGGGTCAGTCATATTTCCTCATCAGTATGACAGTCATGTACATCATCTGTCAACATGTATTTCTGTGTCATCCCCAGTTCCAGTCTCATGACATTTTCCACTAACAGGTTGTTTTTCAGCATTCCGGCTTGTCTTTCCTCTGTCACACAAACCCTGGCAATGCTTTCCAGCTGGTTTTTAAAGTTCGACTAAATACACCCCTGAACAGCACTGTTCAGGGCTCAAATTAAACAAACCAGACAACATGTGCAACTGCACACAAACTCCACTAAGAAACCAACAAAAATCATTAGTATATATATTTATATATTAGAAAGCTATACACAAGCATGTTAATTTCACAGATTTTTTTTAAAGATTCTTAATATTACCATTATTATATATAATTAGAAATACACGTTTAAAAACAAACCTCTACAAAGATAAAACAGTTCAGCAAAGCATTGGATCTCAGTCTGTTTTTCATGGCTTAGGGCTTCAAAGCCCTATCTTTTCCCCTCTGGGCGAACTATCCATCTCTTATTAGCAAAGCTATCAAAAAACACATTCTGGCTTATAGAAACTACAAAAAGCCACAAAAATGCTTTGCATTGTATTCCTTTCATATGAAAATATAAGCAAGTGTATCGTACAATTGTTTTTTATTTTTCCTTTTTGTTTATTAACACTGAATATTAATACTAGATCCAGAGTTTTCTTGATTACACTAACGCAGCTCTTAGATCAAAGGGTGGTCCTTGCTCAGCTCCAGTCTTTAAGGAGAGCGCTAAAATCATCAAGGGTTCTACATTGGGTCTTCCTGTTTACCTGTACAATCCTTCAAATGTTGCATAATAGCTTTTCATTTAGTGAGTAAATAAATCTTGTAATGTCTGGCAATGTTTGACCCCTGCCCTTCCCCCCTTGACCCTCTATTTACATAAATACGTTGAACCTGCAACATGACATCATCTAATGTTAACACACATTTTTGCAAGGGAGAACTGCAGAGAAGGTATATAGCAATGAAACTGACACTGTACACATGTATTGTTTGTCCAACTCAAGTGCTAAGGTGTTTTCCACTGGACACACTCACTCTCATGTAAATGTTTTTTTTTTTTGTCTTTTTTTTTGTCTCTAGTCACTGATATATCGCTGAGGCAAAGTGTGAGCACGTTTTATGAAACAGAGTACCTGACTATTTTTTTTTGTTTATTTGTTGATATGCATATATGTACACATACACACACGTGTAAAGATATATGCATACGTGATTCTTTTTATCCACACACAATACAATTTATGCATAGTTCCCCAACAAAAATACCCCCAGATCCCATCCCAACCAACACCCACCCTCCCAAACCCCCATTACAACACCCCACTGGTTTATATAATGTCAATATGTATTATAGCGCACACACACTCAGCAAAAAGAAAAAAGAAAAGAAAAAAAGGAAAAGAAATTACAAACATATTTTTGAAAAGGGCTGTCCCTTTTCTTTCCTTCAGCGTTAAGAGATAAAAGGAGAGAGGCCATGGGGTTGGGTGGTGAGTGACTCGTGATATCGAGTGAGAGGAGGAAGAGGAGGGAGCTGACTTGGGGGGCATAGTAACGCTGCGTTGTCGGGGGCTCAGGGCAACTCGGGGCACTGCTGGGGATCGGACAGAGCTATCATGTCGCCCATCCTTCTGACAGCCGCACCCGTTTGATGGAAGGGCTCTCGCGCTCGTCCAGGGCGGGCCGGGCCAGTCCCAGAGGTGAGTGGAACTCATTCCTGTGCTCATCACGGTCGCTGCCCTCATGGGAGCTGCTACAACTGCTCAGGCTATCAACAGGGGAGCGTCCCGAGTCCTGGCGGGACGAGGTGTTGTGGGGAGGTGGTATCCCGCCACCGTAGCCCCCCGGTGTGCTGCTGGTGCGATCTCTAGGAGGAGAAACAGGTTCGGACTTGATGTGCAGGCTTTGAGCAGAGGGCAGGGAGAGATTTGAACCCTGACATAAGTGAGAGCTAGAGCAATTTCTGTAGGAAGGAAAGGAAACGCAAGGGGTTACAGAGTTACAGAGCAAGAAACAAAGTGATTTGAAAGTCAGTGTGTCACACGCAAACATGCATGCAAGCACACACACACACACACCACACACACACTCACACACACACACACACACACACACACACACACTCATATTCATGAAAACAGGGAAGGAGGTGTCATATTTGTGTTGGACCTTGCAAGTGAAGGTTGAAAACAGTGATAATTTGTGTTACATCATGCATTTCACAACACCTCAAATTAGGTTCAATGCACTCACCCTAGCTGGCCGAGGGCTGAATGCTGCATGTTCTGAAGATGTTGCTGTTGCCACCCGCTCATTGAGCCGAGGTGAAGGGAGCTGCCGCTGTTGAAGCCAGACAGGGAGGACAGGTCTGCACTGTTCAGGGAATACTCTGTGTACAAACACACAGGAAAAGGAAGAGGAGGATGTAGATTATAGATTGTTCAAAGAAGTTCAAACAAAGTTGTAAAGAGAATGCAGCTCTGATAAATGTTGCTGGGATGTTACATGAATGTGTTCAGTGTTAGTTGGTGTAACAATAGCACCCACTGCTGTTAGACTGTTGTATAACACTTAAATTTGGGAAGGGGGCTTCAAAAGCAACACATATCCTTGAAATGAGTCAAATGATAATTTTTACAGATGCACAACATCTAAAACAAAACTGGATTTGTTGAGTTATTTGGGTACAGTACAGATTAACTGAAAAGATATTGCATTATCTTAAACATATACAAGGGATTACAGAGAATGAACCTATGTTAATGGAAAAATGAGAATTTAATATATGAAGATCACATAGTACACACACTGTGGTACATACCAGTACCATAAGAAGTAGAGATGGCAGATGGGTAACCGCCCATGCCTTGCCCTGGTAGAGTGGGAGTTGCTACTGATACCACTGGGGTGGCCAATGACTGAGCAGACTGAGAGTTGTTTATTCTCTGGTTCTGTGACAGAGGAAGGGAAGACACAGAGAGCAAGAGAGAACATGAAATCAACTCCCAGACAAAACAAACAAAAAACTGCAATAAACCAAGAAAGTTTTTTTGATTTTCTTTCATTTCTTTCTTTCACTCAACAGATGCTGAGAGAATGAATGTGATGCCAACTTCTGGGGAAATTAATCACTTGACATGCGGCACGGCTGAACCCTGCCAACCCTATCATTTACCACCCTTTCCGAGGGCCCACTGTCGCTATAGTAACATCGGTCTCCACGGCAACGCAGGGTAGCGAAGGCAAGGGAGAGGCACTTTACTGTAGCAGAGGGGAGGGTTTGGCAGAAAATAATGGAGGTTTGATGCAAAATGAGTACTCTTTTGATGCCCTTCATTTCTATATTGTGAGTAATAAAAGCTGCGAGCTGTACGTGTGCGGCGCAAGACTCTATATGCAGGCAAAAAGATAAAAGGAAGGAAGGGAGTAGATACAAGAGGGCTGAGGCAGAAAAGAGGCCAGGCTGCTTTTACTTCAACACACCACTGGATGGCACTATGTGCCCTCACAAAATGTGAGGTAAAGTTGGAGTCTTCAGCAGAGTCAGCAACAATAAAGGTGAAAGTTACTTTGGAGTTGGGACCGCTTTTCTTAAAAACGCTGTATCGAACTGTAATACTTGCAGTAGTCATAGCAAAAGCTGAATGCAAATTAAGAGGTTAGCCTCAGGTGACAACACTGAGGCAACACTGAGGCAACACTCACTCCTACAGGGCACATTATGCTCTTGAGAACTATCTTAATCAGTTTATGATTATAAAACCTTTTCAAGTTTCAGATTCTTAAGGCCCTATTTAGGGTTGTTTTGATTTCTAAATTTAAGTGACAGTCTGACTTACCAATAGCAGATCGACATCCTCAGACTGACGGCATTAAAAGGGGAGGGTAATAATTTCAAATTAGTGAGTGTGAGTGTGAATATAGAAGTGGTGGCTAAGTGTGAATCTAGGGATGGAGCTGCTGTAGGATTGAGCCAACTGAAACAGAAATAATGTGAAAAGAGGATGCTAAGAAATATTGTAACTATACTAACTTAACATACCTTATTAGAAAGACAGGAGAAAGAAATGTCAGGGCCTAAAGTGCCAACATACGCACACAGATACAGCAAAGGAAATATATCTGACAGTATATCAGACCTGGGCCAAAAGTAAATTTTAAAGAAGGGTGTTGATTTAAGAAGCTGCCAAGGCACATGAGAAAAAAAATAAAAATCATGTACGTAAAGTCAAGCTTATCACAAACATAACCTCATCAACCCAAGTCTGATATGAAGAGATGAAAGCAGCAGAGAGGACATGAAAGGAATTAAACAATGGCAAACAAACCCGAGAGACCCCCCATAGATAGGAAGACAATAAAAGGGGTGGGGAAAGAAGGAATAATGACATGAAAAGAGGAATGGAAAGATTACTTACGATGGAGGGCATGTTGTTCTTGGCGCCAGGGGGGATGAGCACACGCAGGTCAGGTTTGCGGTTGTTCATGCCTAAGTTCATAGGCGGAGGAGACTTAGCCTGCATGTTCTTGTTCATGCCACCTGGAGAGACCAGCAGACCTGGCGAGTTGCGGTGGTTCCCATATCCATTTCCTGAGAGAGTAAAGAGAGGTTGCATGTTATTAAATATGTTTCAAAAGTTTAATGAATCTTGGAAATCCAGCTGTCCATGGTGGTGTAGCCTAATGAAGAACTACAGGAATCCATTTTCAGCTTGTGCTCCTTTTCAGTGTTTCTGTCTCATCTCCACTTCCTGTGGTAGAAATTGTATTAGCTCACCAGTCTGAAGACTTATGCTGAAGACTTGTAAATTGTGTTTCAAGAAAGTGGTACATACACAGATAGTGAAACCGAGTACTGTTTTTGTCTTGATGATCACCACTGTTTGCTTGGCAGTCATCAATTGAAGACCTCACCCTCCACCCCTGTTGCTGTCAGTTAAGGCTACATGTACCCTGCAACAGCCAGTGAATCGTGTAAAAACATCTAATTACGGGTAGCAAGACCACAGAGGGATGGGACCCATCATTTGGCCATCAGAGCTAAACACATGTGCGGCTCTTCCAGACAAAGACCCTGCCTTGGGGTTGCCACCAGATCTGCATTCCCCTAAGTAAGTAGGGCCAAGTGCAGCACCCATTACCTCCTCAAAAACCGGTGGGGCGAAATCCCAGCAACATCATTAAAAAAACTGAGAGTCGAGTATTCTTGCAAGCAACATAGTCTTTGTTTCTAACCCAATCCCGCAGACTGTTTTTCCCCTTACTTCTCCTTCCTTCTTCCAAGGGGTAGAACACAGGGCACTGTGTGGACGTTCCCACTTGAAAGACAGGCAGGAATTATATGTTAGACATAAATGAATTTCCTAATCATATACTCCAGGGGAAAATGAGTCGCAGATGTCTTCCTGGGCAATTTCCCTCGCTGATCTTTGTTTAATTTGAGAGCGAGGTTTTTGTTGTTTGGAAATGAAAAGTCTCAAAAGCTCAATTTGAACAATCTGAAGAGTAAACGACCGCTAGCGGTGAAAGAAAATGAGGCCGTCTGACAGAAAACGAGAAAAACAGTGTGTGTGTGACTGCTGGTGTGTGTATGTGTTTGTGCCTCTGCTGGCATGTGTGATGTGTGAGCTTGTATAAGTTGATGTTAGCAACATAGACTTTGTGTGTCATTGTATGTTTTGCTGCATACAATTTTGCATGTGCCTGATTCCATATAAGCACCATTTTTCTGTCACACAGTATACATAAGCACAGAAGGAATTGAGACTCTATGAGACATGTTGTATGACTGCTTATGCACAAGCCATGCATATGGATGCACGTGTGTGTTTTGTATTGGACCCTCTTAGTTCCAGTGTCAATCTCATATTAGCAAAGATGCAGCTGCCTCTTCAGTTTTCCCGCTCTCTCATTCTCATAGCTGGCCCTTTGTGAGACTGAGTGGGTGCATGTGGAGATAGATGAATGAGACCTCACACACACATAAAACAGACACACACACCACACATACACACACTTTAGTAAATAACCCAGCAGGAAGTACATCAGTGTTTCTGTACAGATGAATAAAAAGAGACTGAGCCATAGAGAGACATTAATACACAATTTGGTCACAATGACACGGACTTCATCTTGGTGACAGTTAGTCAGACATCTGTGTATTGCTACCCTGTGGCTGCAGTCCAGTCAATTATCTGCTAGATGACTATGATCATGAGTGGCATAGGCCAGTCCTTAAACACTTCAAAAGGAAAATCATTATCTAATTAAGCTAATGAAGCAAGAACTGTGACTCAAATCTTCCTATTCTGTCGCTTGATCACCCTGATTTTAGGACAGTTGCATTCAAAAGCGACACATTGGCTCGACTGCTGTATCAGCTGAGGACATGATATCCAGAGCTCATTTCCACTCTCCTCCTCTAATGCTACTTTGCACGGTCGAGCTGTGGCACAGGCTGGCATCAACCGTTTAGAGGAAGTACCAAAATTAAACACAGCCCAGCCAAGAGTCGGTTTTGCTGCTGTATTAAAATCACACATAGAGAACAACATCTGATCTCAGATTCAGATAAACACCTTTTTGCTATTTCTGAGGTGCGGGGGGACTGCTGAGGTCAAAGCTGAAGGATTGCAATCTGTTTCTATAGGTGCCATGGTTACAACTTCGAGATGCATGTGTTTGACAAGGCCCCTTGGGGGGCTCGTTCTCTCTCTGTCTCTCTGTCTCTCTCTCTCTGTCTGTCTGTCTGTCTGTCTGTCTGTCTGTCTCTCTCTCTCTCTCTTTCACACACACACATGCACACACACACAAAGGAGAGGTGTGGTTACTCATGTACATTTTACTGTTACTGAACAAATTTCTGATGTCCTGTTGTGGTCTAACAGGCGCGCTTCCATTCTATTCCCCATACACACACACTCTTCCGTTGCGGTTTGGCCAAATGTGCATTCAACCCTGAATTCTCTAACTGAACTAAGGTGTCACACTCGCACATACAACTTGTACAGTTGGTGTGAGGTGATGCCAAGATTGAGACACACATTGTTTGATCTACTGAACCGGACTTGTTGTCAGTTCTTGTATGTATGCTTTTTAGCTTGTATTTCTGTGGGATTTTGACCAGAGATGTCTTAAAGATGTACCTTGTGTGTAACTCAAATGAGTTACACACAGTGTGAGTAATTGGTGTGTGATCAAGGTGAGAGGTGACTCGTTAATTCCTTGCAGTGCTTTGGTGAGCAGAGTGCTGATTGGAGCATAGATGACAGCTACATAATTGCACAAATGGAGGTGGGAGGTTTTTACAAGCTGGGGCCTTGGTCCAGAGCTCCCTTCATCAGCTCTCTTTCTCTCTTTCACTCACATTCTGTTTCTTTCCTCACCTCGTGCTCTCTCCTAGCCAGCAAAGGAGTTGACAGATTGAACACATACTGTATATAAATGAGCGACCATACACATGCACATACACACTTCCCACAATATTTCCATAGAAGAGACATGATGACTCAGCCTTTCAGTAACATGCCCTATTTGCACTGGACTAGAATTACCTGGGGACCTCGTGTGATTCAGACTTTACCCCTACGTCTGGGTTTCATGTGGCACATTTGCAAAAAAAGTCTGTGTTTCAATTAAACTTACAGGCCAAATCTTAAGGATGATCTCCAGATATGATTGAAACATAGTGCATCTTCATGTTAATGCTGCAATGAAAAGGAACTCTCAAGTCTGCATTTTCTACATGGGAAGTCGAGTACACGATATGCTTGGAGTTCATGTAGTTGAAGTCAACACTGTTGCTAGGCAACTAACAACAAAAATGGACTTTGCCTTGTTCCCTTTAAGAAATGGTGAATGATTTTGTGCTTTTTGTAACTTCATAATTATTATAAATATATACCAAAAAAAGTAACTCTCGCAGGCTATGACATTTTTAAAAATGTCTGTTTGTTACAACTTGTGAAGTCAGAGTTATTATAAAATGTCCAGTTACAATACTACATCAGCAGGCAAATGGACTATACTCACAAACATGGAAAACATGAACCCATGGCTACATGAACCTGCTGAATTTGCACTAAAAATGCTATAAAATCTCTTATTTCCACTTCATCATTGTTAGCCCAGAAAAGAAAATAAATAAAGGAATCTTTTGTGAAAGGAAAAATATATAAGACTGAGACAATTTCCAGAGATGACAATTCACACTAAATTCAAATTATCAGAAGATCTGCGTTTGGTGAAATAGGGAAGGTAATCAGCGGTGGCATTATAACTTTACAGATTGAGAACATGGCAGATTCTTAAGACACAAACAACTTCTGCCATTCTTCCAAACTACAGTAGGACTCCAGGTAATGCTAATTCCATGTGAGCTGGGCTTTAAAAGCTGTTATTTTCTCTCTTTACACTCAGTAGAACCATGACATCTGAGGTACAAAGGAGGTGTTGTGTTTATGTGCATGTATGAACCACACACACACACACACACATATCCGCAGACACACACACACAAGACCCCTCCTACGTCACTTAGGCCAAGCCACTTAAGACACTCATACACGGGCCAGACAGCTACTTGTACAATCAGCTTATCAAAACTTACCGTGATGAGAAGAGGAACATTTAAACAGTCTTTGTGGTGCCACAGTGGCTGGGCCACCTCACACTGAGTCACTAAAAGGAACATCATTAAAATGGCTGACCAAGTTCACAGAACACTTCCATCTGTGTTCCCCCACTGTTTCTCCTTTGCACACATGCTTCCACCATCAGTGGATATTCATCACTGGGGTTTCCCCCCCTCACGCTCTTTCTCTCTCCCCCTTGATGAGATTTAAGAGAGCTTTGAATGGAATCTTTTAGCTCCCACATGACTCTCTCTCAACGTCGTGTTTTTCGCTGCTGCTGAGCGACACACAGCTCTCACAGAGCACCTCTGTTCCTTCAGCGCGGAGACACAAAGGCTACATTCGAAGCATGCTTTGCAGCACGCCATCGACGGAACACACGCCACAACAAATGATCTTGTTGTGTGTGGGATGAGTGACCAGACAGAGAAACCAGCCATTGACCCCATGTGATGGAGCCCTAGGGGCCAGACAAGGCTGCCCAGCTGTGCCCCACTGACCCCCCCACTCTTCATTTTTACACTCTGCACTGTATGTCGAGGCTGTAAAATTTAACCCTTTAAAAGGGAGTCTCTTTGCCATAAACTTGGGCCTGACATGTCCTCAGGGCAAACCCATTGACACACAGAAGCTAACACATAAGATTCCTTACACATGTTCCTCAAACATGGGTTGATCCACTCTCCACAAGATCATTATGGCATAGTGAGCCATTCCAAACATTGAATTAATTTGGTTGTAGACATATGATAGCAGTTACTGTGTAGTGAGTTTGTGTGGCAAAACGTTGTGCAAAAGTTGCTCCAAATGGGAACTATGGGTGTTGTCATTTTGAATTTAAATCCAAATCTATGAGGCGGTAGAAAATAAAGAGATGG
Source organism: Siniperca chuatsi (assembly GCF_020085105.1). Classification (NCBI taxonomy): domain Eukaryota; kingdom Metazoa; phylum Chordata; class Actinopteri; order Centrarchiformes; family Sinipercidae; genus Siniperca; species Siniperca chuatsi. The sequence goes on along the minus strand of NC_058046.1, from coordinate 16,518,065 downwards.
CTCATCATTCAGAGAAAAAGAGAAAATTTGACAGTACATTCAAAAGTCCAGCATCTGTTCTGACTGCCCATCAGTCAATCTGCTGCTTCAGTATGTAGTGTAATTTTATTTCTCTTTCCCCCACTTGTTCTATCATTTTATAGCTGAACACAGGCAGGATGTGTCACAGCCCTAGCACTGGGCAAACATTCCCAGATGAACTCCACGACCACTAACATCAACACATCATGGACAAAATCTCCACTTGGGTTTGGATTACTGTTAGTCATGCATTTTATGGCCCAGAGTGGGTGAGTGGGTGCCTTGTATGTGTGTTTGTGTGTGGGTATGTTAGCAGACAACTGTGTGTGAGAAGAGGAGGCCATTCTTACCAGCACTGGTGCCTGCGCCAGTGGTGAGGTCAGCACCCATGAGGCCACCTGAAAGATGAAAGAGAGAGGAGAGCAAAAGAGAGAAAACCATTAGAGGATAGACACCTACGTAACATCAACTATACCTTCTGTCTCTTACCTTGCTGGCCTTTCAGAAGCTAACTCAATTTAATCACAATCCACAGTGTGTCTGTGCGTGTGTGTGTGTGTGTGTGTGTGTTTGTGTGTGTGTGTTGGTGTGCGTTGTCTGGTATCATATGCGTACTGATACCAGAAGTAATACTGCTTCCCACTCAAACCTTAACACTCTGAACAACTGGACACTGCGAGTGGATACATTAAGCTGCTGTCCAAGAAAAGTGACACATTATTATTTTTAAGCCATGTGAGGTGGAAGAGTGGGAGGGTCCAGAACGTGTGTGGTTTGGTGTGGATGCTGCGAGTGCCAAAACTCATATTTAGTTTGTGCTGGCGCTTCTAGCATCCAGTTGTAATGACAGGGTGAGGGTGTGGGCAGCAGCCTTCAGACCAGAGGGACAGAAAAAGGACTTTGGACAACAATAACAAACCAATAGGCACTGATTTGCTTATGTCACCAGCAACTCCGTTCCTATACATAGGTCCAGATATCCCATGTGTAGAACCTCACACTAAATCAACAAGGCTGTGGGCTGGGATTTAATATGATATTAAATCATCAACTTACTTTGAACAAAATACTGAGCAGGCAATATGTGAATATATACTGGAGGGGGATGACTTTAGAGTCATTCACTGCCTTTAGGTGGAATATTACGGGTAGCTGTCATAAAATAATCGCTCATTTGATGTGTGTGTCTATTAGCATGACAGACAGGTACACACACAGTTGAGAAGATAGACAGATGGGATAACAGTGTGTACATGGGTGCATGAGTGCATATGATGCCCAACCTGTGTTACCTGCACTGGGGGGTCTGTGAGTAACTCCAGGAGACATGCTGTTTCTCTGTAGGCCATGGTGCGCCAGTGGCAACAGGTTGTGGTTGCCTAGGGAACCACCGGGATGGCTGTAAATGAGATTGTTCTGGTTGCTAACGGGAATGGACACGGGCATGTCATAGTTCGAAGGGGGCACGGCCTGCTGAGAAAGAGAGGGAAAAAGAGAGACACAGACATGAGTTTGATTATTTTGAAGATACCAACAATTGCAGTGAGTGAACAAACTAAAATAAAACCTTTAAGTAAAGGAATGGACACAGAAAGAAAAAGAGACAATTCAGAACCACTCCAGGAGCACAAAGATAATTAAAATCCTTTGACTATCTACAGTGTTACTCCAGAAGCAGTCAAAGGAAAAAATACACAGACAGCCAAGTTCAAAAAGACAATCTGACAACTAACATTAGACAGCCATGCATAGATTAATGGTACAGAGAACAACTTCTTAGAACAAAGACTAAAAATACAAGGCAGTATGGATGGTGAAAAGGAGCACTGCACAGAAAAGAAAGGGTAAGCGCTTAGAAAACTCCTCTTGGAGTTACTCAGATTGCCCCCAAGATGATATATGGGTTGCCAGTACTTTGCCATTCCAACTTGATCCAGCATAGGTACGCTACTTTGGTAAGGTTAAGGTTTTGCCCCTTACATATTGTGTCATTGTGAAGGCAAATGTTGACCTGAAGAAATATTATGCTGTGGTGACTGCATTTATATTCCCTGAAATACATTCCTGTTTTATTACATTAAATAAATAAGAAGGCAATGGTTTACTGGGAATAAAGCCAATGGCATCCCACTGTTCTAAAAGAGCTAAAGATAATTCAGTCTGTCTTCACCTCACTAAAAAAAGTCTGCAGTATTTCTTGCAAATGTAGCTTCAAGACTGGAGAAATGAATGCAATTGGGAATAATTTATTTTTCTGTCACATGGAGCTAATGCAAAGTGTTTTTAAGTGGTAGATTCAGATCAGTCAGCAGTCTCATCAGGAACATGAGCAGAGGTAGCCTGCCGGCCCCAGGCGTCTAGTTTGTCATGTTTATTGTGTCACTTGGCAGCAGGGCTTAACCTTGGGAGTGCCCTGGAAGTGGTTGATCCTGCTAGGCTGATGTTAGCTTTAGGAAGTAGAAAATAGGGCCCTAAATTACTGCCATGTGTCTCAGAGCCATGGAATGAGCGCATCAGGGGGACCATCAGCCTGGCTAACGTGGACGTGGGACATGTGCCCTAGCACTGTTTCGTCTTCTTCAATTTCTCCCTTTTGCCAATGTTCTTTTTGCAGGCCAAATATTATTTCAAATTATAAAGACAGTTACTTTAACCATATTTCATTGCCTATGCACGTTTCGCTTTTGGATGCTTTCTTTTATAACCAATGAGGGGCTGTCTCTGGTTCTGTTTTATTTTTTGAGACTTTCAGTAATTTCTTCCATCTTGGATTCCTTGCTGGAGTTTTTATACCTTTTGACTTCTCTGTGCTGTGTTTTCTAAGAGTGGGGGAGCTGTCTCTGCACACACATTTGCGTGTACACACACCCCATTGCTGGGTTTAAGGGCCCCGTCTATAAGCTGTCCTTTAACTGGTGCCATCCTTCCTGTTTTCACTCATCTTCCTCCTCCGCCTCTCCCCACAGTCCCCTCAACAGTCTCCTGCAATCCGGAGGCCCAGTGCTTGGCAGCCAACCCTGACCACACACTGAACTGCCACTTGTTGTGTGCAGAGTCCCCCCCAACACCACCACCCCTGCTGTTCCACCCCCATCCCCACCCAGCGCCGATCCCAAACCCACTCCACCCCGCCACGCCACCCCAGCTCACCAACCCCTGCTTTGCTTCTAACCACATCTCCCCCTGCTCCACGCGGCTTAGACACTACTGTTCTCCTCTGAATTATCTACCATGGAATTATCTCTTTCTCTGTAAGGCTAGAGTGCTAACCATTCCAATATGGTGCTTTGTGAATGAAGGGCAAGCTCAGTTTACATAGAAAGCAGCCTTTATTTTCTGGTTTCTAGCAGCTGGTTATAGATTAGATTCTTCTGTAAAATTAACACTATATAATATAAATCCAGCCACTGACATGTCTTGACCTACCTATGGCCATTTAGAAACATGTTGTTCTACAGATGCTGTTAGGCTACTGAATGCTTTGCCTTCAATTATTTCAGCAAGGAGGAGAGATAATTGCGTATTGTGAGGTACAAAGATATGCTGAAGAGTTTATGAATGTCTGCTGCTGTTTCATTGCCACAGTGTCTGTCCTTGTTGTTGCGGGTGACTGAGTGCTGTGTTTTTGTGCAGGAAAAGGAAAAGCACATGCAGACCACACCTCCCCTGAGAGCTAGGCAAAGCATTATGGGTAACGGGTTCAAGGAGGGAACCCAGTAAGGTTAAAATTTGTCATGAGAGAAAGTCTGCAATTACTATAGTGAAAATGCCTGCTAGTTATGGTTACAGTTATGTCAAATTAGAGGACCGTTCCTCAACTGTAATCAAGCAAAATCAAAGAACTGTCATTTTTTTCAGTGTAAGTATACAATATAATCTCACTCTAGCCTTACTCTCACTTTGTTTATTTAGTCTGGTGGCAAACAATGGTGGTTAGCAGGGTTAGCTCAACAGTTACTGGCCAGTCAGCATTTTGTTAGCCTGCTGAGGGTGCGGCATAGTGTCAACCCAGTACTTACAGTTATCTTATGAGTTTTAATCATGTGATCAAACTCCTCGTTAATCTGTTTGTATTTCTCCTCAGTGCGTGGGGTGAGGGTGAGAGCAGACTCGAGCTCCGGGCTCTCGCCGCCTTTGTTCTCCTTCTTGCTCAATGCCTGCCAGGTTCCACAACCACAGAGATGGACGGAGGGAGGGAAACACAGATGAAGGGACGGAGAGATGGGTGGTAGGAACAGATGACGAAAGCGAGGAGACAAGGACGAAGCGACAGAAAGCATAGGAGAAAAAAAGGGGAAGAGAGGAGAGAAAGGTGAGAGGAAGACTTGGGGTTCAACGAGAGGTACTTACACACAGTCTCTGTCTGCTGATCATCAGATCAATGTCCTCGTTTATTTTCCTGTACTTGTCCTCGGACTCGGGGCTGTGGCCGACCGAGTCGTCTGCGTCGGGGTCTGGGCTATCACAGCCGTTTAGGCCCTTCTTTCTCAATGTCTGCAAACAGAGCAGTTGCACAACATAGTTGAAGGGCTTTGGGGTAGGGATGGGGGTATGGTGATGCATTGTGAGGAGGAACCTTTTAGAATCGATCCTGATCAAAGACAAGTCCAATTAGAGGAAGTTTAGAAAAAACATTTAGATATTTTTTAACAGAAGTATATCTATCTATATAATTTATTTTAAATGAATAGATTTCCAAAGTGCTTTTTTTTCTATGAAAAATAGTTCGACAAAAGATCTTTAACCTTTTCAATGAATCATTTTGGCAGTCTCCATTCTAACCTCCATCAACATGGGGGGACACGAGGATACACTGGCTGCTTTAGGAACAAGTAAACATGCAGCTAAACATTCAAGATGGCACAAAGAATTTAATCGCATCCAATAACAAGACATAACAAATGATTAAACTCTCGACCAAATGACAAATCATGGGACCTTGAAACCTCATAATTACACAGGAAAGGGAAAAGTCATAAAAGTAAAACACATTTTACAACCATAATCATCAGTGGGACATGAAATAGAATTAAAATACAGTTGAGGTGCTTGAGTTCATGACTGTGGTATGTGTGCTATTAAATGTGGCAGTTTCTGTTTTGGCCACCTGATGGCCACCTGCCCCCATTAGAGTGGCCAGAAAACAGCAGACCGGCAGAAAAGCACACTCTCCACTCGCTCACCACTCCCTCTGAGTGGAAGAGAGACACAGACAAAGAGAGCATAAGAGGGAGAGAGAGAGAGAGAGAGAGAGAGAGAGAGAGAGAGCTGCCTCTGTCCTTTTTTTAGATATTGTTGACAACCATAACAGCAGGGATAAGTTTCATAGCACATTACTGTGTGTGATAGCACGAGGGTATGTTTGCTTGAGTAAGTAGGCATGTACCAATAGGTGCTGTATTCATTTGCCTCGTAAAGTAAGAGACAAAGACAGAGCGGAAGAGAAGAAAAGTACAGTAGCTGACAGTTAGAGATCTCATCAAAGGCACTCCCCCTCCTCTCCACACCCCTTACACTCTCTCCCCTCCTTCCCTCTCTCCTCCTGGCTTTAATAAAGGGAGATTAGTCTACAGGAGGAATATCACGGGCCTGCTCCTGTCTGTGCAGTCGTCGCTTCACACTGCGCTCTCCTACTTTCATCTGAAGCTCCATATCAGACAGCCGTAATTAAATTTACTTTAGCACACCCTGTATTTGATGCTGATCAAGTGTGTGTGTGTCTCTCTCTCTGTATATGGTGTAGTGTGTATGTGTCTACTGGTGTGAGTGTGTGTGTGTGTCTGTGTGTGTCTGTGTGTGTGTGTCTATGTGTGGGAGGGGAAAGAGGGGAATGAGTCTGTGTTTGTGTGTGCATGTGTGGGTGTGTGAGAGTGGGTGATAGCGTCAAGAAAAAAGAGAGAGACTGAGCAGGAGAAAAGAGGAAGATAGATGCTAAGATAAGTTAATCTCAGTGAACTTCTTCCTCTCATTTGTTTGTCTCCGTCAGTACTCACTCACAGAAGAGATACGAGTGCTAGCTACTCTATCACAACCAGCAGTAGAAGTGACAGGGAGCGATCTGCCTGCTTAGAAAACAAATAACAATCCAGTCATCTCTCATGTCAGCACAACAAAGGCCTGTTTTGAGTGTGGTTTTAGTGAACTTAGAGGGCTTCTTTTGTGTGTGCGATAACTGTTTGATTCCTGAGGCGTCTCGTGGCAAGGCAGCTACTGTAAGTGTGTCAACATTTGCTGGCTCTCCTCTTCTCTCTCTGAATCCTCACTTGGCCCCTAGAGTGGAAATCTGGAATTCTGAATTTGAAAGTGTTTCTCACATCTTTGACAGTCTTCAGGAAATCACACCAAACAAATCAACCAAGGCGATGCAGGAGATCGGACTTCTAACAGACCTACAGTGAATCAGGCACTCTTTCTCTATCTGAGGTGGATGAGTCAAAAGAACAACAGGGTTGCAGAGGTTTAGCATGCTGTCTTTTTTAGCAAAGGCGTGAGATGTAAAACTTTTGCTATTTCTTTTGTGTAGTTTCATTCTGGCCTTGGCGATGCATCATATCAAACTGACAAGAACTGAACCACTGGCCCTTTTCTGTTCACATGAGAATGCACGCAAGAAAAAACAACTTTTCTTCCTACTTGCACAGAGCACCACCACCTACTGCCACCAGCACAGAGTGCATGAGAGATTCACTTCCATTCTAGGAAGAATAGCAGTGGGGCATTGCTGGGAGATGAGAATGAGGGCTGGGGTAAAGGTGACACCCATATGGGGGCAACTGAGTTGGAGGTCTGGCAGGGGGTTGGGCAATGGTTTCGTTGGGTGTTGATGGGGTGCAGGGAGCCAGGGCGTGAGTGTTATATGACTTTGAAGCATGTGGCCCAGGCTTAGTTTTCCAGCAGGGCTCAGCATATTGAGCGTGCGGTACAAGGGCGGTATGCCACTCATCCCAGTTATGCCCACCTGTTTAAAGACATCACACCTGTTGCCAAAGGCTGACACACAACCCAACAACCAATCAGATCCGTTGGAGTGCTCATATAGCCATAGAAGGGCCTCTCATTCTTGCGCTCACCACCCTGCCGCCCTACTCTCGTCATCCCATATATTTTGCCCTTCTCTAATAGCCCATTGCTTAATCTGTGCTCTGAATTTGTTATGTATTTCATGGCTCTGCTCCATAGAGTCATCAGCTGCTGCTCCAAACAAGGCTTTCAGTCTGTTATTCAGTGACATCATCACTATATAAGACATATAGTGAGAGAATAATGACCATTAGAAAAAGAGTTGCTACCTTTATATTGAAAGAAACAGGAGTATGGGTACGAAGAGCTGGCATGAAAATAGAGTCTTTGGGGAATATGCTAATAGGATGAGGATTAAACAAAAACCCTTTGGTGCAGTTCACTTTTGCCAAGAATTTTATGCACAAAACATTCACCTAAACCAGCATTCTTATATTAAAAGTATTTAATTTTCAGTTTTATAAAGAAATGCTCATTATTTTATTCTTAAAAAATGACTGCTGGCATACAAGGAAAATGTTTCACAGAGCATTATTTAAGTTTATAGCCATTTTATTGCCTATGTTTACATAAGTGACGGTATGCCACTAATTCATTTATTAATGATTTTTTCTTTTTTTGTACTTATCAGAAAGTCAGTTATTTTTAAATAAAAAAGACAAAGAACCAAACAAAGTTTCCCGTACTTCTGCTACAGTTAAACTCAACAGAAAAGATGACAAAATGTGGACATACAGTTAAGTGAGAAAGCAGTTCATAAGAGAGAAAGATTGATGGAAAAATGGGGTAAAGAGAGAGAAAAAAGATACAAAGCTACAAACTACTTCCATGTGAACAGTCACCGGGCATGCTACCGAGAGTGAGTACAGTATATGTGAGAGAGAAGAAGGAGAAAAAGTGTGACAGAGAGGAAGGACTGCAAAAAAGCTGTGTACGCTTGCTTGGCTCTGTGTCTCTCTCTGTGGCCCCTTTGGAGGCTTGCTCCTAATTAAACTCCTTCTTCATGATGCTCCCTCATGACTCGACTTGTCACAGGGCCTGTGTGAAGCAGGCACAGCATAGACATGGCGTCCTACATATTTAGACACCCGTCTCATCAGTACCCTTCAGCACTGCACCCTCAGCTAGGCTGGCTAGGTGGGCTAAGATGGGCTAGAGGACTACAGTGAGCAAGGCTATGAGAGGCATCCTGGGCTAGATTGAGATAATCAGAGGCTAAGTGAAGCAGGCATGAGCTACAATGGAACTGATTCACATTGTCTATTGCTTGGTGTTAGGACATCTGTCAAAGATTTTTTTTCTCTGATGTTTTATTTGTAGAAAAAAGTCCAGCCATATACTCATTTCATAGTTTGGAGTGTGGGTGATAACTTCATGTAGCTCTTGAGAAAAACTGTGGAGGGTATTTGGGTGTGAATTCTGGGTGGCCCCAGGGGGTCTGCTAGGGACAGCTGACGCCTGCCCAGAGCTCCTGCCATACCAGGATCCGTCTGCTCGGCATTCTGCCACCCTGCTCACCCTCTCTATCCCTCTATCCGTCTTTCTGCCCCCATCTTTCTGTCTCAGTCTGCTGCTCAGTCTGTCTCCCTACCTCTGTCCTCTTCTCCTCATTTTCTGTAATACTACCACGTTTCAACAGAAGCTTAGTCAAAACATTGTGTACATCTTTATTTCTGATAGACTCGGGCTAGTTGATGGGTTGTGTTTGGAAAGAGCTTCATTGCTGACCATTCCCCTCTGCAGTTATCTTGGCAGTGGCTGAAGGGTACGACACATTCAATATTGTGTTTATGGCTATTGGCGACAGCCAGGCCAGTGAATGTTTCTCAATGTCTTCAACCCAATGGCTGACAGCATCAGTGCAAAAACCCTCTACAAAAACAGCCAGTTTATAATAGGCCTTTTATATCTTTGCCAACACTGTATGGTCTTCAGAATACACATACTATTGTAAGCAAAACCAAGACTTATGAAAGAAGATAGTATAGTACCAGGGCAAAAGAGTTTTCCCCAATAAATGCAGCAGTTTATGGTTTTGCAGTATGTTTCAGCAGTCAATGGAAAACAAGTCGCTGACAGACGAATATAAAAGTATTAATAACTGTGCCACTTATGGTTAATCATGTTTGCTGTGCTGTTAAAGTATAATAAAATGGTAGTGAAATAAACAGCTTTGCCTGGCTGTTTGTCTGTTAAGAACAGTAGAGAACAGATTGATTCACTCTGACTATTAGAGATACTCCTTGAAGACATGACAGTATACAAATTGTACAGACCTGCCTTCAGAATGTGTGACAATATGTGTACGTTGAGTGTGACCACAGGGTGCACCTACAGTGTGCACTACAGTCCTTTTAGTAATTGGTTTAGAACCCAAAACTGAATCACAATGGAATTTAAAAGGGTTCCCGAATAATCTTCAAGAAAATCTCATCTAAAGCTAGGGGCTACAATAATTAAATAGGCCTTTTAAATTCACACAATGTACAAAAGTCTGAATGGAATGCGCAGGGTTAACCTAAAAAAAATACAGTACATTTTCTTGGACAGGTCTTTATGCTAACTTACAAACTAAAGATTTAGATCATGATTGTTTCAGGGGAAAAAGGTGACAAAAAGAGGAAAAGTCTGGAAACCCACAGGACAACAGGGCTCCCTTGCTTTTACCATTTGACAAACTCAATTTCGTCAGAGCAGATTGGTAAGGAGCAATGTGGCTCAGTGTCATAGGGGTGTAGGGGTGAGGCAGTGGGGAGTAGCGTTGTCCCTTTCCATCACAAATAACAAGATGGAAGTGGTCATGAAGTGGATCCGCTGTGGATTAAGACCCCCCCATCACCACTGCACAATAAGCACACTCAGGGTGGCCTTGCTGGCGGCAGGGATGGGGTAATAGTATGTTCGAGATGTGCTCTCATTCTCCTTATTTCTATTTCTTTTTCTGTCTGGCTCATTCTTACTTGCTCTCGTTTTTGTCTCTCCCCCTCACTCTCTGTCTCTCTCGCTCACTCTTTCTTTCTCTTTGCTTTTCAGAGTGGAGGGAACATCAGAGGGATCAGGCTGGCTTAGCTTATTGGAAGCAGATGGCAGACCAAAGGCAAGAAGGCCACAGTTTCATGAAGCGTGGTTTGAACATGCCAGGACCATGTCGAGGGGCATGCCCATGGATGATGGCTACATGGTGTGTGTGAGTGTGTGTATGTGTGTGTGAGTGAGCATTTGGGGGGAAATGGTTGATTTTGTAGGTTACCAATCTGAGGAATGGAACCCCCAAATCACAGTCTGTCCCTGCCTGTTTTTTGCAGTCATCATCTGTGCATCCCTATGCACTGGTTGAGACGATGTTTGAAAAACTATTGCATCAATGACATTTCAATGATTTTGTAGCTTTGAAGCCCCTTACTCCTGGTGCGCTGCACTATAATCAGGAATCAAAGGCTGGCGTCTGGGATCCATCATCCCTGGGCAAAGCGGTTGTGTGTTCAGTAATAACGCTGGCTAACTTCTTAATTACTAGCTGTCTAGGGATTACTAGATTGACTAAACACTAAAAAAGGGAGTGAGAAGTAGAGCAAAAAATAGAGAAAAGTGTTAAGAGTAAATGAGAGAGACAGAAAGCGAGACAGAAAGGGTACTGTGAGCAACAAGGTTCCTCCACATTTCTCCAAACTGTGGCATTGCGATGGTGCATGTGCTAAAATCACCATTAAGAAGAGCCCACTGCAGACGAGAGCCCACTCACAGACAGATAGTCTTAGCTAGCCAGTACACAGCACAATACCAGATGGCGCAGTGTTTCCCATATGGAGTAGACAAACACTGAGCACATGTCAGAATCCAACACTGTTTGCTACGGCAGCATCCCGGCCCTGGGAACAAAGTGGTCATTCAGACTAGTCACTACACTGTATAATTACCCAGATAGACATTATGAGACACAATGCCAGCTCAGTGAAACTGGATAAAGAGGGCACTTATGTCTGGACCCTCAACCTACCCATCTTTCATCCCGTCTACACTCCAGTTGCATAATACGTCTCTATTCAAATCAGAGAAATGAGAATGCTTCTATATGTATTTCTGATTCAACATAAAAATCAATTTGCAAAGGCTTGTGTGAGGGAAAACAATCTCATACTGTAATGCTAAATGAGCAGTTTACAGTATGTAATGTCACTATGTTACTGCACTGTGACATTATCAATAAAGCCTTCAATTACATACTTTAAGTTATCATCAGATAGTAACAGTGTAACAGCGTCAGCAAAATGACTCCAGTTCTGGCAATGGGTAAAACTTTAAGTCCTCCTCCAGCTATCCTCTATTCCTTCTTTGCCCCCCCCACCAATCGTCACTTATCGTCTTTTGTCTCTCTGTCTCTTATCGCGTGGTGCCACAGCAGGAAAAGGGAGCCTGAGGGAGGCCTTGAGTAACAATGACCAGCCGGTTGACCTCTATACTGTGACCTTGAGTTTCCACACCCTGCCCAAAGCAGTAATCATGGTAGGGGAGGGGCTGAGGCCAGGGGGGAGGCTCCAGGCAGTGCAGGGAATGCCATCTATAAAAATAGATCTTCATTATTCTGAATTTTCCACAAATAGTTTCAAAGAACAAGGCATCATTTCATCTTAATGGCTGGAGTGAATTGTTTTGGGCTGTGTAGTGGAAAAGCCTTGCCTTTTGGCAGCGTGGCCTAAGAAGTGGCCTGCCTTTTTCACCGCTCCACACCACAGGGACCACATATTGGCACATTTCAAACAGTCTATTTTTAAAACCTCTTTTTGTTGTTGTGGCGTGAGTACCTCAGACTTCCGCTTCAGTATATTGACCTTAAAAAACACCTCTGACAGAGATCCAAGTGCTACTTAGTTTCTTGTCTGAGGTTCTGCTTTTCTGGGCAGTGGGCGTCTGATGTGGAATAAAATGCTCAGCCTTTAGATCATATATATTATCTGTCATCTTGCTTTTAGCCTCTCTTAAAAAGTGGAAGAGGCATATAGTCTATAAAATAGAAACTCAGTAAACTTGCTCTCTTTATGTCTGAGGCTGGTGCCGCAGACAGATGTGTTCTAGTGTGCCAGCCTAAAACTTAGAGCAGACAATATTGAGCTATGCAAGGAGACTAACTTGGTTGGGTGAGAGTGACATCTCTCAGGGTTTGTCATTTGTATCATAGGCATTCTATTGACATAGATAATATAACTTTCCAAAAATGTATTTTCACTGTAATAAAAATGTTTTCAGAAACAACAAGACAGAAAGCCACTGTTTGGTAATGTGTGGGGGGAGAAAAACAAGTTAATTAAATAATAGACTTCTTTATCCAATGGATCAAATATTTATAGGCACCGCAGGATCTCAGACCAATGGTCTTATGCATGTGGTCGCTGAGGGCAACTCTTTACGGTCGATTCACAGAACGAGAAAGACGGAGGCTGAATGAATACCCTGACACTTTGCTTACTCACTCCTCTGTTTCAAAAACAACCCCCACCCACCCTGTTTCAAAAACAAGGAGGGGGGAGTGAAAGAGAAAGAGAAGAGAGAGAAAGATTCCATGCCTATTCTTCTACCCTCTTCCAGCAAGGACCGCCAGCTAAGCAACTATTTTTAGCTTCACCACACACTATTTTTAGACCACTACCACTTTTTGAGGCATTTATTAGAAAAAGAGTACATCAAATAAAAGAGAGTGATGCTGGTGGAAGTTTTGGGGGTGTTGTTTTATTTTGACCGTCTAACAAAGTAGCTTTTATGTGGTGAGTTTATGATTATGATTTATGTTTATGATTGTTGCCAATCATATGTAACTGTGAAGGAAATGTAGTCACCAAAAGTGGACACATTTAGAGGAAAACATGGACAAATATTTCTCATGTTTTTTCTTTCTGCTTTTTGTTTTACCACCCTTTTCTATACATTAAAAGAAACAATGTTCTATGTAAAGCTTTTAAGTCCAAACCGAAGAGGACAGAGAGGGGTGTAGACAGGAAAAGGAGGCAACAAAGGCACGCATCAGTTGGTGGAATTCACAACACTTTGAACACCAGAAAGATGTTTCCCGTATATATAATATGTAGTAGCTTATTCACAATTTATAATTTAATCAAAAATTCACAAAACACCATATATTAACTATATCTTTTTTTGAAGATGTGCTGTAGCATGTATATAGACTGTCATCAGTCTTTGTTTTAACAAACTGCTATACTCTCTGCCAGTATCACAAGGTTAATTTACTTAGTCAAAGAAGCTTCGGTCCTTAATCGTCAGTTCACCAGGAAAAATAAGCCATGATGCTGATCTCTTCATCACTAGTAAACACAGAGGCACTGTGATCGCTGTGACAACCCCACCCCTTACCTCCACCCCATGTTACACCACATGTACCCTATCCTAAAACCTCAAAACGATTCCACACAAAATTTCTGTGGGCAACTGTTAAACAGGAGATATGATATGATTCCCTTATTTCTCTTGGATGCTGACACATGTCATAGAGGATAAATTAGTGAAGGCATTCAAGCAGGAGTAATTATACAGTATTTGAGAGCCATGAGAAGAAGTCATTCAGTGAGCTGCTCAACACAGAAAACTCCTTAAGGCTAATGTTCTCCTTGCTGTTTAGAAACCAAATAAGCACATAGAATAGCACACATGCTGGAAAATATTTTCACAAGAGCGAGGCAGAACATGAGCACACTGGCACATCGGGGGGGGGTCACATGTCCTGTTGACTTGCAAGAATATTATAAGAAAGCAGATGAGTAGAACATGTATAAAGAATGAAATTTTTAGGTAAATGACAAATTAGTAATAGTATTTAGAATGTGTGGAAAATCATGTTTTATTGCTAACTGAAATATTGTGCCAGGCATGCAGTGAACTGGTGTGGATATGCTAACATTACTCATTTTGTTTTTGCCATCTCCCAGACATACCCGCTTGATTTACTTTCTCTTTATGTTTCTTCATTTACACCCCCCCCTTTGGACTGTCACTGGGCTGAAATCACACCTGTGCTTCTCACACATCTCGGCGCACGGGTGAAACATACGCAGGGTGAAACATGGTGAGGGAGCTTTGCTGAATCTCATTAGCCAAGCGAGTAGTCATTAACAGAATGACCTTTGGAAATAATTACCAGCCTTCCTCCCTCCATCCCTCTTTCCCTCCCTCCTTCTCTTCTTGCACTCATCCATCCCTCTGTCCCTCCCCTCCCCCTTCTTATTCAATAGTTACTTCTAGGTGAGGACAGAGGGAGAGAAAGGAGAAAAGACGGGAGAGAAATTAGTTGAGGGTAGGTGGGGAGGCAGGTCCCTGCTGCTGCTGTTTAAGATTACAGGGTGAGCTGAACTTTCAGATTAGGTTAATCTGCTGGAAATGGGATTGGTCAACGGTCTTTCCTCTGGCAGGTAGGCAAGCAGACAGGCAGGTCAGCTCAGTACCAGGAGCCATGTGCCATTCCATGTGATACTTGAGCCAATGGCATCAGAGTGTGCTGTGCTGGCTGAGGTCAGAGCTCTGCAGGGTTCGAGCCAATTGTCACCATGTATGTACACATGCATACACCCATGCAGTGTAGCCATTGCGAGCACACACTTACACAAGCCAAACACACTTTTGTGTGTGTGCATATAAGCACAATAGCTCATACTGTATAGGCACATACAGTACACACAAATATTATAGCACCCTTTTTCCACTCAGGTATATCCAGGCATTGAGGGGATCCCTATCACAGCTCACTCACTAACCCTTTAGTTGTATCACAAACCTGTGTTATTTGTTTCAAAAGAGGGGAAAACAAACATATTGTGGAACAGGGATTTGGCACAGCTCAAGTGTGCTGTTGGATTTGGGGCCGTTTAATCACAGCACCAACCAGCCAGCGCTGCTTAGGTTTGGGCTTGATCTGCAATCATCGGGAGGGGAAAGAAAGGTCTCTTTTATGTGCTATTGCAATTAACAAACCCCATACTGGCATAATAAATCACCAATAAGACCTCAAAATGATTGTTCTTAAGCAGGAATAAAAAGAGAGGAAAAAGAAGAGATTGATCCATTCTCTTGTTATTTCCCAACTCGGCTTCCCATTTCTCCTCTAATGCCGTTCACATGTCCAGGAAACCGGCCTGGCAGACAGCAAGTATAGGAAATCTATCTGCATGTTTGACTGTTTTATCTGGAGCCAGACTCAGAGTGTACTGTAGACCTGCCAGGACGACACACTTGGACCCCTGCTTGGACATCCAATGATGGAGGATCTGCGTCTGTGTTTGATTTCATCAAGCTACAAGAGCCTAGATGACCTAAGACTTCTCTTTGAACAATTATCATTAATTAAGTGGACCCACTTGTTTATGTACCAGCTGATAACACTGTGTAGGACATGTTTTATTACAGTTTCTTGGGGGAGTCTGTACGAGTTTAGATACCCCTGCATGCTACATGGCAATACATGTGGTTTGGGATTAAATGGAAGCATTCAAAACATAAAAAAAACATGTCCTCAGTTTGTTTCAAATTGCCGCTGTATTGATCTGATTATTATGGGTTTCTCGGTGGCATGCATTGTGAATGTGACAATAATAACTTGTAGCCATTTTGGTTAGCAATGCTTCTTTTGTTTTACAACTTGTGCTCAGAGGAGAGTTAGCTTTGGTTTCTTGGTCTTTTGCTTTCACAGATATTTGTGGAAGTGTCATTCCTAGCTGAGACTATTTTCAAGTGAGTCATCTAGACCTTCTTTACCACTCCTCTCTATTTCTCTCTCTCTTTCTATCCCCCTATTTCTCTCTCACATACATACACCCATTGACCTAAACATAGATTCTACATATTGCAAAATTGTAAGATTATGTATGTTCAATGAAAAACTGGATAAAAAAGAGGAAAACAGAAAAATGATGAGTGAGAACGAGAAAAAAGCCCTCCAGCCTCTTGTAAACATGCTGTAGCTAGAGAGGCTGTGCAACGCTCTCAGTGCCACTCTCTCAACAACGCTAATTATCAACCAAAGACATGCTAATTACATAGAGCTTTATTGCTAATGTAGCAGGCCTCTATGCCAGCCACCCACACTCTGAGCTCCGCTCCCCTACCTCTGCCTCTCCTCCCACTACACCTTCAGGCACAGCAGCAACAGAGGGAGAGAGATGAATGCATTTTGTATACTTCTAAAGACAAGAGCTTTCTACAAATTTGAAATTAAATATGGCCCATATCAGATGTCATATTTAAGGTCTTATTGTTCCTCTGTGGGGAACCTAGATTTCGTCTACACCTCTAAATCCAGCCGTTCATCTTGTTCTTGACCTCCTCCCCATCATCCTGCCATCTCAACAGGAAGTCCGCTTCACTCCTGCCTCCCCCAAACTCAGCAACCCACCCACGTTCCTGCACCTGTGACGTAGCCTAGCAGCGGCACACAAGGCTCGGCGGGAGAGATCCAACCCCCGTTTCCCTCGTTTCCCCTCCCCCTTCACACACCCTCCTCCCACCCATTCTAAACGTGCTAGTGTCAGCCCTGTGGCCAATCCCGTTAGCACGCCGCAGCTAAGGCTGAAGGCCTCTTCAGATCGATTTCTCCCGCTGTGAGTTGCTCAGAGTCCTCCAAGGATCACAGTGTAGGTAGTGCTCCACAGGCTCTTTAGCGTCTTCCCCTGACACTGCTGTTTACACGTTAGCCATCTTATGCTCTCTAATGGAGACACAGTTAAAGAGAGAGCTTCAAAGAAGGGAGCTCTCGTCACAGGCACTTGCTGAAACATGTGACAACTCTTCATGGGTTGAGCTAGGGCAGGGTAATACACTGACTATACAGTGGCAGAAGGGCTTGGTACATAAAGGATATCAGTGCTATAGGCATACTAGGGATATGAGTGGATGCTAAATAGGTTAATGTAAATGATATAATGCATAGAGGATTACATTTTATCCCTTCCGATATAGTTGGATACAATAAATTTTGCACAAACTGTGGCAATTTTTAATAAGACTCAAACTAAGCTTTGAGGACACAGTATAGATGTTAACAGCTTTACTGATTATTTAATGTGTTAAGAGTTGCACAGCATATTATGACAAAACTGATTTCATGTTTTAAGAAAGAATCTAAGCTTACAAAGTTAGAGCCTCAGCCACATTAATAATTCGAAAAAGGCTCAATAATATGAATTATAGGCAGGGAACAAGAGCACATACTGCATTGCAAAAATGAATAAGCTGTTATGCTGTGTCTAGTGGATTTATATGTGCTTCCAAATACTGTCCATGATAATGCACCCAGTCCATTCTCTTTGTTTTCATCATTAAGGTTTGCCATATGTTGAGTGCTGTTATCACTTGATGTATGGGCTACATTAACAGACTACATATTTGACTGCACCAAATGGAAATGGTGTTGGAACAAAAGCAACAATGACAACAGCAAACCACTGCTAAGTTTACAATATGTTACAGTACATTTATATATGCTGTTTTTAACCTCCAAACATAATATGAAGGAAGAGGTAATTATATAAAGGATGGGAATAATGTAAGGCGAAATAAAGCAGACATTTGATACAAATGTGTAAATTAAAAAGGTTTGTAGTCAGGTACAGAGCGCAATCTCGAATAGCAGTGTTCCCGGTAGGTCTGTCCAACCATGGTTGGGCAACAAGAGTGAGGACATGAAAAGATAAAAATATGTCCCATGCTGTTTGATCTAGTGTGAAACTGGTGTGTGTGCGCGCGCTAAAGGCATACAGGTATACAAGCTTATACATTCATTACATCTCACCGGTGCCCACTTTTCCTTTCTGTCTTTTTAAATCCTGAGTTGACAATGACAGGCTTAAAGCATGTTGCATAAATTGTAACCAAGTCGATCTAACAAATTAACATCATGCTGCCATCAGGTGCCTGTTGAATTTCAAACTGAGCATGCATAAACAATAAAAACAAGATAATACATATGGACACATATGCATTATCATATACATGACCTCTAAACTGCCAAAAAAATATACATGTTGTATCTATCATACCATTTATACTGAAAAAAACTCAAGCTTAATTCTAAATATTTCAAAAACTAGGCTATATGTATTATAATTCTTCCACTTGTGTTCAAATTGTGAGAAATGGGGCATTGGGTGGAGTCTGTGTATTCTGAATCATGAAACACAAACAGTATTTGTATGCTGAATTACAGGCAAACATGTATGAAATGTGTACCACATCTAGAATTTTCTATTTAATTTTATGTTGCGGGAATGAAAAATGGCATCTGGATTTGCATATTTAACACAATATAAGCATCATATTGTTTTAAAGAATCTGTGTAACAAGCACACAAAGAATACTTGATATGCTGCATGTAACATTGTCATACAGTTGAAAAATATTATTTATTCAACATTATTTTGTGGGACAGTTGCAGTTTAATCAGCAAGCATGGTGTGAGTGTAAATGTGTGTGCGCATGAAAAGGGGATAAACTGTGCGTGAATGCATGCACGTCTGTGTGTGTGGCCCACCAGGTTTGTCAGAACTATAGTGTGAATGTTGCATAACAGGTTCATGTTGAGAGCTTAAGGATCCTGGAGGGTGCCAGCGTCATTTCCTGCTTTATCTACCTGCCTACTGGCTGGCCTGACAGTGCTGTTTAACATCGCCTTGAGCCACACTAGCGACATGTGTCCATAGCAAGTCAGATAAACATCCTCGTCTAAGAGGCACATCAATGGTGACAAGATACCAAGGGCAGGGGCTGGTGATTACACACCACAGGGGACAGTCTGAAAGGTCCAGATCAATGATAGGCTACCACTTTTATCTTACAAAGTACACACAACAAAAAGAAGCAATTTAAACAAATATTTTCTTGAAATTAATTTTATACCGTGAGTCTTAAAATACCTTCTTTTTTTTTTAAAGTGACTGATATTTGGACTGAACCCTTAGGGAAGATAAACTATGGAAGCAATTATTTCTTACATTATGTTAGGCGTGAAGACCAAAAGAGAGAAGTAAGGGTTGCTGAATGAGTCACAAATGCTGTCACCATCTGTCTGCTTGTGCGTTTCTCTGTGTTTGCATGGGCGTGCATGTGTCTGTGCACGCGTGCGTGCTCCCGTGCATCTGTGTGCGCATGCCGTCTGTGTTTTCTTGTAACTTACCTCCACAATATCGGAGTTGGTCCTGCTCTCATGGGGCTCGTTGTACTCGGTGTATTTAAGCAGGACCTTGTCCATGTCTGTGCTGGCATACTGGAACAGCTTGTTGGTGCTATTGAAGATGATCAGGGCAATCTCACAGTCACACAGAACACTCAGCTCATACGCCTTCTTCATCAGGCCAAACTTTCGCTTTGTAAATGTCACCTAGGTAAAAGAAGCAGATAAAAACATTCGAGGATAATGATTAGCTGAGGTGAGAACAATGTATAAATAATTTCTATTCACAGTGAGGGATAGAAGATTTATGTGCACATATACAGTGTCATTGAACTGAATCTGGCACCCCTATAATCAAATCAACCATTTTTTCTGACTTGTAGTAATCATTTAACTATAGCAAAAAAAACTCCCCCACCCTCTTCATATTCACTCTGTAATAAGGGAATAAATAGGAATCTGACATAATAAATTTTCATCTTTAACATTAACAATTCTCAGAGAAACAGCATTAAAGGAAAGTGAAGTCTGCTAATGGTTCAACACCCCCTGACTGTAACAGTCCATCCACTATACCAGGAAAAACGACACAAAAAAAGAAGCTGGGCTTGCATTTAAGGAACTGAAAATACTCTGTCTCAGACAGATAACGGTAAAGAAGATCAGTTATTGCTTGTACATCAAAGCACACAGTGGTCCATCATGGAACATATGTCACGTTAAATAGTCCCTTTTATATGGCCTGAATGTGCTCGCTCTCTCACTCCTGTTTTTACACAAAAGAAATACATATACCTATAACTATTTTAATCTAAAAAATAGCTGAGGTATACTATTTTCTCACAGCGACATTAACAGACATTGTTCAGTTGTTGTGTTGCCCAATTAACCACCTCTCATAGTGAATAACAAGCCATTGATATAAATAACGGATGGGTTCCCTGACTGCTTGAAGCTGTTTATGAGTGCTCAAATAGTGACAGTGCACTCAACTTAAACCACAAAAATTGTCTTCTCTCTCTCTCTCTCTCTCTCTCTCTCTCTCTCTCTCTCTCTCTCTCTCTCTCTCTTTTTGTGGGTATGTAGAAGTGTGTGCGTGTGTGTGCGTGAGGCCCAAGACTGATACCTTTAATAACACACGCATACAAGTGCCCACATTGTCAAAATAGAACAGCCTCTATTCCTCTATTGTTTGGATCAAAACTAGAGCAGTGAAAGTGAGTTAATTCCAGTGAGCTGCACCTGGTTTCTTTTCCAAGCCATGTGTGCAAGCTCTTTGGCTATATGGCAAAATGAAAAAAAATGTGCCACTGCCAGCTTCCTTCTCTGAGCAACACTGCTTTTTTTGTATTGAACTTTCTTTTATTTTCTTCTGTGACTGTGTGTATTATTTACATTGGAGATCTGTATTGACAAAGCTTTTTACAGAGAGGAAATACTGCCAGAACAGTGCCCAGCTGGTAGCTAATGATCTCAGTTTGTTGATTAGCTGCATGTTTGTCTATTCTCTTCTGACACTTAAGTGTGCCAAAAAATACAGAATGAAATCCTCCCAACATTCAGTTAAACATGCTCTGAATACAATAATAAAGACTATAACTGTAGGCTATAAAACCCTTACAAAGAAAGCCTTTAAAGAAGAGATCTCTGTGTGTGGTAAGTCAGGGTAATGCATGAATAGATTTGTGGAGTAAATCATGCATTGCCCTTCACATTTTCTCTTTACAACGCTGAGGTCTGAAAGAGGAGATAGGGTTGAATGGATATTGATAGATAGTTTTGGATTTCCTGAAATCATATCTCCCAGGATGCACCAGGGAAACTGAATATCAAACTATCCCTCACCTCCACCCTGTCTTTCTCTCTGTCTCCCCCTCTCCTGAGAGTGGGTAAAACCTTGCATGAACTGGCATATCCTGGACCAGCTTCCCCACCTAAAAGTTTTCCAGTGATGTCATCGTGTCACGCCGGCTATGTGTCAGACTACAGAGGCTGAAACCAGAGACACGGCATTCTAACTCCTTACAAACTGGTGTGTGCAATGTCAGGTTCTGTACCTCGGCACAAACACTCATCTGATTCACCACCAGGAGAAAAAGCTCCCCTGGGCTCTAAATACCATGCTGACATTTACACAGTCATACTGAAATGTGAAAAAAAACAAGCCTCATTCTTAACGCTGTAAGATCAAAAGGTATCTGACAATAAGATTAATTGTCATATCCAACCCACTGTAAGCTGTACCGTCCAAAACTGAAAAGTACACACCCTAAAGGAGTCTGCCAGCCTTACAACAGCAGACTTACAGTACAAATCGTACATGAGCGAGTAAATAAGACGATAGGACTGTAGGACATAAGGTCAAAGCGAACTATTCAGGAACAGGACATGTAGAGTGTTGTCTTCCCCTGGTGTTTTGATGCAAGGGGCACCAGGGGCAAACGCAGGACACAGCTAGCTGCCGGCCCAGCTCCGTTATCACCCACTCACTCAGTCACACACTCTGCTGGGGCCATTAATGTTTCAAAAAGTGGCACGTGGCGCACACAGTGGGCTGGGTGTGAGTCCCAGAGGTCCAGAGCTGCTAGTCTCAAAGGGGTGGTCCACATGTTGGCTCGGATCACTCACATATTAGCGGACCACTCACAAGCATCAGCACAACCACACACACATACAAACACAGCAGTTTAAGGTAACAAGCAACTTGGAAGACACTCATTTGCTGCTTCTCATTTCAACATGTAAAAAGAAAGAAAAAGAAAAGCAGAATCCAATCAATGTTGTCTTGAGCCTCACACTTTAAATGAGGATTCACACATAGACTGACTTTAACAACACCACAGGAAGAGAATGAGTGTGATTGTGAAAAGCCTTAACTGACCAAACAATAACACCTACATAAATATCACACCGCACCCCCACATCTCAATTTGACACATACAACGATTACCTCCAAATCACATATATTATGAACGCTATGCACATACATCCATAAATACGCAGGCATGTATACAGTGAATGCAGGCTTGAGCAAGTACACACACACACATTTTAAAAGACAGTTGGCTTGCACATAAATGCTGCCTTGATGGTAAATACTGGTGCAAACATCATGTGGGATGTGCTAATTTGTACTGTGTCTCAGCTATGCAATTTTTATGTTCAGTGTTCAATTTCACTGCTTGAGGTAACTCTGTCGTGACTTCATGGCCTCACATGATGCTGTCATGTGACCTTTTAGTGCACCAACATTCAAGCTGGTGATGTCACCACTGGCCTTTCCTGTGCAAGCTCTCTCGGCCCACACAGCAGCTGTAAACCAGTGCACTGATGAAACAGATGCTATGAATGGCACACCTGATCTACAAACAGCTACAGATATCTGACAGTGAAAGGCCCTGGATGCCTTTCTGAGCAGAAAAATGCTAATAACCCGAAAAACTGTCCATTAGTGAAAAGGTTATAGTCTATGTTCATAAAATAATAAAATATAGAATGAACTTATTTTGTAGGCAGTACAGTAAATGGGCCATTAAACGTTTTACTATGTGCCATTATTTAAAAAAAAATTAAGTAAGGGAACTAATTATTACTGTGCAGAAATCACAGTTATCTGTATCTTTTTTCTAATTTATACTTTGATTTTGTTCAAGCATCTTTAATTATGATGCTTGTGTATAGCCTTTGGATTAAGTTCGACAATATCTATTTCTTTCACTGAATAAGGCCTTTGTCCTTGTTAACCCCCCCCAAAAAAAACATTGTAAACCACCCATATGTCAGTGTGGGTGTAACCTTTGTTTCCTTGGTCAGTGTGTGTTGTCAGACACACCACTATGTTACTAACAGAGAGCATGACATTACAGCACATTTGCAACTGTGTGTACTGGTAAAAGGACTGGTGTAAGTGTGTGAGTGTGAACGCAACTGTGTCTTTTCACAGTAAAGTGGTAACCAGGGTGCGAAACACACACACACACACACACACACACTTTTTGTGAATCATTTTTGGCAATCGTTGAGGTAAATAGTAAATCATGGCATTCTGGGACACTTAACTTTCAAACAATCATCGTAAATTTCTAGGACAGTCTCTGTGTGTTCTTATGAAGTGGTTAGAGGCTAAAATTATAAACCTAACACAGATTCTTCCCCATAAAAAATACAAGGCATGTTTATCAGGTTAAATCAAATCTCAACCAACACTATGTTCTCTGGCTCTGCATCTACAACAAATCATTAAGAAATTTGGCTTGTAAACCTCTTAACTATCAACACTAACCAAATTAGCTCAACCCTCTAAGAGATTACTCAATTATGGAAAAGCTCATGGCAACAAAGAGAGATAGCACACAATTTACCTTCAAAGTCCTTTTACTTATAATATATACACAAATACCTACTTATACATGTACATGCATTTATCTAGTATTACTCTCAATTACTTTGATACATAATGAGCACTCACTCATAGGCATAAGCATTGTGAGCATACACTGTAGAGTGTATAGTGACACACAAGCCTTATTCGTTCACCCCTATCCTCCTCCACAACCCCATCCCAAGAGAGATTCAGACACATGCACACACACATGCATTCAGACACACACCACTGTAAACACCTAAACATGTTACCATCACATCCCCTTTCAGAGCATATCCCTCACTTTTGAAAATTTCTAAATTTTTGCTTTTCATTCTTCTCTTTCTTTTTCTTCATTCTTTTTCTTCATTCTACAAATGTATATTTGTTTGTTTATATGTAATTATATGTATTCTATCACTAGATATTATATGTATGCTATCACTAGAAAATGACCAATAAAAACATATATATACACACACACACATATATATATATATATATATATATATATATATATATATATATATATATATATATATATATATATACACACAATGAAAAAAATCAGTTCTGCCCTGCACAATTGACTTGTCACATTTCCTCCGCAAAAAAGGAGAAAAACGCCCAGGATAAACAGAGGGACAAAAAGAAAGGAGGGATAGTGGTTGATTCTCTGCCGCATGGGTGAGAGGGGAGAGAGAAAGAGGGGAGGGAGGAGGAGGGAGAAGAGAGGGGGCAGACGCACAGGAAGCACATTTGTATGCATTTCCTCTCATAACAGGAAGAGGCCAGTGGCTTCCCCTTCACAATGGCTTCGCTTCTGCTTCCCACCTCCTGCCTGCTTCCCTGGGGGAGGTGGAGGTGGAGGAAGAGGAGGAGTGGAGAGACAGCACCAAAAACTGCTGGTTAGCAAACCAAACATGGCCATGCAGGGACACACACACACACACGCAAGCACGCACACACACAGATGTCAGTCAGCTATGGAGCAGCACGATTGGTCTTGAGACAAACACTTATCCCATTGTCAGGGGCCAAGCAGGAAGACACAAGCTTACGCAAAAGGAATAAGAGGAGCCCAAGACCTGGGCCTGAACTCTGCCTCACAGCCAAAGAAGCTGTTAAGAGGGACATTACGACAAAAGAGGCTTTGTCCCACCTCTAATATATGCTTTGCTCTTCTCTCTCCTCAAAACCCCACTTATCATCCTTTTTCAGTGCGCCTTCATTATACAGTAGGAACAGGAGGCTTCAGACTCCAAACATTTTTTCATTCAGTGTCTGAATAGAAAGTGTCCACTTTGAGTTGTTAAAAGCTAACCTGTGGAACTGATTGAGTGGTGTCTTAATTATGCCAATTTTAGTTTTACTTCTTAAAGTACATGCTAGTTTAGATAGTTCTTCTTACCAGAACTTGTAATTACATTTCAGGAAAGCGCTGTAATGGCTGGCTAGGCTCCTTCTCTGTATACTCCTGTTTATGCTGAAAAACCGCAACTGGAAAAGGATATACCCACTGACAAAAAAAAGTGGATGTTATATCGCAAGGCCCAGTTAGTGGCTGGAATGACAAAAATAACTTTGTTGTCATTCATTTGAAATGGATAAACTTTTGTCGTGGCACTAAGGCTGACATTGTAAACTTAAGGCACATCGTTTTCACTTTTTTACCAATTTTTACTAAAAAAACAGGAACAGATGGGTTTAAACTGATTGTATGTCCCCACGCATCTAATTGTTTTAGTGATTTCTCCTGCAAGAAGACCCTATTAACCCCACTTTTCACTAAATTAGGTCTTCTTATTACAAGCACAGCTCATAAATAGTTTCTAGTAGTAAAAAGGGAAGAGAAATATAGAGTGGAAATGTAAATAAGCTGCAGATTATGAGACCCTTCAAAAAAGCCCCAAAAAAGCAATAAATTGTTAAGTTGCCAGTCTACAGACTGTGTACAACAAACATGTTTTTATAATATGATTTTTACACATAATTTTGTATTCGAAATTCGTCAAAAAATGTAAAAAAAAAAAAATTCTATTCAAAATTCACCCTGATAAATAAACAGACTTTTACTTTGAAAAATGAAAGCTCAACATAATGAGCTCTATAGCGGCCAAAGGAAAGAAAAGAGAGGAAGCTAGGCAAACCATTAAGACTTTCTAGTGAGTGAAAATTAGAGAGTGAGGTGAGACAGCAAAATAACCATGTGAAGAACATGTGGACGAGAAACGAAACAAGAAATAATCTGAGAAGGAAAAGAGAATAAAAATACAGCAGAGAGAAGGTGAGAGCTTAGTGAGCCCTTTTCAGGTGAGGTCTTGCAGCGCTGAACATATGACAGAGAGGAGTGCCACTCGCTGTGGTAAAAGGAGTTGGTAGAAGGTGGGAAACAGGGAATTAGAGGAGGGGTGAAGGGGTGAGTAGCTACCCTGTGGGCCTCATTATTTTCCTGCTGTTAATTTCACCCGCACATTTTCTCACCCCAGTGCTGTTGATTGGAGAGAAGAATGCTTTATTGTAGAGACGAAAAGACCCCTTATTTAGGCTGCAGTGCTGCAGTTAACATGGTGAGGGAAGAGAAGCGGCATATGCAGGAAGACATAAAAACATTTATTTTTTTATCTTCTTCCAGCCAAGTATGTGTTAGTGTGACTGTTGTTTGTGGGAGTTGGGCGATCCTGTTGTTTTACTTCCTGTCACTGATGACCTGATCCATGTTTAACCTTTGGCCCTGGGTCCCTTCCCCCTTGGAAACCGCCTGTCCCACACAAACGCACACACACATACACAAAGATTTGCACAAACAAGTCATTCTAAATTAAGCCCTCCGAGTCTACTGGCTGGAGAGGTAACACTAATTAGAGCCAATTACAGTAAATTAGTCGATCCCCAAGACCGAATCCAGAGAGATAGATGTGTTTTACATGTGGGCATGTGTTTACAAGCATGCATTTGTCTATGCTGCATAAACAAGACACTAAATACACCATCTAAGTATGTGTCTGAGTGTATAATCTGCTCTATCGCAAATCTATGCCAGTGTGTGTGTACAAGTTGCACACACACACCTGTGCGTGCATCTTGTACTGTAGGTGTGTGTGCCTATCTGTGTGTGTGTGTGCTAGCTGGGGCAAGAGAGTCTGCTCTCTGTGTGCAACCCATGAGTTTATGGCACAGGGGGCTCTTTCATGTGCCCGAGGCTGGGAGAGGGTCTGAGTGGTCGGGGGGCTTGGAGCCAGGGCTCACACACTGCTGCCCACTGTCCAGAGCTCTGGGCAGCCAGTCAACGCCAGGGAGGCCTGGCCCTTCTGCCCCTGCTCTGGGGAAGTGTTTCGGGGACTGAGGGTGGCAGCCCAAAGTGGCCGCCCAGAGAGAACCAGGCCCTGTGCCCACTAAGATACTGCCGCTGCAGGGAGGGCAGGGGTGGGGAGGCAGTGTAGCCCTGTAGGTGCAAGGTAGCGTTGACAGCCACATAGAGTGGTGCCACTCCAATAAGGACTGCAGTATGAAGTGTGTATGTAAACATCTAAGAATCAGGGGAAATGTTACAATTGCTTTAAATTGCTATGTTGGACTGAAACAGGAATTGTACCATGTCCTGTTTTATACAACTTTATGAGCTGTTGGATATTCATTTTATATCAAATAACTATCACAGAAGAGCTTTAAGAAGACGGCAAAACTTTTTAGACATAAAACAGTAAAAGTATGTAAAGAATGTGAGGTTGAAAGCAACGCTATACAAATTCCTCTGGTGTTTATTTGGCTTGGGCTCTGGGACATTTCCTCAAAAAGGAAGTGAAAATATGCAAATCCAAAGCTTCCGTTTTTTTGTTTTTTCTTTTAAGAAGAAAATTTAAGTTTCTGTGTCTGTCTCTGTCTTGTGATGTCCGCCTCTACAAAATGTGGTGATGTCATGTATTTAGGTTGTAGGTTGAATAACACTGAATGCTATATGCTCATGCATGTCATGTTTTCCACATGACATAATTTCAGTAGGAATTGCTATTCGACAAAAACTAATAAATAAATAAGTAATCTATCATTTTAGAGATCAAAACAACAAAATCCAGTGATATATTGATTGTCCTTTCCCTGAACCCTTTCTCTCTCCTCCCTCTCCTCTCCTCCTTCGTCCTCTCTCTGTAAGTAAAGCCCAGATATCTCAGGCATCGATTCCCCTCAGGTGTCCTTCCTGTCTCCCTCTTTCCCTCCTTATCCGCAGGAGCCGGAGTGCCTGGTGCAACTGGCGGGCCCAGTGTAAGGTGGGATGAGAGAGAAGGGCTGAGATAACAGTAAGGAGGAAGTGTGGGTGCTGCTGCAACACGATAGCTTTAGTCCTCATCTAAAACTCTGTGACCTCCTCCTTGCTCTTCCTCTGTCTGTCTGTCTCTCTTTCAATAACAAATACATATATCAGAATTCAGAGAACATTGATGCATACTGTCACACACCCTCCCTGCCTGTTTTTACATCTTTCTTCCCATGTATCTTTCTCACTATCTCCTTTTTGTGCTGCAGCCGTGACTCTAAAGGCACTTTGTATTTTTTTAAATGAGCACGCTTGTGTATGACAGATACTAAAATCATTACTGGAAGTTTCTTCTTT
Organism: Siniperca chuatsi; assembly: GCF_020085105.1. Classification (NCBI taxonomy): domain Eukaryota; kingdom Metazoa; phylum Chordata; class Actinopteri; order Centrarchiformes; family Sinipercidae; genus Siniperca; species Siniperca chuatsi. The sequence goes on along the minus strand of NC_058046.1, from coordinate 16,489,886 downwards.
ATCTCAGGTACACTCACATTCTTACTCCCCTCTCACTATCCTCTTGTTACTTGCAATCACACTCATTGAGATGAGTCATGACAAGGGTCACAATCTGCTTCAATTACTTCTCCAGCATTGCCCAGTCGATTTCTTGAGCCTCTTTATGTTGCTTTACTCTGGCCACAAATGACTGTGTTTGATAAAGTACACTGTGAGAAATGGTTGTGGACTATTATTGTGTCAGACAATAAAGAAGTGGCCAAAGGAATGAAGCAGGTCTGTGTTCAGACAAGGTGTGCGTGCCGGCGTGCGTGTTTGACCTGTGATCCAGGGGCCACGTTAGCATCGTATGGATCCAATTGGGCTGCCAGGAAGCTGACAAAATGTCAGTGGTCAGTCGTGCCACAGGAAGTGATCAATTGTGGGCCTCGAGGGCAGTGAGAGAGCTCTGTCTCTATCTATTTCCTGCCACAGATGGTGGTGTCTGCTTGAATCATGCTGTCCAGAATTTATTATGTCTCTCTCAAGTAATGCCAGCTGTTGTTAAAAAAGTGTCTTGAAGAATTAATTTGTTGTTAGGTTTGTTATATGACCAGGATTTTTTTCAAATTACTATGTACAGTATCACTGATTTAAAAATGTATGGGGTGTGCTACGCAGAGGGAAGCTACAGCAGTACTACTATTACTGATTTTGCTCAAGAAAAGTACTGATTCAGTGTTTGTCTCCCAGGCTGCCCTTCATCTCCACCCTGTTGGCCCAGTCCAGTGTGTCACTTTAGACCATCCCATCTCTGTTTGGTTGTTTGTTTATGTTTTCTCCCACCCTGCCTCTCTGGTGCTACCACCCTCTGCCCGGTAATATTCCACTGCCAGTGAACTAAACTGGGTGGCATGGTGTGAGAGGTTGGGTGTGTGAAGGGTGCTACAGTTGTGTGTAGGCCACAGCCCTCAGAGCGTGCAGTGATATGCAGAATGGTTTTTGAAAATTACAAATGTTCTCATGCAAATCCCTTTTTGGAAAAATCCTCCCGGTGCCCTTACACTGGTTTGTTAGATTGAGGGGAAACAAACCTGCCATTATAAGCCAATGGAACTCTTCCACCCAAAGCAATATCCCCACATACACTTCTCTGGCACCCAGTTCACATATTGCCTAGACTCCCAGAAGACCTTCATTGTTGAGGGCTACATGGGGTGTAGGGTGTTTCTCCTTCCTCCATCCTCCACCCCTCCCCTTCCCCACCCTCATACTCATCCATCCTCCCATCCCCTCGGGACTTACCTGTCTGTTGCGTTCATCCATAATCCGCGTGATCTGAATCTTTTTCCTCCCCATCGTCCCCGTCTCTTTCTTTCTCTCCTCTTTCTAAAGAACTTTATGCTTTTTTCACTCTCCTCTTTCTTCTTCTTTCTCTTCACTCTTCTGCTCTTTATCTGTCTTCTTTCTATTTGTTCCAATCAACTCAAAGATTCCAGCATCCGTACCTGCAAGAAAGAAATGGGGAGGGGGAGGAGAGGATGAGCATTAAATGAAATGAAATATGGCAAAATACTGAGAGAAAAAATAATAAAAGTGGCATCATGGCAGCCACAAGGGAGGGTGAAGAAAGACAAAGAATCTGTCAACAATGTTGTGAGAACCGTTGTGTTTTTCACTGTCGATATCATGCAAATCAGTTTTTGCATTTTTTTCCCAGGCACAGACTATGAGAGGAGACAGCGCTGTCAGGATCTCGCTTCGTTCACAGAGAGTTTGACAGTGTTTTGGAAGTGCCGCTAACTTAAACGCTCTAATCACCAACACTGTAACATTACCTCCAGAGTGAGAAATACATTTTGTTTCTTCCCACGAACTGCACTGTATTGACAGTGAAACTGCAAGACACAGCTTTTTCTACTCTATCTGCAGCTCATCTCCAAAATGGCAGACATGAGTCGCAGGATAGAATACAGATCAGGATAGAATACAGATGTAAAACCGAGCTCAGTCTTGTCATGTTCTGGCAAAACAACGGCAAAAAACAAAGGAAGAAGGAAAGAAAAAAATAAGGGCCGAGAGTGATCTTTTGAAACATGGTCAAGGATGTTTCTTAGAGACAGAAATCAAACAAAATTCCAACATGAACTTAATCCAGCTGGAGACATTGCATGTCTATTAGTGCATCTGAGGAGCATCTGAATAAATGTACTTGTGCATTTGCTTGTGTGTGCATGGCTGAGTGCATGTGTGCACCCATGTTTGAGGAGCGGAGGCCAGCAGCTGATGAGCTGGACTGTATGTGCGAAAAAGAAAGCTGTGCTCCAAAAAGTTTGCGTGAGTGAGTGACTGTGTGTGTGAGTGTGCACATGTGTGTGTGTGTGAGTTTGGCTAAGCCAGAGCTCCAGTGCATCTCTCCAGAGTGCTAAAGTAGGCCAACCCAATCTATCTCAGGGAGGAGCAGAAGAACTGTTGTTGTGTTTTCTTTTGACAGTAGAGGTGATAACGTCCCTCGTTATGCAAATGAGCATCCCATTATTTAAGCTCAGTGCAATGCAGGGGAGCTGTCAGCGCCGTCACATAAAAAAAAATTCTCCATCTACCCTGCCTTTTTTTCTCTACTTTCCCCTTCTTCTCTCTTCTCTCCTTTCTGAACCAGATTTCCGGCACCTGGCAGCACAAGCATCAGACATTGATGTGGAAGACGACACCGCTTCACCAAAAGACATGTCAGTCTCAGTCTCTCTCTCTATCACTCTCTCTCTTCTCTCATACACCCTTGCTCTCTTCCTCACTTTCTCATATTCTCTCCTTTGCACACTCCCGCACACATACATGCACATTGTAATGCACTTCCTTTCTCCTTCTTTCCTTTTTTATTTTTCCCTAACCTGAATCCATGTATTTATTGAGTAACATGCATGAGAAAGCACAAGAAAGCTCTAAACCCCTGAGGTGAGCGCAGCACATTGCTATGCACTTGACCTCTTTGTGCTAGACAGTAGGACATTGATAATGAAAACGCATAATAGGGACATCCAGGGAAAGTGTGGCTCTAGGTGACAGACCAAGGCCTGTAGCATTAGTACATAACTGTAGATCTTTTCATTTGCAACAGAAATCACAGGCTGTGTACTACCTGCTTGGTTCTTTCAAAATTTATAGTACAGTAGTGTTTAGTTTAGTTAGGGCTAAGACTAGTATGATGATGTGAGCCTTCAGAGTCCATATGCATAAAACCGATTTAGTAAATATATTCAACCTTTAAGGAATAACATCAATTATTATGTATATTATATTATTCTCTGCCAAAAACTTCCATCACACAAAAATGGAAAACAAAGTGAGACAATGCAATTTGAACAATGATAAAATGCATGACAAAAAACTTCCTGAGTTGATGGTTTCGAATACGCCCACTTATGGAAGAAATTAGATACAAACATAAATGCATCATTTGGCAGTTAGGACAACAGCCGGACTGCACCATCATGATAATAACAAGATCTAAAATAACTCTGTGGCAACTCTGAAGAGGCTATCCAAAACATTTTAGCATTGCTCTGCGCATACACACCCATCCATAGACAGAAAAAACAAAGAGCTGCCCTCTGGAAGAAAACAAAGAAGGATGTTGTCAGACAAACTAGGATTACAAGCCAACACCAAGGCGCTTGGCACAAGACAGCCAGACAAGGATATCAATCAAGCCGGCATACCTCAATCACAGGCTGACAGCATCATCCCCTCCCAGTCTTTGTATTCAACACTACCCAGCCCGGGCATCGCTCCAAACAAGGAGGCGTACCTTCTGTGATCCCTGCCTCCTGGCCTCCACCTCCTCCTCGTTCCTCCCACAGCTCAGTGAGCAGAGCTGAACCTCTCAATGTCAACAACCGCTGGGGCAACACCTTAGGCCTTATGTAACATTAACGCTAAGACTAAGCCTGTGTCCTGAACATTTAATCCCTGCTTTTGGCTCCTGGCAGCAGCCAACGCTCCCTGAGGTGAGGCTCTGCTGCTGCTTAGCCCCGTGTCGGTACCTCCCCGCCTCAGCCAATCCCCCTTCCCCGTCCCTTCTCACTATTGCCTCCACTACCTCCTCCTACACAACAATGCAAGTTCCCTTACCTCCGTCCCCACATCTCTCCCCCCTCTCCCGCCGTCACCCCCCACTTTTCCTCACACCCGCCCCCGTCCCATATGAGTGCCAGGCAGCTCCTGGATAATAACTGAGTACCCACCTCTTCATCAGGCTCCCTTCCCTTTCCTTCCATCTCCTTCCCTCGTGGTGGATAGAGCATCACTTAACTTAACAGATTACCACTGAATCACTCAATCCAATTTAGCCTCATGACGCCAAGACAGTGAAATGAAGGGAAATGAAGGAAACAAGCATTGCTTAGTGAACATAGTCAAGTGGCACAGGGCAGTAATCCTCAGCAGGAATTTTTCGCGGGGGACTGATACTGACACCTGACCTTGAGAGGGCAAATGAGGTGAGAAAGTAACAAGAGAAAAATTAAGACACACAGAGCGAGACAGAAGGAAAAACTAACAAGCTTGTACACACTAAACCAATTTACTAATCCCAAAGTAAGGCATAGAGAAAGAGGGAATGTGCTGTGGAAAATTAAGAATACACAAAAGAGTTTCTTTATCTTCTCTGTGGAGTCTGACTAATGGTATGCCTGCATTCACACTAGCCTGGTAACTGGAAAGAGGCTGGAGCGGGCAACTGCTAAGGTCAGAGAGCACGCTGGCACCAAGCAGACAGAAGGACAACGGTTGTGCTGCTGCTTGTTTTATATCCTGGGTACCAACTCTCTGCTTTGAGTTGGAGAGGTGACAATGAAAGAGAAGGAAAGTGAAGAGAGGAAAACAGAAATGGAGAGAGGAGAGGGAAATGGAGTGAAGCATGAAGAGGGATCTTTTGAACAGGCACCAGGCCTCTCCAGGGGGAGGGGAAGAGCTGTACCCACGACCCTCCCATCTGTTAAGCAGACGGACGGAGAGAGAGAGGGATGAAGGTTGGGGGAGGATGGGAGAGATGGAGAGGGAGCAGCGATTCAGCACATATATCTAATGAGCATTTTCTCTCTGTGTGTCTCAGAAGTGGAGCTGAGAGGACGACGAGAACATATACACTCAGTGCACCACAAGGCTTGATTCTAGGTCGCCTCTCTCCCAAGTGTTTAGTCACTAAAAACTAATATACAGCACATGGCACTTTTTCACATTCTAATAGATGTCTGTAGGGTGCTTGTTAATGTGGCTTTGTTATTGAGAACAGACACTGAAGAAGACTTCTTTGAATCAAGGGGGCGACAAAAAGAGGAACTTTACCTTGACTCATGACTAATTCTTCACTTTGAAAGACAGCTGCAGAGTTGAGAAGAAATGTACATGAACCCTAGTTCCAAGAACAAAAGTTGCGCCTAATCATCTATTAGATTTCTGCATTCAGAGAATTGTGAGGAAACATGTTAGAAATGAAACTGTAAATGCAACGTGTGTAGAATTTTGCTGATGCTGATGTTTTCGAATCCTAATTCTACACGTTATAGCAAATTGGGGAAGGTGATTTATCATGACAGGATTGGCAATGTTTTTCCAAGAAACCCCATCTCGGCAGCACAGCCTCAGCTCATGGTACATCTGTAACACATTTGGTAATAGCATGTGTCCTGAAAAAAAATATATATATATAACGCCAGTATCCCCTATCCTCCTAGGAAATGTGGTTGCGAGGATTTGAAATAACATATTACACTGCAGTAAGTAAACCTTTTAGGAGGTGTATGGTACATTAAATAAACGCTCTCTCTTTTTAAATAAACTCCCATTTCCTTGAAGAGGAGGACGAAAAAAAGCGCTTTAATATGGTTTTCCAAATACAATCTGAATGTCAGTACACACTCACAGTGCTCCATTTTTACTTGATCATTTCTGTCATCTAGAAGATTTCTTTCCTTGAGAACATTAAAGTTTTTTTTTCAGATGTGTAGATTTTTGGAGGTTTCTTCTTTGCGTTTTTGATGTAGCTATAGACACGTGTGCTGGTGTACATGTGGATGGGATGTGTTTGTGAGTGTATTTATGTGTGTTTGTGCTTTATTTGGAAATAGAGGTACACAGCACTTTATCTCCTGTCAGGATGGATGGAGATATACCAGCAGAAATGAAAGGAGGGGAAGGATCAAGCAAAGGAGCGAGTCGATGGCCAGACAGGATGGGAAAAGAAAAAAAAATGTGTATCAGGTCTCATTGTGCCTCTAATGTCATTACAGGCAGTGACTCCTCTATGTGGCACACTGCACTCCCCATCTGTCAGAGCGAGATAGGCAGGGTGACGAATGGCTATCACTGCTACTTCCCTCAACCCCCACCACCCCCATCCCCCCATGTCTGTATCTTTTTTGAATGCTGGGGGAGAAGAGTGACCTAAACCTGGGCGGTAGCCCACGCGTAGGTGGGTCTCTATGGCTCTGAATCCCAGCAGATATTAGTGCTAATTTAACATGTTGGCGGCTAAAGAGATTAGCAACATGTACATCTGGGGATTAGAGTGATAGTGGTAGATCATCTTATAATGTGTTCATCCCCCCCCGTGAGCATTCTAGCTAAACTTGAATTTTAGAGGCTGTAGTGTGTGTGTGTTCTTATGTGTGTGTTGGAGGATATGTCCTCACCTGTCTCTGTCTATTAGCTCATGATTTAGTTGGATCATTAGTGAGACAGAGACAGTTTCCCATGTATTCTATTTTCAATCTCTGTGCCTTAGAACTGAGACACATGTCTATTGATGAGGAGGAAAGTGAGCCAATAGCCAGTGGCTGGCACAAGTTATATACACTCTGTCAAGCACTCATAAGTGTGATTGACATTATGGAACAAAGGTATATTGTTATAAGTAGCAGCTCAAGTGCTACAAGATGAGCTCTCAATTTCTCGCCAACCCCAGTTCAACCAATTTCTCACCTTAAAACTTCATACTTTAACTTTAAACTTAATTGATTTTCATTCTAATGAGACTGCTGGCACTGTTTCCCCTCTTATTCTTCAATCCAACAGCTCTGCCTCGGGGTTTTGGAGGACAGAAAGACAGGAAACACACACACACTCAGACAGCTCAGCGGAAGGATGTGACATCAACAGGCACAGACAATCAAAGGTGGTAAAGGTGCTTCCTTCCCTAAATCACTCTGTTCACAGAGCATAAATTGGGAATCAAAATCCATTCGCCAACAGCAGATGATGAGTGCAAATAGAAGCAACATGCTGTCTGAAAATGAAATATTTGAGGCCTTACTTTGAGTTTCCTAAAATGTTTTTTTGTTTTACATGGCCAAGGGCCCACATACTTTGAATCTAAAGGAAAAAAAAAAAAACTTAACTTTTTCAATGAGGCAACAGACATGTTGTGAAAACACTAATTGGGTAAGTTAAATTATTAAAAAGAGTCTGCCTAAATATAAATTGCATTAACTTTTGAATAAATTTAAGATACTGATATGTATGAAGCATAATTTGGGTAAATACATCCCTGTGACTGGAGTGGCACAATATGAGATCATAATATCTGCATTCAGAAAAGTATTTTTATACCTTTCCATCATGCCTGGGTGCTATGGTGGATTCTCCACCAAAGCTTCCCCACAATGCAGCAAACCGAAGAAATACAAGCAAATTTCAAGCCTTGCACACCAATCTTTTTTTATATTTTATATACAGGTTTTTTTATATATATATATTTTTTTGCTCATGAAGAGTTTTGTACTGTAGTGTGATAGTATCAGGTAGTAATGAGTGGGTAGAAATGGAGTTCGGAGCCCTGGTTTGGGCAGCTGCACATCTCACTCAGCACCAACAAACAGGGGCCTTGGGCCATCAGAGCCGCAATAGAGACAGGTAGCCATCCGTCAGAGCCAGTATGGAGACAGGTGAGAGCAATCTTTCCATATCCCATTGCTGACTTCCCCAAGGACAAAATGACTTGACACAATGCGTCAACCCCCCTCTTTGAAAGGAGGCCATGGGCTGTAAAGCCACAGCTGCTAGGCCAAAGGCAGAGGAGCAAGAGGGCGCACGTGAGAGTGAGGCGAAGCTAGACAGATGGGGATAGGGATGAAGAGTATGTTGTGGTTAAAACAGCATTCCCTGTCGATTGTTGTGACAGTGGCTTATAGCCATGAGTGATAAACAAATAAACTTAGAGGACCACAAGGACAAACCACACACATATCCTTGTGCCAAGCTGGAAAAAATGGTATCAGAAAAAAGGAGAAGAGAAGAAAAAGGAGAAGCATAGGCGAGCCACAATTTGGAGAGGCCCCGGAAAGGCTGGAATGAATCACCATTTAGTGCATTCAGTCTTTCCATGGCATGAGCATAAGGAGGGGCATTGGACGCATTCAAGTATAAAGTAGAGATAGAAAAGATGATAGAGAACAGAATCAACGTAATAGATGTGACACAGTCCAAGGTGGAAATAGAGCAAAGTTGGGCAGAGGGGGGAAAAAGAAAAGGTATTGAAATGGTTTTGAATATGGAAGTGGTGCAGATTGTGGTGATACACACATCTGATGTTTAAACACAAATAACTTCACTTAAGTTTCACTTTATCAACACTGCCACACTTTCTTTCACTTCTTCCTCTCTCTCTCTCTTTCCAGTCATTTACAAAGCTCTGCCGCAGGTCATGTTTTCCAGTGAGTGTAAACCACTGTCTCAATTCGCATGTTGCCCCGTGTGCCGCAGGACCCAGGTGTAACCAACGGCTGACACTGAAGGGACGGGAACAGAAAATTAACACACACGTACATGAATGATCACACGCTCACAAGTGTACGTCTAGGTGCACAGATAACTCATTCCCTGCTTATATTGTGTTCACAAACAACAACACTGTTATGAACAATGAACCAATGCAGTAGAATTGCAGTATAAACCCTTCAATAAGTGTACCCAGCCCCCACAGGAACAGCCAGGAGTCATGTCACTAAGAACACAAAGCACTGACATATTCACCCAATTATGTTCCCTGCCGAGTATGACAATGTCTCAGGATGTTAGCAATGTTCTCCAGTGGGGGGAGAAGGGCAGAGAGTGTGCGTATGTGTGTGTGTTTGTGTCAGAGGTTTGAAAATGAGGCTAAGGGCTCGTTGCTGCATGGGCCACACTTACTTACGTTCAAGCACAGCAAACTTCCCAACAGTCGTGTGCCCCCGACACCCCTGCTCCCACCCCTCCCCCATCCCACACTGTGTATCAACACCAGAAATCATGGTTAAGACGATCCGCTGATGATTTCATCACACCCCCACCCCTTACTCTTTCTCTTTGCCACAGCATTCTAATCACCCTAATTAAAAGCTTTGTTCATTTAGAAATCTCTGATGACAATTTGTTTCACTCTACCCTACAGCAGTGGTGGCTGTGAAGAGAGGAGAATTAAATTTGATCTTCTGACAGCAATTATTAAATGCTCCCTCCTGGCCTCAATTAAGGCCTGCAGGCTAGTGCTAACATGGCTAACCCTCATGCAACCACAAGATGCCGGCGCACTTCCTTTTTCTTCACCAGCTTCTTTTTGTCACCCTTTTCAGCATGCATGTGTGTGGGCTGTGCGGGTGCATCTGTGTGTGTCTGTCAACTTGGTGGGTATGGAAATGCATGCTTGCTTATGGGTCATTATCTGTCTGACTGTTTGTTGTAACTAAGTCAGCATGTGGGTACGGGCAGATATGCGAGAAAGTTGTGGAATTTGCTATTTTTCCTTGTCTCTCTTCATCAGCAAATTTGGATCAGTGATGTGAAGTGATTATTTTTGAGATTGTGACCGTAACAAGCAAATAATGAAGCTGCTGAACACTGATGATCTGCTCTACCTCTCTAGAAGTTAAGACTTGTGTTCTGTGTGTTGAGGGCCTCAACTTATATACTTATATACATAAAAATCAATAAAACAGACACTTGTCATAATTAGCATCACTCCGTAAAATTAACCCTTAAAAAGCAAAAAAACAACAAACTGTAAACAGTTAACACTCTAAAGAACACTGTCTCTCCCTGTCGTTGTGACACTCCGCTAGCATTATGTGTCATGGTCGCAGCCTTGCTGAGCTGAAGTGAGAGCCACAGCACTGCTTTGAGTCTATGCACAGTGTGTGGGTAATATGCACAGAAGTAGAAGGTTGCACACTTCAACAAGGATGTCCTTCATAGATTCGACCTTCTGTTTTTTTTTTTCTTCCTCCGGTCCCTGTGCTCTGCTAGGAAACCGAGTAACCTAGATCACTGAGTAGGGAGAGAGAGGGACTGTGAGAATAAAAGAGAGAGACAGAAGAATGACAGAGATAGAGAGAGAGACTGAGCAAAAGAAGCAGTAGGACAGATTGAAGGGAGACAGAGTCAGACTTTAACACCTCTCCACCCCACCCAACACTTTAGGATGATGTCAGGTTCACTCTTTTTTTCTGGTTACCGCAAGCTGATTGTGCTGATTATTGGTGGGCATTGTTTCCCTGTTGACGCTGTGCATCATTAAACAGAGATTGTTCCACTGTTAGTGTTTGTTTAAGCAAGGCTGGTATAATGTTTCCAGGCACTGTCTCTTCACCACAGACACACACACACACACACACACACACACACACACACACACACATACACACAAATGTAAACTTGAGACAGAAGTTGCATGCATTGCATCTATAATTTATGTTACTCCTGTGTTTTGTTTGAAGTCAAATTTGGGGGCCTTCAAACAAAAAGAAAACAAATAAAATCAAAAAGCAATGTGTATTGAAAACTTCTATAATGAAAAATGTACCTAACATATACAAGGGTCTTAAAAATATGAATCTTTTTCAGCACATAGCCTTAACTACTCTCACAGTGCTTTACAGTTCCCAGAGGAGAGATGGTGGTGGGGTGCATGAGGTGAAAGGCTGTATGGATTGCGGAGGGTGTGTTGCGGCATACGGTACCTACAGATCAGCCTCTGTTTAGGGGAGTGGCCCCACCAAGGCCAGAGCCAGGCCAGACCCAGCCCAAGCCTCTCATTAGTCATCGGCTGGGTGCCACACTCCTTTTTGGAGTGGTTAAGGGGGAACCGGCAAGGGTCTGGCAGTTCCACTGTACTCCACTCCCAGCCCCATCACAACCCGACCTCATCAAAGCAAGCGCTCGTAATTTGTCACAGAAAGCAGCCAATTAACATATGTTAAGGGAGGAGGGACGATGAGAAGAAGGAGGAGAGGAGGGGAGGGCGAGTGAAAAAAGATAGCGTATGATTAAAGAGTCTGCACAGCTGCACAAAATCAAGATGGCAAAGAAAGGTTTGAAAGAGACCTCAGACCCAGTAATCTGATAAAGCTTACTGTTACTTAACCCCCAAAAGCAAGAGAGAGAGGGAGAAGGAGAGAGGGGAGAATGAAATAATAGAGACAAACAAATATTAAATTACTGTGAAGCTACAAGCATTGGCAGAGTGCCCCTGCTCTCAATATGTGGGTACACTGAAGGCCACTGTATCACATGGAGATGACCCCTCTTGCCAAAGCACTACTGCTCTTTGACCATGCTCTATTTTTAGCTCAGCGCTCATCATTGTGGTTTACGTAGTTCACAGTGACGCTAAAATCTGCCAGGAACTTAAATTTTTTATTTTTTTATATTTTTTTTACGTTTTTTATTCCAAAATTTTAATGCCTGGTGCACCACAGCAATTTAGCTCCCTTTCTCATGAAACAAAAGGTGCTATTTCATTTTTCATTTATTTTTCTGTCGCAAAGTCTCAGACAAGTTGCTTACATTCTGACTTGTTTGTTTGCTTTCAAATTCTTGTTCCTCATGGTTGGTTTTTAACATGCTGTGTGTGGTTATTTATGCATGTGTGCACGCCTGTGTGTGACTGTGTGTCTGCGCGTGTGTGTGCATTTATATGTCGCTTATTGTTGATGTTGTTGTTGTAGGAACATCTTGTGAAGTGAGTTGTGTGATATTTTGCCTTGTTGTTGGATACGGTGGCAGGCTGAATGCATTAGCAGTGCACGTCGATGCCATTCTGTGTTCTGTCGTCTCAGCCACCTCTGCCTTGTCTCTCTACAGCGACTGATCACACGGACTGACAAGCAAGTTTGGGTCCTCGTCTGCCGCACAATCCTTCACTACGTGGGCTCCGAGTCTTTCAGTAAGCAAAATAAGAGAGGCGGGGAGGAAGCTTTAAACAAATTTGAGTGATTTTGGAACTGTACGTCAAGTCGTGGGGAAATCCCCCAAACAAAAAGGCAGCGAACTTGAAAAACAATTTTGTATTCCTAATATAGTTATTTGAAAAAACCACCCACATTATTATTGTTGTTGTTATCATTATTAAGTGAAAGTTATTTTGACTGAAATCAGAGATGAAAATGGAAAGAAAAAACACAAATGGCCAGCAGAAAAGCATACCCTACACTATATATAAATCATGACTGTTTCTTTTTTCCTCCTCTTCCTCTCTCTTGCACTCTTATCCTTGCCATCAAGCATCAATCGTTATTTATTTATTTTTCCTATTTGGGAAGTGAAGGGCTAGAGTGGAGGAGCGGAGGAGTGAAGGAGTGGGGGATGGAGGGATGGCGAGAGGGGGCGGCGGTGAGTTGTGTTTGGTTCACAAGGCTCGCTGCTTGCTTGAATTTCTTGTCTGTGTTGCGAGTTGGTGGTTTAGTGAAGGACCTGGCTGCCTGGAGTTCCCCCTCCACTCAAATCCCTCTGCTGCGCGCACAGCTGCACCGTTCACATAACCTCGCCTGCCCCCTCCTAGCCGCCCCCCCCAGCTAATGATAGCAGAGCACGTCCCTCCACAAGGCAACAGCTTTTTCCACTTCATGTACATACACACACTCACACACACACACGCACACACACAAACTTGGCGCGCACACACACACACATAAGTATCAGACACACGCACAGACTAGTAGGCACAACATATTCCTTATTTTCCTTCTCTTGGTTCCTTTCCTTCATTTTTTCTCATATCATTCAATTTCTTCCCCTTCTCTTCACCCTGAGAAAAATCCCCTGGCCTTATGACCCAAGCAAGGCCTGAGAACGCTATCCCCACCCCACCCACAGACACAGACATACACACACACACATTAAACCCACCCCTCCTACTCCAAACTCCCTGTTTTTCTCTCTCTGTACAGCTCTGCACAGCAAGTGACCTGCATCACAGCTGTGTGTGGGAATTTCTAAGGGTGAGTGTTAGTGGGAGGGTTAAGTGTGTGAATGTATGTATTTGCACATACCTGAGCACGTCAATGTTCACACCGTATGTGCTGCATGTACATTGCTGCGTAACTGCATGTGTTATACATTTACTTAATGTACATATTTCTGTTGCGTGTGTGTGTGTGTGTGTGTGTGTGTCTATGTAAGCAGAGAAGGAGGGAGGTGAGGGCAGCTCTGGGCTTCTGCTGCGCCTACTGTGCATTATCCCAAATAAACAACTCATTACACGTGTACTTAACCAAGGGGAGCTGGCGAGCAGTGGAAGCTAATCCCCGTTATCGTTCCCAGCATTTCTCTTCCGATTAGGCTACAGGGAAGAAGAGCCCAAGAAGGTAGGTTGCTCAGTGCAGAAGGAGGAAGAGTGAGGAGGAGGTGAGAGGGAGAGAGAAGAAAGAAAGGCATTCTAGTTAACTTCCCACAAATGCCTTTCTTACTTATCTATCTTTCTCTCTCCCTCTCCCGCTACCCTCTTGCCTTCTCTCCTTCCTTTTCCCTGTGGATTTTGCACTGCTCTTCCTTGTTTTCGACCATCTCTCAGAACTGGGTCATCGACAGACTGTGCGGCAGCATTTTGAAGAACATGGGAGGGAAAAAAAGCGTGTTCTTTCTATGAGAACAATCCAAGGCTTCTTTAACAAGTAGCCCGCTTATCAAATTAAGCTGTCAAAAGCACATTAATAACAGGCAGCACAATTCCCTTCACAGAGAAAGGGGGAAAAAAGCACATTCAAGAAAAAAAAGAATGATTTCTCTTTCACCGTGTAACGAGACAGTCCACCAAGGGCAGTTAAGCTTTTCAGAGATTTCTCCCTCTCTCTATCTCTCTTTCTATTTCATTCTTTCTGTCCCACTCCCAATATAATTATGGGGCCCCTATTATGAGGGGCCAATATGTAGAGTGCCACTCATTTAGAAAGTGAACAATATCTCGGGCTAGGATGCAGCAGGGATGACGCTCATGTTTAATAGAATTACAGGCTTAACATGTACTGTTTTTCCATTTCCTGCTAGACAGACTCAACAACTTGTGCTAGATGACAGTTAAATATATAAAGGAGCATCTCAGGGTGATTCAATGTGGATTCAAGACCAAATAATTAGATGGTTCGATGGAGGAATATGATGCCCAGTAAAGGATAATAGAAATATCCAACAAGACTGTTATCCACCCACGTAATTGAGACATTAAAATTTTATTTGACCCTGGATAATCTGAACCTTTTCAGAAATAAATAACTGTTATATGGTAAAGTATAAACAGGCTATAATAAGGAAATTCTACTCTCAAACCTAACATCATTATCAGTAAAGCAATAGTTTGTTCACACATTCTTTTTTTTTATTGAGTGCTCCATCATTCCAAAACTCTCATTACCCTCAAAAATGTGGAGCCAGATCATCCCGTAAGAAAGTGAGAGCAGAATGTGAGGGAAACAGTGTACAGAAGTGAGGCAAAGAGAGAAAGTTAACACTCTCAGTGCTGTTCACATGGCATATGCCTGAGATGCAGAAATTAAATTAACAAGACACCTCGGCATACAGATGGCAGAGAGGAGAGAAAACACCCTATGACCTTACACACTAAGAGACTAAGAGACTAAGTGTCTAAAAAACACAGCTCTCATTTTGAAGACATTCTATTGTGTTGCCATCTTGACATTCCTCTTAAAGCTCTGCCCAGTATTTGTAAAAAGAAATTAACTTGTAGTTTTTTTAATCCGTAGTTTACAAGATCTGACAGTGCTAGGCTGCTCATGCTGGACTGCAAACCCTTTTGTGTTTTACTCCAGAGGCTGATTTTCTCACACCCTCAATTTGAGTCCCATCCTGTTTGCTTGGCCCCCAAGGGGGCTGCTCTGCCGTGGCCCGGAGTGGGCCGGCGGTGGATGGATGTGACGTGGAGGTACTGGGACTCTGCTGGAGGGAGGCTGGAGCCACGACAGGTATCCCCCGCACTTCCTCAGCTATTTATAAAACCATGAGTCCAGCACAGGGCCAAAAATAAGACGGAGGCCATTTTTATCTCAAATTATAAAGGCGGCTCACTCCTGTCCCCACACACTTTAATGCTCTCACACAAACACACACAACAGAAGCAGAAAGATATATATCCACACAATACAAAAATTAACAACAGATACTAACAAAGTAGAAAAACTCCTCACTAGACAATGAAACCATTTCTGTCCTCCTACTGAGCATGCTCAAATGTGTACATCCACACACGCACACACATCCACAGCAGACAAAAGTCAATATCAAGGCTGAGCTATTTCTGTAGAGAGCACTATTTAGGAAGTGTGGGCCGGGTGCCAGTATTCTCCTCAGTATCGTCTGGGCGTCATTGCACTGCTGCTGTTATACAAACTCACCTCTTTCCTCTCTCACCCGCTCCTCACCCTTTCCACCCCAACCCCTTGTTCCATTGTCAGTGCGCTCTCTGTCCCTCTCTCTTTCTGTGTGTTTCTCTTATATACACACAAGGTTATTTGTTTTTCCACTGGGTCGAACCACAGTGCCAGGTGAAAGCATCTATTGGCAGGATAAAGAGAGTGGCTGGTGTTAGATCACAAGGCCCCACTCTGCCCAGCAAACCTTGAAGTGAAGCGCAGGGCTGGAGTTTCAAACAAAGTGCCCCCTCATTCATTATACATGCAACTGAACTGAAAATCTCCTTCTGCAACACCATCTCTTCTCCTCTCTCTCTCTCTATCTTCATCCCTCTCTCCTCACATCGTCCCTCTCCCTTTTCTCTCATTTTTTTTTTTCCAGACAGAGCATCCATAAAGTATGAATAAAATTAATGACATCACGAGCTGCACTTTGGAAGAGCCACTGTAGGAAAAAGCCATACATCACAGGGCAGAAGGAGCTGGGACAAAAAAAAGTAAAAAAAAAAAAAAAAAAAAAAAGAAAAATTGACAGAGAGAGAGAGAAAGGTTGTATATGGGGGGGGGCTTCACCCTTCTCCACCCTTTCTTTATGTAGCGGCAACAGCCCTCTTCAACATTTCTTTGTCCTGCTTTCTCCTGGCTTTTTTTGGTCAGCTAAGTAATGTAAGTGTTCAAAACAGTCCAGTGCTGTGCATTCTTTTACAGGCTGGCCTTTGGTGTGGGAATGGCACAGATGACAGTGGAAAGGAACACTGGTGTGGACTTTGGCAGGACAACGCCTGGTTAAGCTGTGTGCTCTGCAGAAGAGGGAGAGCACTAAGTGTGGATTCTTATATAGCTGTTTCTCGACTTAGACGGTGTTAACAGCATTTTCAACAGTGTGCTCCCCTCGGAGTTGAGCAGCGAACCTCCTGATGTTACAGACTTTGCCCAGAGACTCTGTGGTGAAAAATAAGAATCGTATTTAAGATTGTAATATTCTTCCTTAGAGCAGAAAAAAGAGTTTGATTTATCAGTAGTGCTGCCTATTATCGACAATTTAGTGCGACACTGTTTCATTACAAGAGCAACATCACACAAAAGCCTGACTGCATAAAATCCAAGACCTTATTCCCCTGAATCCAGTGTGAACACAAGATCTGCTAAAAATACGCGATAGCAATGTGAAGCCCAGCAGCAGCGTGGATGGGGAGCAGTGGCGGCAGCAGCGCAGATTGTGGCAGCCGAGTGAGCAGGGGTTTCAGATGGATGTGAGCTTGTGTGAGGCCAAGGCACAGAGCTACCTCTGTGCGTCTCACTGGACTATGTTGCAGAATGACTCTGCTATGTTGCAGTCGTGACAAAGATAAATTACAGTCACTGGAAAACATTTCTACATTTTTTTTCTCACTCTCTCCCCTTCTCCACACCTCTTTTTTTGCCATTGGGTGTAGTCCAAATGTGTGCCACATTAAAGGGAGATGGTAGAAATAAAATATATATATATTAGGGGGGTAAGAAGTTGCCCCTCATCATTCACAGGTCAGGTACTGTGTTTTAT
Source organism: Siniperca chuatsi (assembly GCF_020085105.1). NCBI lineage: Eukaryota > Metazoa > Chordata > Actinopteri > Centrarchiformes > Sinipercidae > Siniperca > Siniperca chuatsi. The sequence goes on along the minus strand of NC_058046.1, from coordinate 16,472,708 downwards.
GATGGAACACGTCTTCTGTCGCCAGATTTATGCACATGGACAGCAAACACTTCTCCCTCAAACTAACCCCTAAAACTCACTAAAAAGGATTCCCAGTTAATACTGGATTTACCGCACAACATGTTTAGAGCAGGTATTACAGATACACACTGTATGTGGTATTAAGACTAGGCTGCCTGAATCCTGTCTGTTACACTGATACTGAATAAAAATAAAAAAATCTCACAGGAAGGCAACTACCACCAGTGTCTGGTGGGGAAGTTGATGAACGTCTTGACTCTCATTTAACTCTCATTTTAGCATTTAAGTCTTGATGCTGAGGCATTCAGCCTGATCTGAACCATCCAATGTTTAGACAAAGAAATCCAACCTTTGTTCTACTCTAAATGTTTCTCTTTGTCTTATCATTCAAAGTCCTTTACTCCCTGCACTCCTCCAGCCTTCTCGTCTCCCAGGACTCTCTCCCTGTCCAAATATTTCAGGGAGCAGGCCTCAAGTATGGTGAGGTGTTTTGGGTGTCTCTTTAGGTGGGCTGCAGCTGACGATATGATTGTGTGGTCAGCACTGCTGAGCACAGACCACCCAGCAGGCAGCTGCTGCCATAATGACCTACAGGCCAGCCAGGAAACAGGAAACAGGAAGAAGAAGGCAGGACATCCTGTTCATCTACATCAGTGTTAAGCATGATATCACGAATGCATCACTCTTTAATGAAGAATACCTGATCAGAGGCCAAATATTCTGTCGCTCTGCTCTTAAGTCACCTCAGCTCAAATACATTTCTATCTATGTTTTCTCTGTGTGTGTGTCTTTCTCTGTCTTTCTGTGCATCTGTCTTCTCAGTTTGCTTTTTCAGCACTCACACTGACACTGTTTTCCAGACTGCTCCATCATCCCAGACATCAAATCCTACCCTCTTCAGTGTGAGAATAAAGGAGAAAAAGAAATACACGCATTTTCATTTGAATATACACCAGCAACAACCTCACAAAACTCAGACAAAAAAACACAAAAGCACAAACATTCCGCCGCGCAAACAGATGGAGACAAGACACAAACTTGAACGCATGCACGCACGCACACCTCCCAGACACACAGCACATACTGACAGACAAACACACAAAGAAACAGCAAACACAAAGCACAGCACAGCCAGAAGTCTACTTTATGCAGAAATATTCTAAAGTGTGTTTTACAATACAATTAAACATCAAAGGCTGATATATTCCTCTGTGATCTTTAACACCCCAGTGAACAAACCCCATACACCCCCATCCACTTACAGCATACAGAGAAAGTTGCTGAACGTCACCGCTAATTACTAGATAGAGACAGAAGAAGACTTTGAATCATTATGCAAAAACCAGGACATATTCAAATACATACATTCAATCCACCACAAACTATTCAAAGACTGTGTTATTTACTTTAGATTATTATTGTTTAAGTTTTATGAGTAATTGCAGCTCTTATGAAAATATACAGAGAGTGCTCCTAAGGCAAAGAAACATTTGGGTAAACATTTCTAACATGCACAACAGTTAGGACAATGAAAGGGAGATCTGTCCAAAATGAGTACATAAACACATGGTGAGGTTGAGCCCTACGCTTTTCATTAGTACTATAAAAATGTATAAAAACAAAAAAGAGATTTTTCCTCCCATGTAGCAAAAGAGGGAACACCTGCCTTGTGCAATAAACAAGAATACAACAAGCCTGTGAGTTATTATAAAACTTAAGTGTTTTCATCTGCTTATAAACAGACAACAAAAAAGTTATTCTATGCAAATGGCTTAACATTTCCACACTATTTGTGTCAGATAAATTTACTAAAAAGAAAGTTTATCTTTATTCTATCAAAATAGGTGTTCTCTGCAGCATTTATTTGAAAGTACGGAAACTAAAATATACTGCATTATTTACAGGATATACAGCGATGTCTCTTGACAGTTATAGATATTATGCTCCTTATATATGAGGTAAATATGAGTCTCTACAATTGACTCTTATATTACCTTCTCATTTGAGCCAAAGGGCATGAAGTCCAATTACAGTACTTCAATATCTACCTGTAGATCTTGCCAACCTGCAATCTGCAAATGAGTGTTTTACTGATGTTTAACTGAGCAAACTCTGCAAACCCCTTCCAAAATATTTGAAACCAGTAGTGAAAAAAAAAAAAAAAACTTTAAAGCATAGCAAAAGGAGCTGTTAAATGATTTGCTTAAACATAAATGCTTCTGATGTTTCCATTAAAATAATGTTTTCATAGATCTGGTTTTCCATAAGGAGGGAATCTTGAAATGTGCCTTCTATATAGTATTACATGTCTATGCTCTGAGGCAGCACAGTCATATACCCTTTTTTTTAAAGGTGCAAGCTTGATAGCACAGATTTTACAGCACTCAGATAAGTATTCACACATTAATGAGAATTATATTAGACATTTATGATTAAAGATATAACAGTCCATTCCATGCTGACTTTGTCTGAGCACTTTTAAAACACATGGCAAAGTCCTAACCATGGCACACAATGTGTCCCTTCCCTTCACTTAACTAAAGCTGTACTGAGCCCCTGGTGTACAGCAAAGTGCCCTGACAATCGGCTCAATGCCCTGGCCAATCACAGGGACACGTGACCTTCTAATCCCTCTCTGTGAGAAGGGTAAGAGTGTGTTGTCACTGTTGGTTTTGTGAATCAGCGCCCAAAATCCCAATGATTTGTCAAGAGGGAGAGGTCTTAAGAGAGTAAGAGAAACAAAAGCAGCGCAGGCCATAGTGTAGATAGTGTGGGTGTCGGTGTGTGCATGCGTGTGAGAGTGTGTGTGTGTGCGTAACAGAAAGACAGAGAGAGAAAGGAGGCTGACCATGCTTTTGTCTATGCATTTGTGTGTGTTTGCGTGCGACTGCATACGTGCGTGCATGTGTGTGTGTTTGTACAGGGTCTCTGAGATTACAGAGCTTGGCTGACAGAGTACTCTGTGTGTAATCGTGGGTCCACATGCGAGCGCTCACCTTCCCCTGAGCGGATTAACCTAACGCTAAATCCCAAGAGAGCAACAGGCCAGACAGGCCACACAGAACAACTTCATTGACGATGGGCAAAAGAGGGAAGGCCATGTGTAAAATATTTTTATAGACTAATACACTTATGTATTTGTTCATGAGTAAACAACTCATATAAAACATCATAAAAGATTTTAACAACTAATGGGACAATGCACAGGACACTACGTCCTCTTAAAATGTATAAATGTATCTCAAGTGTTGCATTGACTTGTATCGTTTTTTTTCAAAATTGAACTAACTATGAAATGCAATCAAGCAGTAAATGACTAAGTTTATGCAATACGCTTTTCACAGTCACAAATTGGTTTGATATGCTGTAGTAGACAGCAACACTCTATTACTTAAAAAACAGTACTTTTGAGTGCCTTCAACATATCTGTCTAATAAACTGTATTTCAAATTCAATAGCTCTTATTGATCTAAAAATGTGCTGTGAATAATGTTAGTTTTATTAATTTTCTGAAACTGCATCTATCTCTACATTAATAGCATTTTTTTAACTTTTAAAATGGACAACATTTATTTCAGTGATAAAATTTCTGTTTAACTTTAAAACAAATTCACAAGAATATAGGTATAGAGATTTACTTTTATTATACTTTATATATAATATAATACTTATATTAATGAGCATGAACAGCCCAGTCAGTTCCACAATCGGTCTAAATTAAAATTAAGTGTTCTGTAGTAATTTTAAATTTTACAACCATCCTTAGTTCATCTGCACATTTCATCAGTGGGCCTCATAACCACACTTAAAGTACAAAGCAAATAAATCAAATTTTATTCATAAAGCTGCAACCTGTGAAAGTTGCCACAGGTTAATTATGGTATCATTATTAATTCTCTCACTGCAACAGGTTCAATTGAGCCACATGAGACTGAACTAAACTCACCTTATAAACATATTCTCATTCACATTCTCGCTGTAGAGAGGTCTAAACAATCTCAATCACAAAGTCACAGAGAAGGAATTATGATTTGGCCTGAACACGCAAAACCTTCTCTAAAACACTGAATTACAGTACTGTTACCACTGTGTCTCTGGTCTGCATGAATTAACGTTTAAAAAAGTCTGACAAACTGTGTTCTCCTGTATTGTAGTTTGGAAATGATTAATGTTTACACCATTCAGTCTTTTCTAATATATTTGTGAAAGTTGCCTATATATGTTATACTGATGTAATGTATAATAATACAGGGTAATTGTGATTATTAGTGCACCTCAGTATGTTTAAACAACTGGTAATATATATATATTAAAACCACAAAGTAAGGCCATATATGTGTAGTGAGTTTCCCTACATTCTGTTGCTTTAATGAAGCAAATGATCTGAAATTTAAAAACTTCTGAGCTGCATGTATTTTTCCCCCATTGTCTTTGACTGAGTTTTTTTAGTTTGTTATCATAATATTTGGTAAAATTGTATACATCAGGTAGAGTAAACATTACATGTTACACTGGAAGTGTAGCTTTTCATGTGCCATCGCATAGCGCAGAACTAGAACATGTTGTATTAGGTTATATTAAGGAGGGCAGCCTATTGCTGTGGCTTTGGGGCTGTGCGCCTGCATGTGGACGTGAGAAAGCTACACAAGGTCGACACAACTGTAACACTACCTAATACACGAGACAGACCTTGACTCTCCTAATAGACCATAAACAGCTATTTGATGTCAGTCTGTAATTATATGACATAGTTGTCACCGGCATAAGTCGATCAGGGTCACAACAAATCAATAGACGCAGTAACTGTACTTTGTTGAAGAGGCAGCGCGCATCAATATAAACCATCAAGTTTCGTTCTGGAAGATTAAAAATAAAGATCATATGATGCAACGTGTCTTGTGGATGTTTGCGAGTGAATGGCAAGTGCTGTGAGCGCGGTACTTACTTTATTTCGCATGAAATCTTGTCCGGGTGAAGTGAAAGATACAACAAGCGGTCCGCCGGTTGTTGGGTCCGGCCGATTGACAGGAAGGTTGAAGCCGCTGCTTGATGGGGACGGACTTCGCCAAGACGCACTTAAAATCCAGGAGCGCAACTTAGCAGAGGACGTCGCCGGGAGGAAAAAAAAGTAACCTACAGTACGTGGTAGGAGTCTCTATAATGTCAGAGAAAACTACTCTCTCTCTCTCTCTCTCTCTCTCTCTCTCTCTCTCTCTCTCTCTCTGATCGGACAGTGTGTGCGCAGGAGGCAGCGCGGACGCTTCGCCTGGTCTCTCTGCGAGGTGCCGGTGAGCGGAGAGGGACCCGGTGGAGCGGTGGAGCGGCGGTGGTGGAGGTGGTGCTGGTACTGCTGGACGTCTGGAGCTTGATGGTGATGTTGAAAGGCTGTTTCTGTTCCTTCCCACAATCCTGACCGAGTCTTTCCCCAAACCCTCTCCTCTCCCCGTGCGAGGAGAAATAATCGATTTTTTTTTCTCTCTCTTTCTTTTTTTGACTCCTGAAAGGGGGCGGGCTCACATTTCCCAACTCTACATTAATGAAAGAGGCACGGCTCTTAATGCTTTATTATCGCGCCAGCCCAGTTAGAGTGGACGCACAATTAACTGCTCAGAGAGGACCACTAGAGGAAGATGATGGGGAATGTGTGCTTTAACTAATGAACCAACGGAGAGCACGTTAAGCATCTGCAGAACGACTTTAGACAGCTAAATCCGAGCCGCTAAAGTTTATGTTTTTGTTGTGGCAGACTTGGTTTTCGCTTGTTGTTTCATGCCTGTCGCATCAAAAGTATGTTAAAACTTAATTCAGACTTGCCCATAAACCAGAAACACTGGGTATAGAGAGGTGTTTTAGAAACACTGAATACCTTGGAGAAAGACAAAAAAGGCAAATCTCTCCACTCAATAAAATGTAATGGTAGAAAAAAACATGAAACAGTTTACTGTGAAGACTAAATGAAAAATCTCTTCTTTTACGGAAAATGATATGCCTTCTCCAATGTGATGACAATCAAAAGTACGATTAACACATAGCTACATCTTGTTCAGTAACCCCCAAATAATGCTATCATTCAGTCTTCAACATATTTCATCCATGTCTGTGCAACAAGAATGCTGCCTTCTCTCTGAATCGCTACAAACTTTCCACCTCCTGCACGCCAATCATTCTACAGGACCCAGCTATCTCCTACAGATAAGCCCTGACACAGACAGTAAGCATGGGGGAATTACCAAGCCTTTATCCATCCAACCAAATAATTTCAAAACATCCACTCTATTAGTGTGAAGATAACAATTAGAACAGCAAGTTTGCCACTTCAGATAAGACATAGACAGGCAGCGCAATGGCTTTCTGTGCAGAGATGTATCCCAGATAGGCCTTGTAATACTGCATTCTATTATACTCACATTATATGGGTGCTATATCAGTTTAAAGATTTTTAATGGTTGTCTTGAATGGAGCCTGTTATACTCTAATGCATCAGGTCTCACAGTTGTCATCAATCCATTCTCAGAAAAAGAAAATATATAATCCTAGGTTTTGATTAAATTGGGTGTTTGATGTACTTTAGCAATATTTTTGGATGGTCAAAGTTTTACATACAGTTGATACTCTTTACCATTTCCATACTAAAAAAAATTAAAGCACAGTGCTTGGCCCTTACATTTTTTTCTTGTCAGGGTGAAAACAGTTTGCCACTTTCATTGAGTTTTAATCATATACTTGCTTTAATTGTATTGGTAGTGGAGCATCATCCACTTTTTACTGAAAATATTAGTCTGACCCCACTTAATAAACTTTTTTGTCTAAATGCAGACTAACAGCGAAGCATTTCCCTTATGAGCTTAGCTTTGCGGTACATGCCTGTCACTACAGACTGCGTGAAGTGTAAGTGGACACCAAGCAGCACCCTAATCTTTCCCTTCCTTTGAAGTTCACCTGTGAAGCATAAGCCATATATGCAGCCAGCCACCCAGTCGGGGTAGGAAATGGCGATACATGAAATCAGTTAATAAATAAATCAAGCTGGCTAATCTGCTTGACGGCGGACATTACAGCCTGTAACTGAAGCCGCTGGTGTCTGATGACTCGGGATACCACCTTCACATCACCTGACCTTTTAATCTTTAATAGCATTTCCTCTGGCCCCCAGACCTCCATAATAATCAATAAGGTGTAGTTTGTTAGATACAGTGGGTTCATAAATGCAACACGGCAGATATCTATGGCATCACATATCAGTGTGTATGAAAGATCCAGATTTCACACCTTTAACAGGCATACTATCCTCCTTTCAGACTTCTGAGTGTGTGCTAATGGCAATTGCATTAAATATGTCACTGACACATGGACACGTATGGGTGCCTGCATGATCGTACATACCACATTCAATGTTTCTTCATCTGCCGTCTTGCGTGCCCTCAGTCTCGTAGGTTTCTATGCTGTCTGTCAGCGATTCATCGGAGAGGTCCTTTCAGTGTTCACAATGCTTGAGGTTGTCTTTGGTTGTCACCTAGGAGGAGAGGTAACATAGGGAAGCGTGAGGAGAAAAGAGAGTGAACCTGCCACTGAAATGGTAATTGTTTGCATGCATGTGCATGCACCTTGCACATAGTGAGCAGGATCCATGTTGTCCATGTGTGTGTATTTGTGTTTGTGTGTTTAATGGCCATATGAAATACAGAGAAATATATGGTGGTGGGGGACAGAATATATTTGAATGGTGAAAAATCATTTAACGAGGAAAACACTGGCTTATGCATATTCATAAATGACTGTCTGACCTGTCTACAGGGATAAACTTATAGTGAAGGCATACTAACAGCCTCATTCTCTGCTCACACATTTAATGCAAAGTAGGGAAGACCCACTGCATATTTTGCTCTTGAGAGTACCAAAGTGGGGGTCTACAGCTAAATGATTATGGTAAAAACAGCGCAAAGCATTATAGCCAGGTTATTGTTACATTGTAGTATGTCGTTCAGAGTGTGTCACATTATGTCTTTTAGTTAGGTATACAATAAGGTTGCGCAAATATGCTGAGTGTATTGTAGGTTAAATATTGTAAGTTGTGGCATTTGTGTTATCTGGATCCAAAGTATTTTCCCCTTAATTAAAACAAACTAGATTATTAGTTTCTTGCTATCTGAAACGTTCACTGCCCAACTCAACTCATTAGCCATTGTCTCTCCCTGCTACTTTTAGAACGTGCAATCCTGAACTTGTGTTTTGTGTGCGTGCGTGTGTGTGTGTGTGGGTTGACAGTCTCATCAAAGCCCGGTGGAGAAAAATCCACAGTTTTCCAAAACAATTATGTAATTTCAAATATGTGAGTGTGTATACACACACTTTAGGGTAAATGCAATTTTGTGAGGTTTGGCATCAGCCGGGCATTAAAAGAGAAGAGGGGAAACTGCGACTGCATGTTAAGTCAAACACATAAGTGCGGTTTGCTGATATTGATCTTGCTTGGATTGTTTCTTAAGCCTCTCCTGGCAGTCACTTCACAGCATGTGTCACACACACACACACACACACACACACACACACACACACACACATGCAGAACAGCTCGCCTGAAAATGTGTGTTTTCTTTTGTAACGGAGGGAGAAAGAAAGGAATGCCTCTCTCAAGCAAAAGATAAACACAAACACATTTCCAGGGCAAACAGGAACAGCCCGGGCACAGTGCAATCTGTTGTCGATCATGCTCACGTGAAAACACAATCTGCCTGTCACAGTAGATGATGTTGTCAAGCACTCTGCCTCACTGCTCCTGAGAATTAGCCAGCTATTGCAGAAGCACTACGAGACACGTGGAGTATTTGTTGTATGTCAGATATGTCTGAGGATGCTTCCAGCTTTATGTGGTATTTACTGCTTTCAGTCATTCTTCCTATGTTCGTTCCCTAATGAATTTGAAAGACATTTGGTGTTTTGACACTAGATTGATGCTACATGATGTGACGACCAAACTCTTCACAGGGGGTACAAAAAGACCTGCAGGCCAATTTAACTCACATGCTCAGCTGGGGATGTATAGATCTTAACTCTACACGCGTGTGTGTGTGCGTGGTTGTGTGCGTGTAGGTGTTTGTGTGTCTTAAGGGTAGGCTAATATGGGTGTTTGAGGGGCAGTCACAGTGCCAATATTTTTAGACTGAAGTCTCAATACATCATGCTGATATTCAACTGGAATATTATCAATAAATATATACATTTTTTCCTCTGAAATGTAATTGCTGATAGGATGGAAAGGCCTCTGAAAAAGCTTTTACACCATCATGTATCATTAAATTCTGCTCCACATATTAGTTGTAGGAGAAACTGGGAAATAGTTCGCAAGCCTGAATAAATGAATTAAGAAGTAAAATTTAAGAAATAACTAAGTTAACAAATATAACAACTGGTCCATATCCACATTTTTAAAGAGCAGTATTAGCCTGATCAATCATGTTTATGTGTAAAATGCAAGGGTAAGTGTCATGTGTACTTGAGTGCATAATGTATGTAATATTCTCCATGCGTGTTTGAGTGGTTATACTGCATATAATTTACAGTTTTTTTAAAAACTTGAACACATTTAAACTGCACTATCTTATGTTAACAGATGACATCCATATTGTACAGGACTTGATATGCCTGAACATCTGGGTTCTGTTCTCAGGGAAAACATACCTGCTATATAAGTCGTCTCACACTTTGTAGGAGAGATGAGAGACATTTCCCTGCCGAGCTGCGCTTGGTCTTTGTGTAAGTCATCCAAAGTGTTATATTACAGCTCCTTATTAATAAGGTTTATAATGAAACTCAGAGGGCAATATCATCAGTAATTATAGTTGCAGGAATTGTACCATTGTACAGTACAATTAGGGGAGCAAAGGTGAAAATCACTTTTAATTAACTGAAATCATATGTCCTCATATTACAAAATAATAAAACAAAGAATTTCATGATTCTGGTGAAGTATTTATTTGTACACTCAAATGAGCTTTTGTAATATAAAGGTGACATTCCCCTTCCTAAATTTAGACTGCAGGCAATATTACCTTGATAATTCTACCACTGAAAGAAAGCAGTATGTTCAAATGATTTTTGAACCATATATAGACCATATATAGTAGTGCCTTGTGGTAATAACTTTTAATATGTTATATGCAAATATAGCAACATACAAAAATGTGTTATATGTAAATAGAAAATATTTTGATATACATACATATGTTATATGTAAATACGTTATTGTGTAAATCGCTGTCAATTATCAAGTATTTTACTTGAACAACAGCTCATGTATCACTTTATAAAACTAAAGAAATCACTATAATAAACAGATTTTTGACTTGGACATTATATGATCCCGCATATTTCATAAACCTAAAGCCACCTCACTAATTTTAGCTGTAATTCCAGTTTTCTAAGTAAGGAAAAAAGCAAAACAGAAAGAAATGAAAAAAAGTCTTATCTACTTATCATTAGCTGCTGTGTTCCATAATGGTCATAATGACTCATTTTTCACTGAAACCATACAGAGCCTTATTTTCAATAACACAGTTTTTCTGTTTGGTTTGGCCATTAACTGTGTCTGGCCAGCATGAAATTCACTGTACCATTTCATGCATTTCTTTATCCTTACAGTTCAGTTTCAGAACTGCACCCTGTTGGATCAAACCATACAAAACTGGACTTGAATGCAATAATAACAAAGTCAAAAGGCCTCTGAAACTGTAATGGCCACATGTCAACCTCTTAACGAGCAGTGTTAAACGAGAGACATCACTGGTGATTTGCATGTGTCGTGTTTAACCAACAGTTTTCTGTCTGTACACCTTTTATGCATTATGGATGAGGCACAAACTGAACAACAAGCTCTCCCTTTGTTCTGCCTGATGCTCCAGTTACATCACAGAAAAAGCCACATGGTCCTGTGACTGCTGCGACTGGCTGAGACACAGTGCCGCTGGGTGAGCTGTTGATCAGACCTGTTGCTTCTTCACTTTGTTATACCATCATGTACATGTGTACATGTAGATACAAACACACACACAGAGACACTCACACTTATAGCAGTGCCTGCTAAGAAATTCACTCCGATCTTTGTGCTGGATAGATTCAACTTTAATTTATTTGTTTATTGGGAATCTAAATGAGACTGTGTCATGTTATTTAACTTTGTTTTGTCTTCTACATGGATCAAGTTTAATTCATAGACCAGACTTTGGATATTTAGAATCCAAAGAGCAGCTGTTGACTACACATATTATTCGATTATTAAGGCTTGATATCTGCAGATGAATTAACTTGATGAAACTGTCAAGACTGCTTACTGATTTTACAATTAAAATGCTTTAATGTCATGTATGTCATAAACATATATGTGACAGATGCCATCAGTGCGCCACCTGCTACATATGAAAAGCACATTTTGCTTAGAAAGGTGCATTCAGACACTGCTGTGTAATTAAATGTGCTGCCTGCAGGGGAGCTCTGCATCCTTCTCAGCACAGAATGCACTGGTCTATCGCATGGGTTAACTGGATGTACCCCATACAAGGTTCAACCAGTATTTTTTAACCCTACATTATTTTAATTTAGTGGATAGCGTAATAACATTTTAATTTAGAGGAATCATATAACATTCAAGCAAAGTCATTTTATTTTAACAGAAATTAAATATCAGTAACCATTATCCCACATACAAACATTTTAATTATTTTCATTTTAATTTGCTTCCTTTTTTATTCTAATCCCTGACACTGGCCCTTCTCTCTCCCCTCCTCCTCTTCTTGTGTCTTCTCTATGTTGTAGCAAGTGTAATTGCCAGACTTTCTGCCTGTGTATCACGGGCTCAAAGTTCTCTTTGTCTCCACTAGATTGCTTCATGTGAGGGGAAAAAAAAGAAACTCACTTTCTGCTAATGATTTTTCCTCCTTTTGAATGGTTGGAAAGTAATTCCCTATGAACTGCTCCAACACAGGCACAGTTATTTCATTGTTCTTGCTGCCCTTTCTCTAATTGTGGTCATAAAGGGGAGATGGCAATGTAAAATTCTTTTGTCTCTGTTCAAGGGGTGCCCACTGGTGTTTCCTGAAGTGGTGCAAAAGCTGTGTCTGAAACATATGCAGAAATGGAATAAATCCCAAGTCTGAGCTAATTCCATGATCAACATGTGAAAGTTTAAATGACATGAATTGAGAACTGTTATATCACAACGCAAACTTAAACTAACCAAATTTTCAGTTTAAGTTTGGTTCACAGTTATATATTTATATATAATCCTCACCAGGATTGGTTGTTTGTTTAAATGCCTAAAATGAACCTAAAGTTTCATTTACCTGACAAGGGCCTCTTGTGGCCGTGCAAATTAAGACTCTCACTGGTTTAGGAGCAAAAGTGGAATTAGTATGACGTTATAAGCATTGTAGCGTGTGACTTTGACATGTTTCCCATTTCCTATAACTGTCAACATTGGTATATGAATCATATTAATATATTTTATAACGCAGATTTAGAGAGGCCCTGAGAAATAATGTCGTCTTGCTGATAATAGAACCAGTTGAGAATATGGCTTGTTTTGGAAGGCAATGTGAATGTATATGGTCGTTTAGTTTGGAGGCTTTATAGTGTATCTTCCCTCATTTTATTTATAAGTAATTTTCTAAAGCTGAAGTAAACAGTATGTAACTTTTTTTAAAATAGATGTTTTGATATAATTATGCAGCTGTTGAAAAGAATCAGTAACCAAATTAATCATATCATAAATACTGACGCTTCAGGAGGCTCCATTCTCTGTGAAGGTATGGGGAAAAGGGATTTCAGACTAAAGCACAAAAATTATAATGTAAAATATGCTTTTAGTCCAAGCCAGTAGTGTAATCTCAGTGATTTAGATAACACAAAGATTTGTGTATGTTGAGAAGTTGAATCAACAACACAAGATCACAGTTTTATTATTTTACTATTCACCATGTTATTCTTTTACTCCTTTGATCACTATTTTTCTGATAATGTGTTCGACTGACGTGGGCCTAAACAGTATGTTGTAATACATTCAGCTATAATACAAAATCCTACAGTCATCTCTGTTTCCAATTTCAATAGCAACCATTACACCGCACAAGTCCCTCCTGCAGCTGTTGACCTCAGCCAATTCCCTTGACAATTCAAGTTCACTTAGCATGGCTATGCAACTTCTCCCACACTCTCAACAAGCAGCTGATAGCATCTCACTGTGAAGAAAAGCAAGTGGAGCGGAATATAATGTGTGTCTAAATGAGGGTTCCCTAGCTCTGATGTGTGATAGCGAGGCCTAGCGACCATCAGAGCAGGCCTGTGTTACACAGTGGAGCTCGGCAGACGAGCGGCAGCGTCTAAAGCTCTTTGTGCCTCCAGGATCACCCCGACTCATTCTTATTCCGACATGATCAGAGGGGAGGCAGGCAACTGAGATTAGCTGCAGATCAAAGGAGCTGCCTCGCGCCAGCACTCGTGTTTTGTAGATTTAGGCGTCCCCGGCGCACAGGCGTTGTATACGGCAGAGCGTCATACTGTTTTCTGGCCTCGACAGTGCTCAGGGGGGTAGATGGAAAGAGAGTTTTCATACAGGAGGCCGGACTGCTGCTGGAAATCTTCCAAAATTAAATAATAAAGACAATAGAGAATGAAAAGGAAAAATAAGAGCAAAATGACTATTCCGTTACTGTAAGGCATTACAGTGGCACAAAAGGATACTTGCACTTTCCATGCCATTGCAATTGAAACTGCTTCCATATGTGTAATAGGTCTTGGTTCAGTGATAATTTGTTTTAAAAATGAAATGCACTTTCTACAGTAATATATCTTAGGTAACTCAAGAGCATCTGGATCAGTGGTGCCCACCAAATAACCATGGCAACTAACTACTACCCTAACTACTGCTACACTTTCTGTCAGCAGCAGTTACAGAATAAACAAACAGCAAATTACCTCTATGCTGTATCTTAACCTTCCTATTCATTTACACAGAAACACCAGTGGAAACATCAAATAGCATATCTACATTGAATTACATTCCACTAATAACTAAACAAGCTGAAACAAGCAGTAACCACAAATCTCTTTAACTTTGATACATTTCAGCTTTTGTATTATGAATGACATTAAATGTGTGACTATCCTAACTTTGAATAAAATTTAATTTCATCTATATTCACATTTCAGACATTACCAGTGAAGATAAACAAACATCCCCCTACTATTCATACTGCATAAAAAACAGCAACAATGAAACTAATAGCACAAATGGCAGGATGAGGAGTTTCAAAGGCAGAGAGGCAACTGCGTAAGAGCGCTCGCCACCCTACAGAGAAAGAAAACAATGCGTTTCCTCAACTCCGCTGACCATCAAAGCCGTGGAATTCAGGGGTAGAAAAGCTAATAAGTGAGGACTGAGCGGTTCCTGTAAACTGGGTCAGAGTTTCTCAGGTCCTGCCTCTTTGGGTTAATAGCAAGTGGACAGTAACTCCCCCCAAGTATGAAATAAGGGACATCAGTGCATGTCTACTTGTCTACTTATATCTATATGTATATTTTAAATCTGTTGATTTTCTCTATTTTAGTTTGCTACAGTTTTGTTTGAGCTTTGCTTGGAAAAAGGTGAAACTGTTTTCATTTTCATTATTAGTGTTAATTGTAGTTGTGTTAACAGGTTGTACAATAAAGATATGGGATTCAAAATAAAATCTGAAATAAAAATTACTGGAAATATGAGGATATCAAATTCAGTAATAATATTACTTCTCCTCTTATTGTATCCAAAAGCTACAGTTAAATCAAACATTGAAGGAAACTATCCAACAGAGTCATTCACCACTCATTAAAATCAAACAAAGCCTTTGCTTTAGTATGAAATTCCATTTGGTTGTTTTGGGATGAGTGCCCTACAGTAGAGACCTATACTTATGTCCCTTGCGAACCCATTTGGTTAGGAATAAACCCCTTCTGTTCATTTAATATGACAAAAGTTTCTCCTTTGTTTCAAAAGTTTGCCCAATATGTCTTACTTAAACACCAAACTGTGTGACACATATTGCTACTGAAGTGTGTATTTGCCACTTAGGTAGCTACCTCGAGGGAATGAGTCATTTCAAAAGCAAACAGCATGTTGAGGCCATGTTCGTTTCTCTCACTGATAATTCCAGATTGCGCAATGAGATGTTTTAAGCAATTACCCTTAAAAGTACCAGTAATCTAAACTGACTGTGAAGAATTAGAAACAGAGAAACAACACAATATAAAGTTCCACTTTAGTGACTTTTAGTGAAACCATTTGTCTTGCCTTAGAGAAAAAACAAAAGTAGCCTTTTAAACTTAAACACACACAGTTCCAGGAGCCTCAGTCACCTATTCCGCAAGTGCTCCACAGAGGTGGTTGGCACCAGCTGGGACCTGACTCCTCCTTCAGCAGTGTTAGAGCTTCTCTGGTGTCTTTCTACTTTGTCAAGAGTAGGAAAAAAATAAACACCAAGTAAGTATATCCTCTCACCTTGTTCATACTGGCATCTTTTCTGTATTGGGCTACATGACAGAGACATCATTCACTAAATTCAGCAAGGCTATAATGAAACAATTAGGCAAAAGCACTTCAAAATAAATTTCAGAACAGTTCAAATTGAGCAGCTCAAATATCCAAATTATAGCTTAATCTGTTAAACACGTCATGAGCCATTGTGCAGAGTATGGTTTGAAATCCTGAGAGACAGGTTTTCCACTGACAGAATGAGATCCAGAGGAGAGGGAAAAAAGGAAGGGAATAGGTGTACTGTGAAAACTCACCCGTGCCGTTTCTCTGCATCCCCAGGAAGTTACACCCAGCAGCACCAGCTAAGGCCCAGCTCAATCAAACAGTTCAAAAATTTAAAACAAAGAAAGGAAAACAAAGGAGATAGTTGACAAAAAGAAAACAAAAAATGCCGACAAATTGCCTAAAACAAATGTCCTGCATGTGATAAAGCCAGACCAGCTGGCTTTGAATAGAAACCCCTGATTTGGGTTGTGTTTGCCCCCGATCTCTGTCTGAACTGACACCAGGTCTGGTTCTTTCCAACCACTACCCCTCTGTCCCAGCTGAATCCACCTGTCCCCATCACTCCTGGGTAAATTTAGCCATCTGAGGGATCAGTGAGCGAATCCACACACACACACTCAAGCACACACACATACACACACACACCACAGACCTTTGTCAGCACTGGCATATATGCCCTGCATTATTGCCCCCAAGAATGCTGCCATCTTCACAGTGGCAAAAACGACACCCCTCCCGTTTTCTTATTATTTATTAATCATGTTCTTTTGAAACAGTACTGTTACAGGTAGAGCTAAATATCCATACTTTCAATGTATTTCCTATGTATAACCTTTCTGTAAACATCTGACAGAAAAGATACCATACTATATTAAATGGGCCAGGATCCCAGATTAGGAGCTCATTAAAAACGTTATTATTTCTTGAATTTGATGACGTAGGGTATCCCAGCTGCAAAACATATTAAATAAACTTTGCTGTAACAAATACTGTTACCCCTTTCATAACCAGCATCAGTGTAATCTATGTAAATCATAAATAAATTGTCCAATGGAAGAGATTTGACGGCATTGATAGCATTTTGTCCAATGTCAAAATACCAGGTGCAATGGAATACACCTATAATTTGGTAATTATAAACTCATATAACTAAGTATATCTATGACTAAAATCCACCTACAGTCTCGTTTTTTTCAAAAACCCACAATGCTCAGGAAAATTTTCATTTTTTCATTAATACCTGATAAAAATCATACATCTCCATCCAAGAGAAAACTTTTGAGTTTCCTTCAGCTGCTGGCATCCAGACTGAAAGCCATTTCTCCTTCTAAATGATACATTCATTAGAATGTAAGTATCAACAAGCTTAAATTGTAATATACTCTGTGACTGCTTTCACATTAGCAGAGCTTTGCGGGGGTGGCACAGGGGTAATTTTATTTTTATCAAGTATTTTCCAGTCAGGGTCTTATACCTGATGCCAAAATCTAATGTAGATAATGACACTGAATGATACACCCAAATTAGTGTTTTATATATCCTTCTAAAATCAACCAATTTGCTAATGTGGAGATTGATGATATAAAGGAAAGATGAGTAGAATATAGATTGGTATTTTCCCAGAATACATCCAAAAGAGGAAATCCACTGTGAGAGGAGATAAAACAGTGGTGTTCCCTTGATGATAGGTATTCACACTCTTCTGACAGTGAAATATATTTTGTATCGAACCAGTTGTATTGTTTACATGTTTCTGGGCACAGATAATCTAATCTGTTTATTTTTGGACATTTCTGTCACCATGACTACCTGTACCCCTATACATTGAGGGATCAGTGTCTGCCCAGTCTGGTGTTTGTGATGACCTCATGGACAGGAATTTAGTGATCTTTTTGGGTGGAGGTGGGGAGTGGGTTATAGATGTCAGTGGGAGTTCATGTAATTATCACATCCCTAGATGAGGCAAGGATTCCGTGTCTTGATCAAAGTAACTTGTCTTGATCAAGTTACTTTGATCAAGACAGGTTGACATATTCTGTGATGTACCCATAAAGCCAGAGAGAACATTTTAGCTCTTCCTCCCTTCAATCGGGCTGTTGAGGGACTAAGTCTGGCTGTCTTTTTACAAGTGTGGCAGGGTCAAAAAGGGGAAAAACACAGAGCAGCATGGCAGTCTGTGGCACACTGTCGACCACAAGAACCAGCAAGGCCACGGTACAGTCAGTAAACTTTAAGAGTACATCCTGTCCTAATCAAATGAGGACTAGCCAGTCCACATAAGCCGCGTTTCCACCAAGCAGTCCAGTTCAGTTCAGTTCGTTACACATTAGAACGGTTATTTTTGCGTTTGCATTGACAAAAGTTGTGGATGGTACTAACAGAACCACTCCATTCCATCCTCTGTTTTTTCGTTACCCCTCTGTTGAGGTATCTAGCACACTGACCAGAGCTAGAAGAACTGCAGTTCGTTGATTGGTCAACAGAATCGTCACTTCTTGGGCAACAAAGGACTCAATGCACAAACCCACGATTTTTAAATATCCCATCAATTGCAACAGAGACTCAAAACACAAATTCTTTTTCATTGAATTCTGAAAATGTCAGCCACATACAGAGAAGAAATAACATGAAACATTCAATGTCCTTCATGTGTTCCTTTGTTTTTTGTGTCGCGTTAGATATGATGTCACGCTACTTACATGGTTGATTTGTGACTATTTGACTATTACCATCCGGAACAACCCCACCTACCTTTAAGAGTACTATCTGCAGTGGAATGCAAAACAGATCTAGGATTTAGGTACATGTAGGTATGGGTTTCAAGGGTTTTATACCTAAAGTTTTTGGTGGAAAGGTGGCTATACACTCGATTTGGTTTGGGTGTAAGGATTTTGTGTAACCTGTGTATTTATGTGTGTGTTCATGCATGTGAATTGCAAGTACGGAATTCACTCATTATTGCACATATGTGTGTTCTTGTGCATATTAGTGTGTGTCACCAGGGTGAGGCCGTGTGTCCGTGCTGTGGCTCACAACACTCTGGGCTATGCCAGTGGTGAAACACAAAGTGTTCTGTCAGCTGAGCGGTGACAGGCCCTCAACAGGAAACGTGGCATGGCGTCTCCTCTGAAAACGCCTTTCACTCTGTTTTATTTTCTCTTTATTTTTCTGTTGCTTTATCATTAAATCATCAACAGAAAATTAAAGTAATTATTGTAATGAACCCACTGACAGGTTTATGTAACTCTGGGTGGATTTATGAGTGCTTTAATAACAACTCTACAGTAGTCTGAGGCAACCCTACAGTCTGGCTTGGAGCTGCTGATTATGAGAATCACTTGTAAGAATACATGTATGTTGTAAATTTTCTTATAAATGATAATAATGCAGAATACCATGTTAGAAGTAATACTTTTTGATGAATATTTGTGTGTATGTGTGTGTGTGTGTAATCCAGAAGGATCGTTTCTTTTTTTGCCAACATTGCACTGCATGGCGTGAGCTGACTTCAGCGTGTCTGCCTAGCCCTCTGCTCCACACAAGGTCGCTCTGTGTGTGTTCGGCCTCGGAGAATGAGGGGAGGCCGCTGCGCACAATCACCACTAAGCACATACCTTTCTGCCTCACAGCCCCACCAGCCCAGACACAAACCCAGGGGCTGTATGTTTATCAAGCGTCTCAGGGTAAGACTGCTGATTTAGGACCACTTCTCAGGTCCTTTTAACCATCATTTTCATCCCAAATCACTCTCAGTGAAAAAGATTTGAAGCGCTGACTTTAAATCAGCACTCAAAATCTGATATGCTTGATAAATGCCAGCCGAGGCCTCAACCCAACCCGGACCGCAGCAGATTAACGAGGGTTGACCGAACTGGTCCTCTGGAGCTCTATCCTGATGAGCTCTGTTGGTTTTATAAGAGGCCGCCTGTGACAGGATCTGATAAAACCCAGCAAGAGGAGGGTTTAAAAGAGAGCTGGAGAGTACAAGAGAGAAAGATTGAGAGAGACAAGGACATAGAGAGATTGAAAGAGTGAGAGTGAGAGAGCAAGTACACACCTCGATCCAAAAACAATATTTTGACTGAAACCTTACCCTCTCCATCTGGCTCTTTTGAAGGGAGGATTATGACTGGTGCCATGGCTAACTCCTTATCCCACACTGTTCCTTCTGTAAGTCCACTCTGACATTTTTCCTAAAGGACAGTTGTACATGAAATAAATGTGAGTCCTGTGACTACTATCAAGCATTTAGAATATAAATCATAAATACTTTGCATAATTTGTCACTGAATGACATAATAACACATACAGGTAATATACAGGCAATATACTGCATATTTGCTGTATAGCATGATAATAAAAAAAATATGTAACATATATAATATTGTGCTTTCTGAACGCATAGTTGTGAGTGGCAGCAGAAGCTCTCCTCTCCTCGCTGCCTTTCTTACTGTGTGTTCAAACTGTGTCCTAAGGCACCATCTTTAAAGTGACGGGCAGTCCAATTGAAACGTCAGCCCCATATCTGCAATTTAGGGGAATCGTCAAAGATATTAGCAAAAGAGTTAGAAAAGGCAAAAATAGGATGACTTTTTGATTAGCCACATCCTGTAAACTTTCACAAGTAGATTGGACCAAACTCACAATATCAAAAATGAGCACTTGATTAATATTCACGCTTTAAGTTTTAATCATTGATGTTGGATAGAGTGCAACCACATCATTCAATTAAATCTCACTGCTGTAACTCACATTTTCTCCTCATATAGCTCTTTGAGTGTTTTCACCCCTGAGTAAACGTCCATGGCAGATGTTTTGACTTGAAAGCCAATAGGAACTGAGACAATGATGAACTTGTGATGCCATTTGAACCCAACTTAACTACATACTGTATTATATTCAGTAATGCCATATTAACTCAGTATATGATCCCGACTTCCTTTGAAAGCATGCCAAGCAAGAAATTATGCCAATTAGTGTTTTTATCAATACACATATATTTAGCATCAGTGCATAAGGAGTTGATCCTTAGCTTGTTGAATCAGATCATTACATACTCTACTATTACCAGCTAGGTTTGTCACATCAGTGCATTTAAGTAAGATAATGCAGTACTGTTTGAAAAATCACTAGCAATATACTTAATGGACTGTGCATTAGTGCATATGTGTACCATTAACATTATATTGATCATGTGTATACATTATCATGGTCTGCCCAATACTTTGGTGTCTCATGATTTCTAAAAGTGTCATGGTTTTGGGTTAGTGTTCTGTTATTTCCTGTTTTATTTTGGTAAGAGTTCTCCCTCATGTGTCTTGTATAGTTTTACTTCCTGCTTGTGATTAGTTTGCCTGCCCTTTTTTGTTCCACCTGTGTGTCATTGTCTCCCCTACCTGAGTGTATTTAGTCTGTGTTCTTCCTTTCTGCTGTGTCAGATTGTCATTGAACCTGGTGTCAAGTGTCGTGGCCTTTGTGCCTCATGGTTTCTTGGAATTTTTCCATGTCTTGGGAATTTTAGATTTTGTTTTCTACCTTTTGGACTCTATTGCCTGTTCGGACTGCTGTCCTGATTGGTTAATCTCTGCCTGCCTTAATTCCCGTGTAAGCAATTGTGAACTTTATTAAATCTATCTGCACCAGCTCTGCCTCCTAGTCTGCTTTTGGGTCCAGTTCCCAGTTTTTCTTATTTCACACTAAATGTAACAGTTAATGTATTTTTACAGTCTGGGGGAAAATGTAGTGCAATTATTATTTTAAATGTTTTTTTATGGAGGGGATAATAATATACTGAATCTACATTTTTATGTGCTTAGTGAGGAGAAACTAAACCATCAGTGATGTCTCTGTGTGTATCATGTCATCCTACTTCATGGGTCATTGACATTCTCTAAGGAGAAATCATTTTCTCCCCATTTCTCCTTATTAAACACCTAGCAGGAAATTCACTCTTTCAAGTTTTCCAGCCTGTTATTTCTGTAGTATTTTGTAAGTGATGTGATGATAAGTGATCACTTTGATGCTCATTTTCGATTTCTCTTCAGTATGAGTTCAGTTAGTAAACCACCAACGTCAAATTAATTAATCACCATTGACAGCTAGGTTTGTCTATTTATTTGGATATACAGTATTGCTGCTTTAATTAGCAAATCTCACAGCAATTTGTGGTTGTGCTTCAATTTTAAGTTTTATGAAGTCTGGTGTGGATGAAGAGAATTTCTGAAATTTTGATTTTGTAAATATTTTTACTGATGTGAGTTGACATACAAAAATGTGACATGTGTGTCAAAATTTGGTCATAATTTCCAAATGTTCCATTGGAACGTTTGGATGTTAAAAAGTCAGAATGAGATTTCTATTCTTGTCTTGCACACACCTTGCAGTATTCCAAGTAATGTACATTTCAAGAAACTATCATCAGTATCTGTAAGTGCAGTGATATCTGGGTAAAACTGTATGACGACTGAGGGATATTCGTACTTTGCTACACCCTTGAGTATGATGACAAACAAGTAACACTTATGTCAAATGTATGACATGAGAGAGTACAGTGAACAGCCTGCAGCTCACAGCAGACCAAAGCCTGAGGGAGTACAGTTCTTTGGTGCCCAGGGAAAACAAAGTCTCAGGCCAGAGGTTTAGGGTGTTGCCTGGCTCTTCTGTCAACTGCATTTAACATGACAGAACACAACTCTGACTCAGACCACATAGATAGAAAACGTCTGACTATGTCAGGGGAAAAAGTGATATGTCAGTTGTTTAATTGTGGCATGTTCTGTATTACTGCCACGCATGCAATGGAGTGGAAGTCGTAACTTAGTTAAAAATACAGAACGTTTTTATTGTTTGTTCTGTCATTTTCTCAGAAAATGAGAGAAACATGGTGCACACACATACATTATATGAACACTATCTTTAAAGATTACTTAATTACTTCCCTTGGCTATACTTTGCTAGAGATATACTTCAATTCATTATGACATACAGTAGTGTGGAAAAAGTGTCAGATCATCAAACAAATTTAAATATTAGTCAAGGATACCACTAGTTAACACAAAATGCAGTTTTTAAATGAAGGTTGTTATTATATTTGTTATATTAAGGGAAAACAAAATCCAAATCCTGCGTGAAAAAGTGATTACCCCCTAAACCTAATAACTTGTTGGGCCACCCTTAGCAGCAACAACTGCAATCAAGCGTTTGCGATAACTTGCAATGAGTCTTTTACATTTTGTTCTTCTTCAGCCATTCAGAGGTGGACTTGCTGATGTGTTTTGGATCATTGTCCTGCTGCAGAACCCAAGTTCGCTTCAGCTTGAAGTCACAAACAGATGGCCGGACATTCTCCTTCAGGAGTTTTTGGCAGCAGAATTCATGGTTCCATTTATCACAGCAAGTCTTCCAGGTCCTGAAGCAGCAAAACAGCCCCAGACCATCACACTACCACCACCATATTTTACTGTTGGTATGATGTTCTTTTTCTGAAATGCGGTGTTACTTTTACGCCAGATTTAATGGGACACACACCTTCAAAAAGTTAAACTTTTGTCTCGTCATTCCACAGAGTATTTTCCCAAAAGTCTTGGGGATCATCAAGATGTTTTCTGGCAAAAATTAGATGAGCCTTAATGTTCTTTTTGCTCAGCAGTGGTTTTCGTCTTGGAACTCAGCCATGCAGGCCATTTTTGTCCAGTCTCTTTCTTATGGTCGAGTCATGAACACTGACCTTAACTGAGGCAAGTGAGGCCTGCAGTTCTTTGGATGTTGTTGTGGGGTCTCTGAATGGCTGAAGAAGAACAAAATGAAGACTTTGGAGTGGCCTAGTGGAGATAAGTCTTTTTTGACCTCTTGGATGAGTCGTTACTGCGCTCTTGGGGTAATTTTGGTCGGCCGGCAACTCCTGGGAAGGTTCACCACTGTTCCATGTTTTCGCCATTTGTGGATAATGGCTCTCACTGTGGTTCGCTGGAGTCCCAAAGCTTTAGAAATGACTTTATAACCTTTTCCAGACTGATAGATCTCAATTACTTTCTTTCTCATTTGTTCCTGAATTTCTTTGGATCTCAGCATGATGTCTGGCTTTTGAAGATCTTTTGGTCTACTTCACTTTGTCAGGCAGGTCCTATTTAAGTGATTTCTTGATTGAGAACAGGTGTGGCAGTAATCAGGCCTGGGTGTGGCTAGAGAAATTGAACTCAGGTGTGATAAACCACAGTTAAGTTATGTTTTAATAGGAGGGGCAATCACTTTTTCACACAGGGCCATGTAGGTTTGGATTTTGTTTTCCCTTAATAATAATAACCTTCATTTAAAAACTGCATTTTGTGGTTACTTGTGTTATCTTTGATTAATATTTAAATTTGTTTGATGATCTGAAACATTTAAGTGTGACAAACATACAAAGAAAAATAAGAAATCAGGAAGGGGGCAAACACTTTTTCACACCACTGTACATTGGTTTGGCAATATATTTATAAGACTTGCTATCTTTGTTTTTTTCTTTTTGTAATCATTTAAAAGGAAACATTTATTTGAAGAGCATCATTAGACAGAATGTTCTAGTATTGAAAACAGCTAAATATGGTGGGACATCCCTGTATCAGGCCATGTCTTCCCTTCACTGTTGCGTCTTCGTCTGATTTATATTTCTGATTTATATTTCAGAGCATAGTGTGCTATTTCTTAAATTAGCGTCTTCATTAAAAGGTGTCTTGTTTCTTCCATTAGATGCTGTCATGGTGGCAGTTTTGTAATCTGTGTGATGTAAATCCTCTCTGGTTTGTGGTGGCTCTGAGTAAGGAACTCCGCAGGGGTTATGTGCATGCCTGCCAGCCATATCAAATGCACATTCAGATACACACAGATGTTTATTCAGAGCACACAGTGACAAGCACACATACATATATACATACACTGACACTGTATGCATAGGTTCACAGAAAGAAAGAGAGCGAAATACATACACTGTATGCATAGGTTCACAGAAAGAGAGCGTGACACTTGTCATCCACCTGTCAGGAATAGTAATCATTTCAAAGTGTTTCTCTCTGTGGCCTGTGCCACACGCCTTCCTTGTTGAACACTGGAGAATAATCATTTAAATATCTCCCAATCAGCCCTTTTGCCATCTTCAATTACACCTTTCCACCCTTACAATTGTATAATTTTCTAATCTAGTCGAGGCGTGGGGCTGTCAAATGTGCCAGAGAAAGCAGCAAAGCACCGCCAAAGACTGACAGATGGATCCACCAAGATGGATAGGTATGTCTCTGGATCTTCCATATGCCCTGGCACTGCTGGTGGATTATGGTCACATCCGGCTGGATTTTCACTATCATTTTTGGAAGTACTTTGTTTTCTGTCTGTTGACAACCATGTATTTCTTAATACAATTAAAGCAAAGCAGAAATACAAGCTTTCTGGAGGAACAAGGCTCAGGATGAAAAGTAGTATGTTATCAATGTGCACAAAAAGTGACAGAATATAAAATGCTAATTTCTAACTGGTTTAACGGTGGTTTAGCACTACACAGGTTGACTAGTTATTCTGACCTACAGTACGTACTACAGAGTGATTACTTGTGCTTGCAGCAGCTCTGATTCTACTCATTGTTGATTTTCACAAGTCCAGAACTTACTCTCTTTGTGTAGAGCCACTAAGGGGTAAAAGCATTTTTAAAGGGCAGCTCTTGGTTGAGCTTAGTTTCTGGTAGTGCTGTTCTGAGTAGATGGATGTGGAGTGCCAGTATAACCCTGAGTCGTCACCCATTACAGTGTTTTAGATGAAAGTGCCCAACTGCCCACCACTCTCCTAACTGAAAAAAGTACCTACAGTAAAAGGACAGTGAATGGTGCAGGACACCCACTGCTTTCTTTCTTTTCTTCTTTTATTTCTGGAACTGAAATTAACTGAAAAATATATTGCAAGACTAGATACTTTAAAGCCATATTTTCTCTCTTCCTCACTTTCAATCATATTTAAATGTACTTACAGTATCCTGTATGTGTAATTATTATATATTCAAATAGGTAGAACACACACATCTCTTATGACTGTGTCTTTAGTAGTTACCTCCAAAAAGTTCAACTTTCAGAAGCGTCATTAAGAGGAATGAAAATGTAATCAGTGTGATTGCCTGGTAATGACAATGTAAATAACATTTTAAATCCTTCTTCAAGGACAGCAATAAGAGATCAGTGGCAATCACTGCCGCAGACATTTTCAAAGATTGGTCAAACACACACACAGACTGATTAGTTAATGCAGCTTTGTTATGAACAAATGTGATGCTTCAATTCTGCTGGTAAATCAAACAGCTTTGGCTTGTGGTTTCAGACTCATTAGAACAGATCTGAGAGATCTGTTAAAACGGAACATGTGTCTTTGGTTTTGACTCACATACCTGATCCAATCTATCAGCTCTCAGAGTGAGTCCGAGCCAAGGCCGGCACATCAAGACACATTCATCTGTTCTAAAAGTGTGAATGGAGAAATACATAAAAGGTTTAATTCCAATGGAAAAAAGGCAGCACTTTCTAAACAAAAACATATACACATATCTGTAATATACATATCTGCATAATGCATTATAATGCATGTGTAATACATAATGAAAGATGTAATAAGCCTCCATAAAGCTTTTTTGAAAGCCATGAGGCATTCTAAGTTTGATTATAATTTTTCTCTACAGTTGCACGCTTTTTTCACTGCTCATGATTTTTTTGTGATACAGTGAAGATATCAGCATGTTCCCTAGAGTATGCAATAAATTTGGCTGTGGAACCATTGGTGCAATATGAGTGGAGGAGGAAGGTAGAGGGCTTTTATGCGGTGTCCAAGATTGAGGTGTCTGTACGTCCTGCTAAGCAGTATTATTCTGTTTCTGTTCTCTCCAACACTGTCCACTGTGGTCTCAAAGTTTTGATCTCAGGCTCTTGTACAGGATTAACAAATGGTATGATGGCCATATCCTGGGCATATCCTTATAACTGAATGAATTAATTCACTACTATTTACATTTCATACACAGGCAAGAGCATAAAGAAGGAAAGCAAGCAAACAAATAGTGCTGTATCCATGTCAATGTCCATGTCAAAATGTATACTAGATATAAAACTTGATAAATTAATCATACACTTGTGTATTGATGATAAGCCTTTAGCAAAAACTGAGCTAAGTTAAACACCTTATATGTAATAATGTACAACTGTAATCTACATTAATCTATCATGTCAAACAGACAACTGCATTTTTAGAATTTGCAATTTTTTACTTTTTCATTTTGTACAGTTAATCAGCTTTTCAGACAGGGTGTAATTTTTCAGGATACTCACCATTTAGCTTATGTGCCCTCGATAGTAAACATCAGCGAGCCACTGTAGCTGCAGCAATTTACGACTTAAACTTAATATCTGCTTCTTGTAAATATGTTTTATATTTTCTTTTATTCAGTAGGGTTTGTGTATCCTTCTGAAAGTGGAGTACATCCACTGATATTCTTCCGTCCTTCTTTTTCCCTCTGGAGCAGGTTTTGGCTGCAGCTTTACAACACACATGTGACAATTTAAAAAGGCAAATGCGTGGTCTCCCCATCAAAAAACAGCACTTCTTTTGTAACCATATGTTTAGAGTAGTTTAAACCAATTCTCCATGTTGTATTTAGTGTCATTACTCATTTATCACAGGCAGTGTGATTTCGCAAAGGTCTGTGTTTTGGTCAAAAAGTAAACAAAACAACTGAGGATATCTTTACCTTTGGCTCAAAATAAATGGCATAATAAGAATGAATAAATGGAAATAGTAATTTGTTAACAACACTAATTTTTCAACAGCTCTATAAAATGCATCTATGTCCTACAAAAGAGAGACAGAGAGAGACAAACACTGCCTAGGGTCATTTTGCATGGGTTATGTGATAAATAATGCTTCCTGTCATAAGCCTTCCGTGTTGAACAGCTTTCTGTTTGAGGACAAGTGTAGCTGTTCAGATTTTCCCCACTGGACTTCTGACAGACACTTACACAAACAGAAATGCAACACCTCTGCATCAGATTCCTCACCACAGCTGAAGGAAGGAGTGAGAGAGAGTGAGAGGGAGGGAGAGAAAAACAGACACAGTGTACTGTAAGTACTAATACATATATACGGTGTATATATAGAACCTAATATAAGATAATGTTTCCTGTCTATTCAGAAAATACACCGAATCAGTGCGCTGATGAACATTTTGTTCTCATACACCCTCTGACTGGTTATGAATAAGAGTCATCTGTCAACACTATTTTCAGTCTCACTTTCCTGTGAATATCAAAACTAAACTGGGTTTTCCTCTTAGAAACCAGGAGAAACAGTCGACACAAATCACACAATATAATCTTTATGTTTAAAGACAGCTGTTCTAAATCCTTAATTGAAAGTAGGAATCAAATGTACCATGAACATGAGCACAGAAATGTGAAGTAATCCAATGGAGCTGTTTTATGTGTTAAGGCATAGCGAGGCGCTGTTATGCTTTTCCAATAATGTAAAATGACACTAAAACAGCAAAACCAATGTTTAACACTGACATGTGGAGGCCGAATATTGTTCTTTACATGAATTTTACATTGCAGGGTAGCCATAGTGACTCATCGAGCAACTCGGTCTCCTGCTGTTTAGCACAAAACCTGTCAAGTGGTGAGTGTTTTTTTTTATCCATATATTCTTAAGCTTAACTTGTAATTCAACTCAGTAGCAAAATGATGTTTGAGTAATATGTCTAGATTTTTAAACATAGGTTTTGGCTTGTAGCAGGCAGTTGCTCCACCCACTACCCTTCCTTCCTTCAGATTTTAAGAAAAGAAGTGGAGAAATGTCCACATTTTTAAAACACATCTTTGAGTAGTTTGTTCATTGAGACCATCCATTATGTAAGTGCATGTAAGTGTATGTAAGTTTTAATTGAAATTTTGTGTGTGCGAAGAGGTAAAATGGCAGGTTTGCAACCACAGGGAAGTGCCGCATTTGGCTGGCTTACAGAACTTGAAATTTTGCATGACCTGGTTCATCATCCCCAAACACACTGTTGTCTCATATTTGGTCATCAATGACGTGTAACTGTCTTTGGGTTGTGGATTTTCATTTTGCTTTTAGAGAGTTATTGTTTCATTGTTTCCTTTTGAGGAATCAGTTTGTGTCTACAATACTATTGTACTGGTTAGTAAAATTAGCAATCACCAAAGACACATTCTATGATGTTGACAGTGCATCTGTGGCTAAGACTAATGGCATATAGTGCTGTCGAATGCTAAAAAAAAATATATATTCTTTGATCAGTGTTAAAATATCATTGTATCTACTGTAACATGGATTGTAGTTTATAAAAAACACTTTATTATAACTGTTTGGGAGATAATGTTACTGTTACATCATGTCATTTTGTGGTGGGGAACACATCATAGACACCATCATGTAACAAATACAAGTTCAATGAAGAGTCGTGTTAATGAAAGTTATATTTGCATCTCAAATCATAGTTGTAT
This sequence comes from Siniperca chuatsi, assembly GCF_020085105.1. Classification (NCBI taxonomy): domain Eukaryota; kingdom Metazoa; phylum Chordata; class Actinopteri; order Centrarchiformes; family Sinipercidae; genus Siniperca; species Siniperca chuatsi. The sequence goes on along the minus strand of NC_058046.1, from coordinate 16,443,602 downwards.
CATATAGCTATATTTATGGTATTTTTAGAAACAAAAATGTTACTAAAAAACAACCTGACTTAAAAACATTTTTCACATAATGAATAGATAGTTACATTACAACATGCACAATATTATGACAATATTATACAGGGAGGACAGAAGGGTGGTAAGATGGCTGTTGGAGCACAAATACACATCAGTGATTTTACCCAGTGCTGACTGAAAACTAAGTGGCTAATGAGAAATGCCTGTGCATACCCTGCATTGAACACCTTGAGGTTATTAGGAAATTAAAAGTATGATTAAAGTATACTGTCAAACATTATTGCATGATTATTTTAATGTGATGCATTCTGTGTAATTAAAATCACCATCAAATCATATTCATCTTCTTCCACTGACTCCAACCTTTTTTGTATTCAAATATAACCACAAACCACAAAATGTTTGTTGACCCCAACATATTTTTTGATATCCTGGATATTTTGGTAATTTTTGGACAATAATTTACGTTTTAAATAATGTGGGGATGCATTTCATAGTACAGTTATGAGTAGTAACTTTAAAACACTTGTTTTAAAGTATAGTGATGCTAAATGTGCAAATGTTTAACATAGAGTAAATGCAAAGAGCTCTGCATGTACAGACTTGATATTGCTCATATAAAAGCAATATCACAAAACAAAAAATGCTGCAAAAACAAGCACACAAACAAATTAACATTCTGCACAAATTTAAAAAGCTAAAAGAGAAAAAGACGGGGCGGAAATCATCTGCCAGTAATTGTCTCAGTAAAACTTCCTTCTTGAGCTGAGCAAGAGCTTGGACCTCCGCTGCAGCTGATAAGGCTTTGTGTTTAGTTAGTTATTTTTTGGGGGAGTGGTGCAACCCGACTAAGAGACTTTATTGATTCAAATTAATTAATCCACTTACAGAGGAAGGGGATTCTGTAGCTCTGGAGTGACTTAAATAGTCCACACAAATTAAACTGTAAATTTGTTGCCTTTAATGATATTCCCAAGTAATTGAATTGCAGGAATGCTTCAAAATATGTGGCATTAGCATGCAAAAACCATGTGTTTTAGCAATGGATAACCCAAATAAATTTGATATTAATTAATTTTTGATACGGTTCAAGCCTATTTAGTGTGATTGTAATTACCATCTCTGCGGTGAAGTAAAAGCATGTGGGTTTAGTGAGGAAGAGCAGATAAAGCTAATACAAATTCATGTTTCAGATGTTAACAAATAATATACAGAAAAATGTATGTGAAAAGAGGGTTACTTTTACTTTTAATTTATCACTGAAGTACATAATTTCAATTTATATAATAAGAATTATCAGTGCAACATTCCAATATGTGTTTGGTTTAATAATTCCACTGCTGTGCACTGAAACTGCAAACCAGTATTTGAGGTGTCGTTACGTGTTTATTAAAGTTTTTTTATATATATACTGAATTTGGTCTGGCAGTAAAGTTGTAGGTGTCCCATGTTGCTCCTGTTCCTCCATTTTACTCCCTAATACTTTGTGACAGCCATACCACAGCATCCTTGGTTAATCCCAACAGGAAAAGCATGGATTAGGCATTTTGTACCTGCACAGATGATTTTACATGCACTCCATGACAACTGCCACTACTCATGCCAAAAACTAAAAAGTGAAAAAGATAGACACGGTAGAAAAATAAGTACGACATAATTATCCCTTTCTAATTTACTGAGTGAAGTTGTTAGGATAATTGATGCAGCGTTGTTCCTCGCACATCTGTTTTCCATGCTACATGCCACAGTGTGTATATGTATCTGTAGATATGTGTGTGAATGTGATTGTATGTGAGTGTTTGGCATGCTTCTGGCTTGAGACAGGTGAGAGTGCCTTCACACCTTTGCCGTGGATGTTTTGTCACACACACACACTACACACACAGAGCAGTGACACATGCTTTTGATAAAAAACATCATCCCACCTGCATTTTGCTTATGAATACAATGTGCATTGCATGGGGACCTTACACTATATTGTTCAGTAACTTTAACTAAAGTTTGATATGAAAACAGCCCATATTTGTAATCACATTAAGCCCTTATATGCTGTTTTTTTCAAAAACAATTTACTTTGGGTCTTTAGCGACCTGACACTTACATAACGCAGATTAAGCCATAAATTAAAATAATATTGCTTGTAAACTTTTTAGAATGTATTATTAAAATATGAAACACATAACAAAATATTTTTTTTCGTTTATAGATATATTATATTATATTTCCCAGCGTAGCCTGTTATATTTCATGTTTATACTCTACTATCTTACACATACTGTACCTACTGTAACTTCTCATAGACTAACACCTTCCAAACCCAAATTAGTCAGCTCAGTAATCACAAATCACTTGCGTGTGGTGTTTTTGTGGGAGTTCCTCTGCATCTGGAAAAAAATTATTTTAGAACAGCTTCTGGAACTCATGACACCTTCCTTTTCTGCAGCCATGGCCACAACAACTGAAGGTCAAGTTTTTCCAGGAAAGTGCATCGCTTGTGAGATCTTCTGGGATGGAGGCAGTTAAGTTAATGAGGTTCCTTCATCAGTCCTAACTTCTCTTAGGACTGCTACTTGGATCTTGACCGTTGTCACATTTAGAGCTCATATCGTCTGACCTAACTTCGTTATTCTCATGCCCCAGTTCTGCTTTTAAATAATTTCATTCACAGGTACATCTTAATTTCCAGAGCTGTTATCATCAAAACCCTCCAATATCAAAGCAACTGCCACTCTGAACTAAACCTGACACCCAGGTGCTGCACTATCATGTTACTGTGACAGTAAACTAATATAAACAAACTTTTTCATAAAATGTCTGTAGTTATTAATAGTAACAATGAGACAACAGTGCCATTATGAGGCCAAACAGGACAACACAACATTATCTGCTATCGCAAATAAAACATTTAACACTCTTACATACCTTGGGCAACCCTATAAACATTTTAGAGAAAAACATGCCATATATCATTTTTGACATTTTGACAACAAAACATTGTTGTAATATAGGTATGCAATCAAGGGTTAATTGGCCACTGAAATCTTTATGTGTTTTATAAATCACACTCACTTCCTGCTACAAGAGTTTCCAGCAGCACACCCTGCAAGAACAAGCACATAAGGGATTAAAAAAATAAATGTCCTGCCATTTTATATGGTTCAGATCCAAATCTACATATTGCCACTGCATCTCAAACCACGTACTCTACCTGCACTGAACAGTCATTCAAAAGAACCTCATTAGCATGCAATAAAATTGCTGATATTCTCATTCAAATGACCGTTTACCAAATTTTGATCTTTACTCAAATAAATCCATGGTAATCATATAAAAACAGTGTTATTTCCATGCCACCAAAATCCCATAAAAAAACTCATTCACAAATCTCAGCACTCAGGTATGATTGGTGAGATTTGAGTGTGTATTTGTGAAGTAAAAAGTGTGTTTCATATTTATCTCCATTATAAGTATTGGGATGATTTTCTATAATTTTCCCTGAAGATGCTGTGTCTAACGTATTTTCAGCAACAATGCGAAATCACAGTTGATGGCATGCCATTACAGCAGACGCAACAGGATGACCTCCCCCAGTCAAAGCTTAATACCCCCTTCTTTAAAAGGACCCTATGGTGAGGGCTAATGAAATACAACTCCTCTCCAGCCTCCCAGTGAGTGGAAGAGGATTTTCTGATTGAAAACTTCCTGGAGGTGTCTTGCTTGGTTTGTGAAACGTTGTAATTACTGCTGGGGGTCTCCTCCCGCTCTATTTGCAGGGGGGCTGAGCAGCGTTTGCTCGCGCTCCAGGGTTCTCCCTCAGTTCAGCACACTTAGGCCCGTCTAATTAGAGTCTCTGCCACGTCTCCATACTGCTGTCTCCATGCACAGCTGGGGACAACCTCCAAATCAAGCTGTGGCACACAAATGCTCGCAGAACATAGGTCTGCGAGCAACAACAGGTGACTCTTATTGCGATGTGAACATTAGCTCCTTCCCCCTCTCTCTCTCATTCATCCCCTCCCTTCTCCCCTTCCTCCACCACCACCTCAGTCCTCTTTACTCCATCCTCCTTTTTTCCCTCGCTTTGTTCTCTCTGTTCTCCTCACCAAGCTCAGGCACAGCGGCTACAAAGAGCCCCACATAGGAAGATGAGAGGGAGTAGAGAGTGAAGAGGGTTCAGATGCTGCACAGCGTTTGTGTGTTTGTACGTGTGTTTGTGTTTCCTTGTGTGAAAGTCTGAGAGTGTGAGGCGGCAGGAGATCGCCAGGGTAGTGAGAGTCGGTAGTACACCCAGAGGCACTGAGAAAGAACAGAGAGAACACTTGCCCCCCCATCAAGAGCAGTTGTTCAATGCCCTGAGGCGAGGTGATGCAGGGATGGGGGGAGCAACGAAGGGCAGAGAGGTGGCAGGCAAAGCAACACTTGTCTGCTTTTCTCTTTCACCTGTTCACCTTTACAGTCTCTTCAAACTCTCCTCTACCCGTTCTTTATACCCAGTGGGTTCATGGAGACTGGTGGTGTAGAGTTATTTTGTTCACTTCTCCTTGTCTCAGATAAAGTTAAGAAAACACCAGCTGCCTGTATACTTGCAAATCTATAAGATACAAGCAGATACACGTGTGCACATTGAATTAACGTTCAGAATGCCCATAAGCACTCTCCATTGCAATACAAATACACTCTTGGATTGTCCATTTGCTTTTCTATGCTTTGAGTATTTAATTATACTCTGTGGCCTTCTAGCTGGGGAAAGAGGTTTGTAACTGCTGCTGTCAGACCGCTCCTTCTAAACCCAGAGAGAGGAGGATGTCGTCCTACTCTAAGGCTCTGTGTTCATTATGTATACTGCTTGTATGTTTCTATGTATGCATGCATGTGTTTGTGTGTGAGTGTGTTCGTGTCTAATGAGCTTGTTTCGATCAAGAGGGAGGAGTGCATAAACGCGGATGAGAACAGTAGTGTTGAGTGTTGAGTCACATGCAATGAGGGATGAAACAGTGTGCAACACAGAGCGTGAAGTAACCTCTGGGACTCATTCATACACATACACACACATACTGTACACAGAAAAACACATATAGACTGTGCATCCTAATCAATTGAGAAAAACAACGCAAACCAAAGAAGGGGCATGTTTTGAAGAAGCCATTGTTCTGATCATTTGGAGCAATGCATATGTATGCATATATATGCATTTTTCTCTTTCTAATATTTATATTTGTATACTTACACTTGCTCTGGGACCTTGTTTTCTCCCAACAAAACGATCCTGCACCTGGGGAGTTGAGGGAAGTGACCATATCTACCATATCTAAGTACACTCTCAGTTCTGCTCTGGCTTTTCTTCCCTTTCGCTCTCCTTCCATCTCTCGTGTTTGAGAACACACACCTGCAGCCAGCCTCTAACCACGTGCCATGCTTCAGTAATCTGCAGACTCCCTCTCATTTACAACTTTATGTCTGGTGAGTAGCAAAAGAACTCCGGCTGCCTGGTAACTTGACACTGTACACCATTTATTAGACCCACTTGCCTACACCATATACCATACCAAAAGGAGGGCAACAAACAACTTATGTGTTATGGCTTGGTTTTCTGACTGAAAGACTGTGATTTAGATGACAGGAACACTGAAGAATACCACACTTTCATACTTATGGTAAAGTATGTCCAAAGGTAAATTTGGGAGTGTCAGTGCTTCCAATTGCTGGAATACAAAAGTTTCTTGGATGGTTTTGTTTCGATGTTTTCCAGAATTTTCCGAGGCATTTTTATTTTGTCTTTATGTTGAGCAGGGATGTCATAGTGAGAGGAATGGTGGAACAATACGCAGGGCCCAAACAAGGGGAACGACTTAAATTTTTTATGTTAAGCAAATCAATTCTCTTGTTGAATAAACAGTTTGACATTCTTTGTGTCTGAAACAATATTGGAGCCTCTTGGGGGCCTTCACCACCCCCTCTCTAAGATCTGCACATGGTTTAGTCCAGTCCTGTAAGGTCAGACGTGTCTGACCTTACAGCGTCTGTAAAAAACTGAATACAAGCTACCAAAAGAGAGGGAGTGAGAAAATAGGGGAAAGTATAGTATTAGCATGTAGACTGAATCTAGCAAGCTGAAATAATTAATCGATTAATATGTCTACCTGGCCTTAGAACTAAGAAATCACACACAAATATCTTTCAAATAAATTGCTGTGTAATCTTTGAAACAACTGTTTGAATAGATAGTAATTGCAATGCATGTTCAGGGCTTGCCATTAAAGGGACAGTTCATCCCAAAATTAAAAAAAAAAAAAATTCCTCTTACCTGTAGTGCTATTTATCGATCTAGTTTGTTTTGGTGTGAGTTGCCGAGTTTTGGAGATATCAGCCGTATAGATGTCTGCATTGTTTTGAATATAATGGGATTACATGGCACTTGGCTTGTGGTGCAAAAAAATACATTAAATAGCACTATAGGTAAGAGGAATTTTTTTTTTATTTTGGGGTGAACTGTCCCTTTAAGCTTTTCCTGGTAAGAACTGGAGTAAGTGAAAACGGATCACGCGTAATTACAAGTTGCTTGTCCAAATATATGAATAAATAAATTAATAATAAATAAACTCACAGGCTAACGTTATAGCAGCAACACGTGATGCGCAATTAGACACATTGGGGAACCTTTTATAACACCGTGTTTTATGTTGATCATATCTGATGACACCAAGTGTTACTTTTCATTAATAATTTTGATAGTATTAGAGTGAATATAAAACATCACAAATAAAACAACACAAATAAATAAAAAGGTGTCTAAATTATGTCTAAAATTATTATTATTTTGCCCAAACACAACTCCCACTCCAAGAAGACAACATGCAGCTTGGACTCTTCTCCCTCATGATTTCACCAGTAGCCTAACACTGTCATTAACACTGTCAAGAGAGCAGCTCCTAAAACTAAGTGTGTCTTGCTTTTTCCCTCCACGGTGTAGGTTGTGCGGATGGAGTTGTCATCAGTTTAGTCCTCGCCCTTGTTTTAACACATCTCCAGGGATCACTGCTTCTTGAGCAGACATTTATATTTACTCTTTTTATACATATTTCTTTTCCTCTTTAAACTTGTTTCTTGGCAGGTTGACCTGTCGAGAGGAAGCCCATGGTGCCTCACAGCCAGCTGAGCTGTGTTTAAAAGCTGTTAGAACTGTGTTCAAAAATGCCTCCTCTGGTTTCAGGCTCTCGGGAGCTCAGAATACTCTAGAGAGCAGCATAAATTATAATAATAAATTAAATAAATTAACTAAATTAAATAAAAAGTACAAAAAAGCATGAAATGTCCAAAACCACAACTCTTGAACAGTGAAGAGTGGTCAGCTTAATAGTTATGACTTTACAAATTAGCTAATTTGTTGATCCAGTTTTGTTTTGATGAGATTATGTGTTTTGGCTGGAACTGAACTGTATGCTTTCTATGAACAATACATTAGAAAGGGTCTAATGTAAAGCATATCTGAGGAAGTGCTTGATGAACAATATAAGACAAAGACAGACTGAAAAATCTGTTGCAACAAGTCTGATATGTTAAACTGGCCTTAAGATACTGATGTATCTTGTACAGGGTTTCTCAAGACTAGAGAAATGAAAATCAATCAGGGTTTGCCAAAGAGGGAGTATCCTTATCGCCTTGTCCTCAAAAGCTAAGATAATTGCATGCAGGCGATCATGTGAGCATAATCTTCAAAAAGAAAGACATTTATGTACACTATATCACATACACAATCATGAATGTGCATGTACAAACACATGCTAAATTGACAACCAGCTTAACTAAGCAATAAAATGTATGTTATTTGTTTTTGTGTGTGAGAGACAGAAAGTGAGAGTGAAAGAGAGAAGCAACCTCCCATCTCAAGGAGGGAGAGTGATACAACTGAGAAAGCAAGAGGACGTGGGAGGCGAGCGAGTGGGTGAGGGGTGAAGGGGAGCCCATCTAAACTCATTTTGAAAATCAGAACTTCTTTTCTAAAGTCAGCATTTCAAATCAGAGCGTGTCCCCTCTCATTTAATGCATCATTTTGCGAAGTGATAAATTTGTGAATTAGACATACACCATTTTTGCTTTTAAGATACTGGGCCTCATAAGGGAGGGAACAGTGTGGAGGATTTAAGAGCGTTTTGCCGTGTCAAACATTAAAACCCACAGGGAGAGCATCAGCACAATTAGACTGGGGTGAAGGGAAGAGAGAAAAAATCCACAGACAAAATCAGGATCTTAAGAGCAGCGGCGTTATTCGTCTGTACAGTAACGTGGTTATCTGTCGCGGGTGATCCTTTTAAACGCTTCGTTTGCAGGGATAAAAGCAGAGCGGAGGAAATAAACTTAGTTCTGCCTCCAATCTGCAAATCCTTGGTGGTCATGGAAGATGATCCCAATTTGCTTCTGAGCAGCACTGTCAGATCTCACAATAATAAATAATTTAAGACTTTAAGCGGCAATTATGCTTGATAAATGTGGAAAGCCTGTAGACCACTGCTTGCTGTAGCCAGACGATGCTGAGGTTCCTGTAAAAATACACCAGCCGCTACTTATGTCATAGCCAATAAATCATGGAGAAAGGTTAATGAGAAATGTTTGATCTATCAAGTACATTCCCAGAATCTACTGCAATTTCTAACACACATTCAAATTCTGAATTTGGTCCTGGACCCCAGGCCATGTTTAACAGTTCAAAAAACATACTTAGTATTGTTTAATCATCTTTATAGTTCATGACTTTTCCTTATTTTATGAAAATTGATTTTGAACTAATGACATGTTTCAGAAGTCTATTACAGAAAATGAATTTACTTCTGTTTTGGGTCTCAAAGACCCCAGCTGATCACCATGGTAAATTACAATGGATTTTCATATACGGTACGCTATATCTGTGATTGGTGTTGGTAGACTTGTTGTACGCACTTCCAGAATCGCAGATAAGTCTATTTGGATTGATGTTATTGCAGTTTTCAGTTAGAGGTCTAACAGGAACTTAGACCTCGAACTCAGTTTTCAGTTAGAGGTCAACTGACCTGTCTAACTGACCCCAAAAATAAGTAATGTCACTATTAAAGATAACATACTGAACATTTCTTGGTCTGTAAATAACTTTTTGGCAAGATAAAAGGAACATATTTTTGTTTATTGTTGGTGTAATAACAATGTTTTATGTCACTTTCATCAAATGTTGAAGCCCAATTTGTGCCAAAACGAACCACTTCAATACTTTTCTACATATTGATTTTTAAGAAGGTCAGAAGATAAGAAAAAATATTTAAAGTAAAAAAAAGGTTGAGTTTGCAGTTATTATTATATTTGCACATACCAAATACCATTCCAAATAAGGCTGCAACTAACGATTAATTTCACAATCGATTAATTTTCCGATTATTTTCTCAATTAATCGTTTAGTCTGAAAAACATCAGAAAATTGTGGAAAATACCCATCACAATTTCATAGTACTAACTAGTACAGGGTTTCCATCTCGTCCATTCTGCCTTTCACTTTTTGCCTCATTCTGAATTTTGAGCATTATCAGAATCACATGACTGCAAACAACATATTGAAGCTAATCGTGATCCTGTGAGTGAGAGAGTCACCTACAGTTCATAGAGAGGCTTTATATCTAAAAATGCCAGGAGAAAACAAAAGCATTACATTTTGTAGCTATACTCTATAAGAATCCATCTTTAGATAGTAATCAAGTACATGTGTACCTGTTTGGCCAATACATCTATGATTCACTGAAATCATACATATGTATCATCAACATAGTAATAACTTCCATTTATCCAGAAAACAAATTGTATACCTTTCATTCAATTCCTTCCAAGTATTCACCATATGAGTCTGGACAGACATGGATTTAAACTACAACTTGACTGGTTGGCGAAGGCTTGCAACCGCGGGGCGGTAATTCTAGTTTTATGATTTTTAGTGATTGACTGAATCATAGTCACACTTACATCACTGGCAGAGAAGTCAAGTCTGACACTTACAGTTGGTGCTGATATGCAAACTAGTGATGTCATACACCTCAACTACAACTATGCAACGATAATAAATACATGCCAGAGCAGCATTAAAACAAACTTTTGAGACTCCTTGAAACTGCAAAACATGTAACTTCATATCATTACACTCCCAGTTTGGATTGTAACCAATGAACCAATCAGTCAAGTAAACAATCTGAGCCAAGGCGTGCAGGGAGATAGGGCTGTCTGGTTTCAGAAGGTTGTGCTTTGGTTTGATTTCTCTCTCTGTGGTGTGGTTTGTTCTCTCGTGAGCTGTCTGCCTCTTCTGTAGCCCCATGGTTGCCTTTTGTTTCTGCCAAATGTATGCCAAATCATCAAGTCTTCTCCAGCTTCCACAGCTGCTTAGGTGAGACACTATAAATGTGGAACAATAATTACACAATTTAACAATAAAGGATGGGAAATTACTCTCTATTGCTTAACATGTTTGTTCGTTTCACAATGTAATGTCATTCGATTAATCTTTTTATAAACATAGATTTGAAGTAAACCTCCCCCCAAATCATCATTAGTTCCTTTTCTGGGAAGAAAATAGTGCCAACGCAGCATTTACATTTATTACTGACTGGGAGCGTTTAATTCCAGGATGTGAGTTGTGAGGTCTGTTAAACAGCATGCTCATTTTCATTTTTAGGCTGGCGAATGCTGCAGAGGGAAACAAAGCCAGAGAGCAGCAGAAAATAAGACTTTGGCACGGGCCACTATTTACCTAGAAGAGTCACTGTGTCCATTTGGGCTAGATATTTTGGAGGCCACTGGAATCCAGTTTGTGAATACCTGCATTGAGCCAGTGGGGCAGAGGCAATGCTGTGAGGCCACGGACAGGCAGGAGCCACTGGTCACCACAGTTTGAACATGGTGCCCTCATGCTGTTTGCTCCTCTGCCGCCTCCTCTCCTGTATGGCCACCACTGTGTTTGCTCATGTGTGATGTGATGTGTAGCGCTGAGTGCCACCTTGCAGGAACCAAGATGCATGTTTATTTTATTTTAAGTTTTTCTTATGTGAGTATGTTTGTCTAACTCTTGACAAAGATGTGTGTCTATAAATTATTAATCATAAAAGGTTGAGCGGTAATATATAGTTGAATTTTCAAATCATATCCTGTTAAAGTAGTGTATAAATATTCTGGCTGTATGCCTTGAGCCAAGTGGTGTCATATAATCTTCATGTTGTTTATCTTATTATTATTATAGTTCAGATTCAAAAGATCATTTAAAATTTCACATTTAATCAAATCAAAGTAACTGGCCAGTTTGTGCAGAAGTGCAGAAGATCTAATTAATGCAATTAAATAACATCTATATGTCATGCAGTTTCCCCAAAATATTCACCATCACTAACCAAGACACCTGGCATATTTTCCCCACAGAAATAAAGATTTCTTGTAATCCCATCATTTTACCAAATAACCCAGTAGTTTAATTTGAAACACAAAAAGTTTCAGTGCACAAAAAGCATCAAATACAGTAATTGTTGCCAGATAACAATGACGATATCAGCTGCAGACGTTGACTAGTATCTTGCAATAAAGGCCGACACAAACGAGCACTGACCCTGAGTATTCCTGGAATACCATGGATGTGGCCACAGAGGAATGAAGAGAGTGGAGATGAGGAGAGGACTAGAGTGTAGGGGTTTGAAAGAGAGATGAGGGAAAAAGACAGATTTCCCAAAGACTTAATTCTCCTCCGTTTTCTTTTCAAGGTGAACAAGCTGGCTCTCTGCTTTCCCTATCGTTAGTAAAGCTGGAATCCTGCAGTGAAAAGTAGAGAAAAGAAATGGCATTATATGAAATGGCATTCTGACACTATGCACTGTCAACAGAATCTTTTAAAGTTAACAGGCCATATAATTCATCCACTAAAATATTAGTCCCTTTCCCACAGGCTTGGGTTAGTCATGGAGAGCTGGAAGGGCTGTTTGCTGTGGTTTGTTGTGGTGGGGGCTGAAATAAGCTTATTATCAAATTTGACTCTGAAACTGCCTCATTTCTTGGATGCATAAAATGCCCTGTCTCTTCTGTGAGGGTGGCTGGTAATGCTGAGTGGCAGGTACTCCAGAACAGCGCCAGAGTCCAGTCTGTCGCCAAGGTGATGAGGTTATGGCAACCAGCTGTCAAACGGCTGGATAACTGCCGTCGTCGACAAAGACGCTCACCAGAACCAGATGCTGCTAACATTTCCACCAATTAGGAGTCAGGAGCTGGGTGCCTGTCGGAGGAGAAGGAGGCCAACAGAGAGCAGAGAAACAACACCATCACTGTCAGACACAGGGCTACGACCACTGAGGAACAACAGAGCTGCGGTAGAAGAAAAAACAGAGGAAAGAAAGAGAAAAACACAGAACGTAAAAGAGAAAATGAATTCCAGTGACGATTGCCCGTGGTTACTAATTAATTGGGGAACTTCATCAGCTTGTTCCATGAATGAAAGTGAGAAAGCAAAGAAAATAGATAGAAAAAGTAGAATGTGCCACATCAGCCCATCTGACGTTTGCAATTTGGATTTGGATTCCTGAAACACACCAAACTTTGTGTCTTTTCATCTGACACTTGACACTATGATAGATAGATAGATAGATAGATAGATAGATAGATAGATAGATAGATAGATAGATAGATAGATAGATAGATAGATAGATAGATAGATAGATAGATAGATAGATAGATAGATAGATAGATAGATAGATAGATAGATAGATAGATAGATAGATAGATAGATAGATAGATCATTACTATCAACAGTGTGGTGTTAGCGGAACATTGAAGTAATGAGAGGGAACAACAGGAAGAGACTTGCAGTCTGGTTTTTGCACAGCATCATTACAGCAGCATAAATGTCCTCTGAACATGAAGAGCTCTGTTGTCTAGTCAAGCTTGTTCTGAATGGAGAGTAATTTCATGTCCTTGTATAAAAGTATACCCTATTGTTTGAGAATTAAGCACAGCGTATAGGCCTGTAATTATACCTCCACAATAGCGGGTTTTCAGAAAAGGGCTGGAAATAGCATTGGAGAGTTCCGGTTGGAGCTTCGAAGTACAGAGCTACTAACAGGCTGACAGACTGTAAAATGGCAGAGAGCAGAGAATAGATTCAGAGACTGCTATCATTTTACTGCTTGTGGATTGGAGGGGGCCGCCGCCATTGTCCAGTAACTTCCTGATTTGCACTGTGGTGCATGGTTTATAAATGTGGGTACAGTGCTATGTAAGCTATTGTAAGCGTTAAAGGCAAGACTATTGTAAAGAACGTTTAGAGGCAAGCACACCAGGAAGAGAAAGAGGGAAAAGTAAATAAGATAAAAGAGGACTCAAAAGGAGATAATTAAATGAGGAACAGAAACAAAATGTAGAGAGTCCAAATAAGATGTTTACCAGTCCCACTCCATAGTCATTTCATATCCTGAAATAACATCATACTTTTACTCCAATTTCATAAGTGAGCCGCCTGGCATGGTGCCTAACTACCCAGCAAATAGAGGGAATAATATCATTATATCATATACAATACAGGGAAATCCCAGTGGTGAGCAGACTGCATGAGCAGCTGTCTGATAGAGACAGTAGGCACGCACATGTCTGTGTGTCTGCATGTGTGTGTGCTGTTAAAAACACAGAGAGAGGTGTACAGTAATTGTGCATGTGTGTGTGTGTGTGTGTTAGCGTTGTCATTGACTTTGGCTTTATAGGAGGCTCCCGGGCAATGCTTTACCTGGGACCTAATCAGTCAGTGAGCCTCACTACCTCCCGGGACCGCCCAGCTGCAGGGGGATGTGTGTGTGTGTGTGTGTGTGTGTGTGTTTGTGAAAGAAAGAGAGAGTGAGGGTGAGAGGAAGTCTAAAGAGGGGCTGCAGATGGCTGTGCTGAACTGAACGGCCTTCTGGGAGCTAGTTCAACCCCTCCTTCTCAGTTTCAGTGCCAACGGCTCTCTCTGACTGGCCACAGTCAAGGTGATCTTCTGTTCTACAATACACACCTCCACAGGTATACACACAGACACACACATGCACAGACAACGCAAGTGTGCAGAAATATTACAACATCATACAGACAGATTGAAATGTCACTGTTATATTGATTTATAGGAGGTAAATCAAACTGTCATTTACTGCTCATTCACACCCACACATACCGCACACATCCAAACACAGACGGCACAAAATTGCTGAATGGTGGCAAATAAAGTCATATAATTTCTTTCCATAGGCAAATCTGGTTTGAGCCCAAATTTTGAGGGAAATGACCTGCAGAAATTAATCAGCCATCAGTGTAACTGCTAATTGCTTCTGACAGTATTTACAGGACATGGCAGCCTTTGTCTGGAGGTGGGAGCGCTAAGCGTGGCCAGGCGGTCTCACACAATGAGGAGATGCTGGACATCAGCCATGCTGAGCTTCAAGAACCCCGCGAGCCTCAGTCCCTGGGGTGAGCACGGGTTCAGGGAGAAACCGCACACCAGTCAACTGCCAGTCCACAAGCCTCCAAATGGCCAACCTCCACCTGGATAATCACTTTGCATGTAGAAAAAGAGGCGACGAGGTGGAGAGAAGGAGACCGGGGAGAAGAAGGATGGTGAGGAGGAGAGGAAACATAGCAGGTTGCCATGACGAGGAAGCAGGGGAAAAAACAAACAGAGGCGGGTGGCACCGGGGTTGTCAGCAGTGAGAGCAGTGACAGCTTCCCTGGCACGCCTGGCACCCTCTGTTGCAGAAGTCTGGTGGACAGAGAAATTCAGACTCCTCTCCCTTCCTCCATTTACAATGTACATTACAGTCCCACATCATACCATCGTTCTTTATTGCTTTCATTGAAACTTAAGCTTCTCAGTCTCCTGTCAAATATAAACTCTGTTTTGTGGTACTGTACCTTTCTCAACTAATCCGTCATAGTCATGGTCCACTGGTTGTTGACAGGAATGCTACCTGTGGCCAGACAAACTGTGACCTAAATGGAGCTTATGGCAGGTCAGCTATAGCGTGTGTGTGCAGGTTCAGGGGATGGGGTGTGATGTTTGTATCTGTGTATTTGTGTTCAGTCTTGTATTGTTTCAAAGCATTCTGTATGTATGCATGTGTAATGTGTGTATGTAAATTTGATTTTCTTTGTAGATCACATGCTTCCATCAAATCTGTTCTCCCAGCTCACAGATGGGTCTGCTGGATAATGCTGGAAAGACAATAAGTACTGAGGACGAGCTGACATACTGTGGAGGACCTGGCAAAGGAGAGCCGGCTATTTGTAATGGGGGAAAACAAAGATGATATAAGATTTATTGAACCAACACAGCAGAGCAAATGAACAACAAATGAACAGAGCTCAGTGAAGGATAAAATAACACAGTTGCGAGGAGGCGCCCACAAACAGCAGTAAAAGCAGACCTGTATTGATCTGGAGCAGTGAGCCTGCCAGCTACTGCTACCTTCCTCTTTCCAGGTAGACTCTGCACATACAGGATAGACCTTTAGGCATTTCATTGTACCCTGTTTGTGTGTGTGTGTGTGTGTGTGTGTGTGTGTGTGTGTGTGTGTGTGTATACAAGTTAAAGAATGCTTGCATATATTGGCTTCAGTCAGTGATCTCAGAACTCAGGAAGAGTCAGTAGGTCTTTTAGTTTACAGATATGTACTGTACATGACTCAAAGGACTAGTTGATACCGTGTATTATATGAATGAAATAGAAGTCACTCCCAAGCATTTTGTCCATAATGAATATCCATCGCTGGACAGGCCTGCACAATATTGGTTGACACACAGTATAATCCGGATTGCATATGAATTAAGTGGAAGTGGGCTGAAATGTCACAGTGACTCAGTTAACCACCTGGAATATATGACACCACGTCTCCTCTGGTGAAGACAGGACATCCCTAGCATGGGGGAACTAGGTCAAGGCTGAAATATTCATAGTGTAGACTCTATCACACACACACACACACACACTTGGACACAAACAGCCAGACATATTCACATTGGGACAGACCTCAGAACTGGGAGCTGCCAGCCTGTTGCTGGGGTGCAGAGCTGAGCTGAAACAGCTAAGCTTCCTAGTTTAGGTGTGCGTGTGTGCGTGTGTGTGTGTGTGTATGTGTATGTGTGTGTAATGTGATCTGTTGTCAGGAGATAAGGTGACACCAACTGCGTACACAGACATATCCATTTTGAGTCTGCTCGCTACTGTATGGTCGCCAACTCGGCCCAAACCCGACACAGCCTGAGGTTATTTACATGTCCGTGCCAGTTCAGGCTGATTTTCGTGTGCATAGTGAGGGTGTGGGTCAAGTTTAAGCCTTAAACATAAATATTAGTATTAATCATCAAATGTTAATATTAAACTCACTTCTGTGGTTTTACTATTTTGAAATATTAGAGGGGAGGGTAATACATGTCACAATATTAATAATATTGTGGAGGGCGCAGGTTTCTTTTTTTTTTAAGTGAAACATTACCCTCACTACTTTTTTTAACTTCACTACTGACTTCACCCAGTAATAAGTTCCATACCATTCCAGTTTTTCTTTTCCCTTGCAACCTTACTTTCTTGGACAGTTGCTATCTCAACTAAGATAAAACATGGCTCTTTAAAAGGTGAACTCTCTCCTGCACATAGGCTGCTGCTGTTCCAGTGTCCCCACCTGTGTGGATGACGCTATGTCACAGAAATACGTCCCATCGTCATTGTGTGGTATTTTGTCAAGATAGACAGTATACCGTGCAATTCCCAGGATGGAGTGAAATGGACAAATGGTTAAATAAGACATGGTTAAAAAAAGTTTTTTGTTTTTTTTTATGCAGTGAAGTGTTATACAAAATACAGTAAAGCTGTGTAGTATCTTAAAGTGAGTGGTAACTTTCACAAGAAATACTCATACACAACATTATATATGCACTGTAACACATTTTACTGAGACTATACTTGTTTCTCCCATGCATTTTATGGCTTCTCTATGAGTACCTTACAGCAGGGCTATTCAATTACAAATTCAATCGGGCCAGATTTTAAAACCAGGAAATGTAGATGGGCCAGACATTTTCAGCAGTCTATTTAAAACCTTTTTTTGTTTTGTTTTGGTAATGACAAATTTAAAACAAAAGCAAATGAATGCAATAAAAATCATTTGGAGATGGCGGTAAAATAAACAAATGCTTGCCAGTCCAGGCAGTGTTAAACTGACGGTTTTCATTGTCAAATTCACGTTTCAGGTTTGACAGAGACATATTTTCAGTAGAGCACTTCCCTACTTGTGACTGTCAACAGCCAGAAGTTTTGAAAAGCTGCTAAGCATGGTTGGAATTCACATGAGAAAACGTTGATTTGTGAAAGATATGATTGGTGGTGTTGCTACATCCGTAAACATCCTGCCCTGGCACTGCCACTCGGAGGTTCCAGCCAATTGAATAGGCCTGCCTTACAGTTTGTCAATCAGTAGCAATTAAAATGCATTTATGTGGAAGATACCTACTGTGTAAATTCTTCCTATTACTATATAAGGAAAATATATGCACAATTTAATGACAGCAGCTGGGATATTCTATTCTGAAATGATAATAATAATACTTGATTTCATGGATGTGAAGGGCATCAACAAAGGAAGGGACAGAGGTCAGTTTAAGGTCACAGTTTAAGGCATTTTTTGCAGACCAGGGGTTTTATTTGCAATTTTCTAGTTAGTTTCGGTTTTTGTTTTTGATTATAATTAGGTCACCTCTCATTGTTCAATGTCAAAAACAGCATATCATGAGTACATGTTTGTCTACATCTTTCACTATTCCCTACAACTATAACAAGAAAGTGGGTTTGCAACAAAGTTTGAATCAACACAATCTACTGTGCCACCACATCCTTACATTATGCAGTAAGATTTTTAAACATCTTGTTGTTTCACCTCGCCTGGTGTTCAATATGTTTAACACTGTAAACAGATGTTACTGCTATACAGGAATAAAGTTTGTGCTTCCCAAATGCCACAGTGGAACAGAAAGAATCAGACTCAGCACTGTTCCTACCTCTGCTTTACACCCGACATACATACATGCCACACACACACAAATGCACACAGACACGGTGAACCGAGAACACAGCCCTGGCACAGCGGCACAAACAAACACACTAAAAATACAAACTACGCATATCCAAACACTCTCACTCCTTAATGAGCTAGCACTTTTAAGAAAAGACTCTGCCACAACTCTATACCACACACTGATACCTTGAGGAGAACTCGCAATCGGAAGAGACGAACAGAAGAAAAGAAGCACTCTGGGATATGAAAGAGGAAGAGAAAAGAAGAGGTGAGAGGAGAAATCAAAAAGCGCCCGGAGAGAGGGAGGAGAGCAGGAAGAGGAAAGTGTTGCACCTCGTTCCTCATATCTCTAAGGAAGATGATAGAGGGGATAGGAAGAGGGGGAAAGGAGCTGGAGTGGAGGGTGTCTGGGTGGAGGAGGGGAGGTATGCTGTCGCTCTCGGCAAACAAGCGGGTGAGTAAATAGACTCATGGGCGTAAGGGGTGGTGAAGGTAGGTGAGGCAAAGGGGGTTCGGAGGGGGGGCACAGATGCAGTTGTGCTGGGGAAACTCAGCTGTTAGGGCTCCATCTAGAGACCCAGGCCCTATATGTTGATGAGACTGGCGTATCTGTCTTGTTTACACACACATCGCCCGGCCTTCGTACTCAAGCCCCCCCGCCCTCCTTGCATCGCTCTCCCATCAGCACTTCCCCCCTCTGTCTTCAAACATCCCTAACAACCCTCTTCTTCATTCCTTTTCTCACCCACTCCCATCCTCCCCAGCCCTGCAGGCCTTTAACCTAGCTCTCATCTCCCTATCCCTTAAACCCTCCCCCTCTTCACCAGGCTCCTTCACTCCCTCCTCTCTCTCTCTTCTCTGTCCGTCTCTCTCCCTCACTCCGTCTTTTCACTCCCCTCCTCCCCTCCGCCGATCATATCCCTTGGGTCTGTGCACTGCTGCTCGGCTGATGAGGGGGAGGATATTGCTGCCAGTGCTTTGATCCTATGAAAGCTGATATCCAGAACAGAGCTGCAGATCCTGCCACTGGGCACCCTGGCATTTGAATGACATGGCTCTGTGTAAAGCCTCAGTGAGAGGGCCATTCCCCTATAACCTGCCAGCTGGGAACGTTAAGTCTAGACAGGTGGAGCTGGCTGGTGTAGAGCTGGTGTACCTGAGAGGTTGTATGATGAACATAGCAGAGTAACCTGGGCAACATGCAATTAGAGCTGGTTCCAACTAATTTGCTTTTACACAACTTTGTTGATATGAGTATGGTGCCATGCAATTAATATAATGCATCTAACATTGTATACAAATATTGAAAAATATCAAAACTATCAAAAAATATCAACAAATTAATAAAAGATGATTTGTGGTGACGAAATTGTTGCAATCTAATCACTTTCATGAAATGCAAACTAAATGTAAAGTTCCTTATCATCAATGACTATAGCAATGAATTTACGTGCACTTACACTGAAATAAAAGATACACTGTATCTTTTATAAAAAATAGCATCACCAGCATGGGAGACTATGTAAACAACAAACTGGGTGATATATAATTACCCTCTTTGCAAGTTATCCAGTAGCTGTTTAGTGTGATTCAAAACAACAACAAACTATAGAAAAACCACACTGGGATCACTACTACCGTTCCTCTAACTATCCAATAGCCCAACTCCAGGGCATCGTATACACGTTCAAGATTGGCAGGGTGTGTATACACAACCCTGCGTTCTTTTTATGTTTTATGTTTCCCTAATCCAATTATAGGGGGCCGTTTTCTTTGTTGTAGTTTAAACTGATTTTATGACCGCTTGATTTCTTCTGCGGCTTGGGCGTCCGCTCCCACCCTAAACTTCTCTAAATACTGCAGAGTGCTGATCAGGCAGCTTGAGACGTAATGTTAACTGAGGAATGTGCAGCCTGCTTAATTACAGAAAGCTCCGTGAAGAACACAGCGGCTTCCGCCCAGCTCACTCCAAAAGCAGTTTCTGCTATTTCACTCAGTGCCAAGTGAGTGATTTCTCTATTTTGTTTTACAAGCCCAACCAAAGGAAGTAAATGGGTTCTTACCGCAATAGATAAAAGATAACACTGCCCGTAGTGCGAGGGAATAAAAACTAGAAATATTTGTCAGGGGAAATAAAAATTTAGAACATAATATATAGTCATGGTGGCACATTTTAGAGCAGGACATAGACAATATCTATTGAATTTACTCAAATCCACATGTAGGAGACACTGAACTAAAATAAACTTTAGTGGAATGACACACAATAATTATATATTAAAAGAGTGTAATGGAAAATAGTCAGCTTTCGACAGACTTCTATAAGTGTCTAGCTGGTTACATCAAAGCAATTGTGAAGAAAATAAACAATTAGCCATGGACTGGGAATATGTTCATAAATAATGGATTTCTTTTCTCTCTTAGAAAATAAGTTCTGCAATGAGTAACCTTATATAGATCTAAAAGTTTCATGCTGTGAATTGACACACAAGATATTAGCCTTTCCCCCACAGGCCACCACAAGGGGAGAATAAAAGAATGCCAATGACATTTGTGAATAACCAAACAGCCACTGAAAACTTAGGAACAAGTTATGTAGCAACATTAAAAGTTGTGATATAATTGAGAAAGGAAGAAAACTGCTAATACAAAGGAAAAAGAAAGAAGGAATTAAAAGGACAATTAATTTGTATTTCTTATTAAAAATTCTTAGTTTTATGTATGGCCATAGTTTTTTCTTTTTTCCTGCTGCTGGTTTCAGGGAGACTGTTTTCTTCATTTCCAGGATTCATCAAGGCAAGATTTCAATTTATAATGTCCAACCCCCACCCAATCCTGCAATCACACACACACAAACCTCTGAGCTACATTTACAGCAGGTTGTCATAGTGTTCAGTGGGGGATGGGGAAAGAGAAAGCAAAGGAAAAAAGTTTCCCGGCTGTCCATCACTGAGCTATCAGAGTGTTATCTGTGCCAGACGCCCACCATCCTCGGCAGCGATACTGAGACAGCATCCAGGACCTCAGGACGCCGCGGGAAACACAGCAGGACACCAAGAGAGGTGTGACAATGTCACTGGATACAGCAGGCACAGAACACATGTGCGCACGCACAGACACTCACACACACACACACACACACACACACACACACACACACACACACACACACACACACAGTACACACATGGCCACACAATGGATACACATATTCATGCACACATGAAAACACACTCCGAAGGGAGACACAAAGACAAGCACCGACACCATCTGATATTGCAAAACTGTCACGCCTACGCAAAACAGACGCTAGATATAGCAATATACAGATATCTGGGATCGCATCTTATATGGGCATTAATTAAAGTTACTTGGAAAAACAATACTTCTAAACTACAGTATACCAAAGCTGAAATGTATATATTGTGAAAACTTATTTTCAGCATGTTTGTACAGCAAGCAAACCTCTATTGGCAAAGCATCTGTCAGTACAGTAAATTTTAAACAAATAAAAAAAGGAAACCGTTAAATCATTTGAAGTACATAACATGAGATTAAAGTGACTTTGTAATAATAACAGTATGTTAAAAAGAGACATAAAGCTAGAAAGAGGAACAACAGAGAGCAAGAAAAGAAAGGGAGATTCGTTCAAGCAACCCATGTCCTGCCAGTATTGCACCAAAAGAAGAAGAAGAGGAAAACAGAGACAGTGAGTCCAAAAATCACTTGGAAAAGAAACAGCTACTGCATGTTGTTCAATATTTGGAAGACTTGGTGACTGTCTGCTCAAATATTGCCCCGTGGCTGTTGGGCTTGAGAGAGGAACAGAGTGGCAGTGAGACTGACAGTGAGATCTCTGTCAGTAGCCAACACTCTGTTTATCCGTCTGTCTGTCTGTCTGTTTATCTGACTGTCAAATTATCCCTCTCAGCAAACAGCTCACCATGAGCTGAATGTAAATAACACGGTCAGTGTCGGTCACGTGAGCCAGCTGGTTGGGCTCCTCTTTGGTCAGCTGAGCCGTCACACTGGCCACGTTCAAAGGAAACACGCTTGGTTATAGTTGAAGTGGTAAACTGATTTTGTGAGCAAATTTTGGGCTATTTTTGTGATGTGGTTGCTGGCATGTTGTTTGCATTGCATATTAGCAGGTAAATTTACATTACAGGTACACTTGTATAAAACTGTGTGTAAGTAAGGTATCTATGCATTGTAAATGCAATATAACAAGTATATCATGTAATGACGAAAAATTCCTATACACTCAAATTCATGGTGTTAGTGTGTGTGTGTGTGTGTGTGTGTTTTCCTTCTTCTCAAAGCTTGGTCTCACCTGAACATTATAGGCCTGTTCGCCTGCCATTTTCCCTCAAGCCACAGTATATACAACAAATTACACAGGTTAGCCTTGTGAGTGACAGAACCTTTCATTAAAATCAGATCATCCCGGATGAAAATATACTCTGTTGAAAATCTGGATTCCATGCGGATTATACAGCAAATATACAGCACGCAGACATAAACAGACACATATCAGTGTGCATTGATTCATGAATACCCTCATCGTTGTCAAAATGATCTCTCGTTACATCAAAAAACCTACACCGATGTCTCTCTCCTCAGCTTCTGAGATAAATGGTTTCAATACACAGCATGCCAGAATCCATTATGAATGCTTTTTACAAGTGATTGACATGGATTTAATGCACAGGTCATATTCAAAGAACTTAAAAGGTTTGGAAAAATGTGTAAACCATGGCTAAATTAATTTTATCTGAAATAAATAATCACCAGCCAGTCACCAGCTATATATGCACTGAGCACTTGCTAGAACATAACTTTCATTTAGGAATATTTGCTAAGGAGCTTTAACTGTATATTGACCAAATGCCTTTTTCACTCACAGCCATTTGGTCTTGAATTGTCACTGTTTGTCTTACCCACTGCCTCCAATGTGTTCGGTGAGAAATACACAAGCAGAGGTTTTGACCTGTGGAAACAGACCCCCTATGTATTTCCCTAACAAAACTTGTCCCAGTCACTTTAAAAGCCAAGAAGGGTTTCCATCCATGGCAGCTGTCCTCTTGGTTTACTTACAGTAGGTGTATCAGCCAAACCTCTCAAGGTCCAGACGTACACCATGCGCCAGAAAGCAAATACTGTGCAACTGTCATGCAGGGTGCCATTGATTTGATTAATAAAGTTGCTCTTTTAAAAATTGAATACATGAAAAAGTGTTTCACAAATGCGGATTGAGAATGACTTGAATGATTCACAATACAGTTTTTCAACATTCAGTTGAGAGCTAATATCCAACCGAGATGATAACTGAGACATCACTAGTGGAAAACTCTTATATATTACTAAACAATATCACTGAACAATAACTTTAGGAACTGTGATTTGAACAGTACAAAGACTGCCTTTGTGTAATTAAAATATGGTGCTATAATACACTTGTCACAATGACAAAAGACAGAAGTCAGCACTCTAACAGAAGGAAAAACTCAATTTCATTTCTCTGTAGATTTCCATGCAAACCGCATAAAGATGACACATTTGCTTCATTTTAGCATTATTGACTCTCACAGGATCTTCCGAAATAGAGAACAAAATTATACAGTCTGCATGACTCCACTGAGAGGCAGACAGAGAGATGGTCAGAGAAGGAGAGAATGAAGCATAGCAGGAGTCAAGGAGACAGCCCTTTGACTAAGGCCTGAGAAGCCACCCAGAACGCACGCCAGTGTGCTGAAAAGGGGCAGAGAGAGAGGGACCAGCATCCGACCACTTCACAGGAATGAGCAGGATGTTTGGACACAGCTCACAAACTTCACAAACACTGCTGGAGCCTAAATCCTCCACTGCCACCATGTCAAGACCTACCTACAGTATTGGCCCAGACAAAATATATGGATGTCTGTGTGCTGGACTCCCTACCTATCTATGTACATCAACAGACTCTATTTACCAGTGAGACTAATGGTGGGCTTGTCTGTCAGTGTCTGTGCATGATTATGTTTGATTATGTGTCTTGATGTGTATATATTAATGAAATAGAGATTTTGAGTTGTATGTGTTGGTATGCCCACGCATGTGTGTGGGTATGTGTCTGCATACGTTTATTTGTGTGTATGTGTGTATACGGTGGAGGAGGAGCAAGGTGGCGTGTGGAAAACTAGTCTTGCTCAGAGCTGCTGCAGTCTGAACCTGTGTGGCTGCCAAAGAAAACTGTGGTCGGAAGAGTCTGCTAATAGAGCATGAGGCATGTCACCTGAAACTAGAATCATCTGAAACCCAGAAACCACAGCAGGCAGGCATCTCCGTGGTCATCTATTAACAGGCCGCCAGAGGCCCTGGGTACGTGCCACCCTCCCACCGGGGTCCTCCCATTAGCTAGGCCTCTTCCGTTCGCGTGCCCAGCTGCACCATGGGACATCTACTCATGTTAGACCCGCTATTACTGCCTGTTCCAACGTCTGAGCTCACCTTACTGCAGTTTCCCCAGGAAGAGCCATCATGCGCAGTAGGTGACCTGGTGAGATCCTGGTGAGTTACATATATCCTCATATTCATCTTACAGATTTACAGTAATGTGCATACAAGAGCACAGGTGTGAACCAACACTTTTACTTACACACTTAACACATGCTCACGCAAGTAATCTCACATTTAGACATTCGTGCTTCTACATGCACACGTCTTATAATATAGATGTCTGTCGTGGTGTGGAGCTAGACCTGTCTGAAGTCAGACAGTCCGTCTGTAAGAAACAATGGTGTCTTTGTGTGAAGGCCAGGTATCTACAGCGTAAAGGACATTGTGCCTATTCATTCACATGGTCTCACGGCTTTCCCACCTGTCTGCCCAGCTTCGTTCATCAGAGTCAGATTTATTTCGGCAATCATATAACTTTAGCCTTTAGCTGGATAGCTCTTTTTAGTTGGAAAGTAATAATTCAGATGAAAAGGACAAGCTAGTTCAATGTCAGTGGGCTGTAAAATCAAAAGCTGTCACATAAAAGTAAAATTTTTTTCAGTAGCTGTTTAACCAATCAAGTATTGGTATCAGTTTTTATCTTGAAGTGAATAATGGAACTTCAAAGACTTTTTTGTCATACATTGTCAGGTGATCAGTTGAATACCTCCCAAGTTGCCGTAGTTTTGACAATAGAAATTACCACTTTCTTTCCTTCTATCAATACATAGGAATCATACCTTTCTAGGCAAAACTTCTTAGAGGCAAGAATGCACACATCTCATCTTAGCACAGGTGCAATAAAATGTACCCCCGCTGCAAGACTAGCAATTTGGTGACAGGCTGTGGGTGGCGAGGAAGACGAATCATGTCAATGGCGGCCATTAAAAAGGACCACACACTCTCCAGTCACTGGCGAGACATGATGGATGATTATCTCAAGGTGTGACAGGTGCTGCAATGGTGGGGGAGCTCTCGCTATTCTTCCCTTTGTGCCCCCCTCCCTGTCTTTCTCTGCCTCTCTCAGCGTATCTTGGTCAATGCTTTAACACCCCACTAACATGACTCTATTGACACACTCCAGATAGCGTCTGGTGGCTAATGAGTATCTGAGTGCCTCTCTCTCTTTCTCTCTCTCCCTCTCTTTTCTCTCTTTCTTTCTCGCTCTGCTCCTCATCTCCCTGTTATCCTCTTTTCACTGTCAGAGCAGTACAGTCTGGCCTATCTCACACACAAAGCCATTAGAGCTTGGCTAGTCACACACACAAGCTTACACACACACTTCACACAAAAACACACACATACACGTTAACATTCCAAAACCCATTTGCATTTAAATAAAAAATGAACATACATCAATAATGATTATCACCATACAATGTACCTTATATTGTAATATGATATAACGTTTTGCTAATCAGGAGTGTCTTTTCATTCAGTTACACCAAAGTTGTTGAGCAAACAAGTTTGTGAGATCTGTTTTTCTGGTTCACTCACAAACCAGGAAGTTTGTGCAGTCTTTATCATCTGACCCCAGACAAGAAAGAAATACTATGTACTATATCTTCCCCAGTGGCAGGGAGTCAGGGGAGTTTCCCAAACGGAAAATTAAAATATTTAGGAAGCACAAGGACAACAACTCCCAGTTTTGAACAAATATGAGTGGGTCATTAATTTACTTTACTGTTTACCATTTCTGATTGCACAGTAATATCTGAGCATTGACAACTCCATTGAGTGGGTTATCACATGGTGGGGGTCTGGCAAAGCAGAGGAAAGGGCACTCGCTTGGAAAAGAGGCATTGTCAGAGGGCTAAAACAAAATTTCTTTGCATCCTTTTGTGTTGCCCTTTAACTAGTCAGAGGCATTAAATCATGGCACTATTCATTGATGCTATCTATTCTTTATAGTTTGGTGACTGGTTCAATTTCCACTTTGAGCAGTGAATGTTTTAACAACTTATATAAAATAACAAAAGACAAGCTCACAATATGTAAAAAAAAAAATATGATTTGTTCATTGTTTCAGACACTGAATTTTTATGGCACTACATAAAATTAAATGCTTTGCTTTGAAGTTTTATGTTATTATTAATAATTTTAAATTTGAAGTGTAATTTCAAGATCAGTAGTCCAAATTCAGATTTCTTAATTCATATTTCAGTAGGCTTTCTGAGCCCTTAGTGTCAACTGGAAGGTAGCCATCTCCTCTGAGGCTGCCAACAGTGGGCTCACAGTCTTTGGCCATGTGGCACCAAGCCCTGCTCATTTTCTCTGCCAATGATCAAGACACATTCTCCTCACATGGTGAAAGAGTTGCAAATCTTGTCATTTGTGTTACACTCCCAAACATCTAATCTCACACTTTCAGCTTGAACAGCAGAGGTCCGGTGGAATTTAAACCTTACCAATTTTGCCAGGGCAGTGTTAGCGTCTTGCCGCAACTTCCTGTTTCTGCAGTTAGAGGCAAACAAGACAAAACAACTTTGAGCTATTTTAACTTCAAAGTTAAAACTATTGTGTTGATTAACTGATTTCTACATCAAGACACCTTGATGTGCATTGTCATGCTTATATCTTTGCCACATACAAAATGGATACAGTCAGTATGTGTAAAAATTTGCTTTTTTTGTTAATTTCTTTCATCCGTTTTACTCATGGTAAGGTTAGTTTCACTAGTGAGTTAACAGGTAATGCATATTGTACAATTGTACCATATGAAATGGTTTAGAACAGTTGTTAAGTTGTTTTCATTTTTAATGGATTAATGCCAACCAAACAGAGGAAAGTATTTTCCATGGCCACGGTGTGACTACTATTAATGAACAGGAGGGAAATGGGTAGTTTTTAAGTGACTCACACTGTCTGTCTATGTACCGTATGCCCTTCACCTTTTGTTTACAATTACAAATTAATCACCTGATTTTATCACCAACTTAAATTATTTACAGTATATTTAAGGTTAAAGTGTAACAAATAGCTGTGGATTACTCAATCTTTTCACACTTAAATACATAAAGTTTATATTTCTATTGTTTGTGTGCTGCGTTCGTCTGATGCACAACTTGATATGTTTACTGTAAATCCACAATGTTTCTGATTGCTCTTTTTACAAGGGTCTGAAAATGTCATATCAATAACTGAACCACCAATATAATTTTTCAGTTGTTGTCAATCTCAAGTTTAAAGTTGCACTAAAATAAACAAATAAATCTAACCTCTAATACAGCAAAAATTTGAAGTAATTGCAATGCCCTATTTTGAAAAAAACAAAACAGAAATATGAAAACAGCCAATTAACATGAAGAAAAGACCAAAAATAACACAAATAAATACAATACGTTCATTAGTCAATGTTGAATAATGGCTTTTAAGAAAAAGAAAGTGTTAATCCCCAGACAATAAGCTCCTTCTGATACCTTCATTAAAGACTTCTTCCCTGCACTGTATGCTAATGAGACGTCTTAGTCATATTATTATTTGGAAAGAGAATATTTTAATTTCCATCTCCTGAATCTCATGAAGAAGAACAGGAGGTATTTTAGATTAAGGCCTGTCAACCACAGACCTGTCTTTAAGGTCAAGCATGGAATGGTTATACAGCTCCCTGAAGACTTGATGTGGTGGTAGTACGTGTGAAAGACCTTATACTAAGGTGATTCCGGCTTATTTGACCATTTTACTTGTCTTAAATGACCATGTATGTCTGAAGGTTTTTGTATTATTTTAATGTCAAATGCAGCACTCAGTTAGTCAATAAGTGAGATAGATAGATAGATAGATAGATAGATAGATAGATAGATAGATAGATAGATAGATAGATAGATAGATAGATAGATAGATAGATAGATAGATAGATAGATAGATAGATAGATAGATAGATAGATAGATAGATAGATAGATAGATAGATAGATAGATAGATAGATAGATAGATCTTTGTGTTTTGAGTTACAGTAAAAATGATGTGGTATAACAGAGACTCCTCCGTGGCTACTAGCTAGCTGGATTTAAGCCATGAGGACAGACTGTGAAATAAGCAGGGCCCCCCACTCCCCACCCGACCCTTCCCTCTGGGCTGATGGTATCTCCCTCACTATATCAATTTCACTGTTACTGCCCAAATTTCCAGGCTCTGTGAAATGGTCCAAATAGCGTTACAAATGGTGAGAGATAAAAGGGTTAAACTAATTGCAGTTAGATAGCAATAAAAGTGATTCCTTTTATTCTATGTCTACTATGCAAGACTGTCTGTACTATATCCTCAATAATACCCAGGCTGATTAAACTTTTTCCCTCGTCTATTTCATTATTAAATGAAACATAACCCTATAAGACACACTGCTCTTGCCTATCTCAAAAGACAGAGAATTCGACATGCTAATTTTGAATTATCACACTTACAGTAGTGCCATATATTCAAAAGATACATGCCCACAACTATCTATCTTATTCTCTAGTTAACAAGTCCTATTGTGTTCTTGGGTTTTTAAATCAATTCCACTGACAAGACAAGACCAATGTAGAGCCACATACGTATGTATTTCCATTCAAACTGCACAATATGCTGACATGGCTTTGATTTTCGTGGATTCAGACATTTTTACCATGTTTTATCATAGGTCTTTGTTTAAAGTAGTCAGTCAAATGTCAAAGACAATATTGGAAATGATAGCTGTCATCAAATTCTGCTCATCAATGATTCAGACTCAAACTACAAAGAAAAGGAAACAGAACAACAAGCTGCGTGGCTTGCAGCTCATAATTTACTTTGTGACAACTCAGTTTCAGCTCATATGTTTTTAATACTGTAGAAACAAATGGTGATGAATGGAATTTATGAATTTATAGTGCTGTTAATTTAAATCATTGCACCCAGATTTGTAATTGCCAAAACCTTGTCTAGCTCCCTGACAGGCAAATATTTAGTTTGTAATAAATGTTTTTGGTTTTTTTTAAACATGTACTTTACAACCAGATGTGAGTGACAGGAGGGCCGGTTGGTCTTTGGGCAAACAAAACCTTAGCAACCTGCGCCGCACACTGTGCTAGTGTCCGTGTTTATGTAATGCTGGGCAAAAATCCATTATGTCAAAACTCATTTCCTGCACAAGAAAACTAAACAGGAGAAAATGGAGAATATTGTACTTTGAAAAATTGATTCAGCTTCCCGGACCTCCGCTGAGTAATGAGCTCGAGAGAGACGGGGCTGGGTGCTGTTTAGATAACATACAGGTAGTACACTATGTCTGCACAGTACACAGTGTTGGTGAGAACAAAATGTTGAGAAAACAAAATATTACATATGACCACTGAGTTAGCTATGGACAGTGGTGCAAAAACAACTTTTTTCCTTTTGTTGGATTTAATGCGTCTATATTAGCCTTTTGATGTATTGTAATATTTTTATAAGGTTTTTAAGATTTTTATATTTTTATTTTCTAAAATTTTGGTCTTTACGTCTAATTACAGTATTTTAGCTGAGCCTTACATTGTTCTGATGATATATATATATAAAGTTTGTCTCTAATTTTCAGTTCCACAACAAATGAGCTGTCACATTGCAAACATTTCAGGAACTTACCCACCTCAAATAAACTTTTCGATAGTTCCCCCAAACAGAACTAATGACCTTGAAAGGAGAGCAAATTAGCAAACATACAGAGCCATCTGTGTGCCCCGCAGGCAGGCGAATTATTCTGTCTTTGCCAAGGTAGTGTAATGAAGCTCGTACATTTTACATGCAAATCTCTGCCTAATCTTACTCCTCTCCCTGCCAATGTCTCCACCAAATAAATATATAAAACCCAATTATGATTTAATTAATAGAAATCTACCGTTCCGTGGAATTGCTACTTTGGCTGGGTCGACTCTGGGACTTGGGCATATTAGTTGCACCGTTAAACCACTATGTGGCTTCATCATCTCTTGCTCTTCAAACAGGCCCCCCAGGCAGTATTGGAGGTATCCTAAGGTCTAAGCACCACAAACCCACGACCCTTACAGTGGAAGAAAGACAAACCGCTGGGATACGGCTGTCATTCTTGTTTGATTCCCCTCTCATTCTTTCTTTCTATTGCAGATGTACAAAAGATATTTGAAGTCACACTCACTACAGTGACCTCCAGAGAGCTCTTGCTCTACAACACTATATGTTTGTGCTTATCCGTGTGTGTGTGTGTGTGTCCGCCCCCTTATTCTCTGTCAGGATGAAGAAAGAAGACATGCTTCATTAGCCTCTCAATGGCAAGGTGTTATTAGAGCAACCAAAATCCCAGAGACACTGTTTCTCTTACCCTACGCTGAGGACAGCAGATTCACAGCCACACACACACACACATACACAAAACTTTGCTTTTATATTCATAGTCACTCAGCTAAAGTGAAGCCAGTCCCAGCTCAGACTGCCTATTTCAATCTGCATGACTCATTCACTCAATCAGGTGCTAGATAGGCAGCTCCCCCAGACCTCTGTGGTTTCCCATATTTGTTCCCAGTCCAATTTCTTGATGACATAAATGTGACTCAGATTAACCCTGATCCCCCCTTTTGCAACTTACGCACACACACAGGTGCTGTTTACATGCAGTAAAAGCACAAACTCACATACATTAACATATACAGATTTTTTACACACCAAACGATCACACACCCACATACACAAAGTTTATCCTGGTCTGTTCTCTGGAAGTCATCCACTAAGTGCCCTGGATCTGGCTGCTTCTGCGTCCCCACTGATAGGAGGTCATACACAAGCTTAGCACCACTGAGATGGCCTCTGCCATGCTAGTCAAGTGTCTGCCCATACAAGGACATGCCTTTGTACCCCGTACCCCTGTCCTGTCCTGTCTTCCACCCTGCTCTGGTCTGACCTGACGACCCTCTGCCCCACAGCCTAAATGACTGTGTTTTCCTGTAGGCATTGAGGAGGAGATGATGGCCTGTGAACAAGATAGAAGCCTGAAAGCAAGGATAACTGCACTACAGGAAAGCACACTACATCTACATCTGAAATCTTTAGTTTGTGTCACTGTGAGATGCATAAAATCCCGACACTTTGGAGGGTGGGATTCTTTTCTGTCAGACGGTATAAGCTTTGACTTTAGCAAGGCTCATGTGCTGTTCCTGATATCTGCTACTGTCACCTCTGGTAAACAGCAGTAAGACAAAGACTCACACACTTCTTCTTCCTTTTGTCTAACTATGAATTTTTCTCCCTTTTTGACAGTCTCTGTCATTCCCTCTCAGCTTTCTCTTCTTCATGTTTCCCTCTTTAACTCTCACTAGGTGTCTAACCTGCCTTTCATTCTCCCTTTCTGTCTGCTCCCTCCTTCCCTCTCTTCCCTCTGTCTCAAGTAAGGGATCCAATGACTGATACGGAGTGATTTTCCCAGGACTATGGGGATCGCAGAACAGCTATCAGGGCCTTTCAATCTCTCCGCTGTGGAGGGTGATAGCAGGATCCTAATGGGCCTGTTCTATCAGCAAGCGGCTGGTCCCTGCTCTAGAAGGAGACAAGGGGAAAGAGAGGGAGACAGAGCAAGAGAGAGAGAGAGAGAGAGAGAGAGAGAGAGTGTGGGTGTGCGTGTGTTTGTGAGACTGATCATTCTGACGCCTTCATCTGATAGCACTGGAGAGGTCCCCTGTCAAATGATATAGCACAGGCTCCTCTCTCTCTCTCTCTCTCTCTCTCTCTCTCTCTCTCTCTCTCTCTCTCTCTCTCTCTCTCCATCTCTCTCTCTCTCTCTCTGTGTTTCTCTTTTTGGGTTTCTGTTTCTATTCAGTTCTTTCTTCTTTTCTCTTTTTTCAGCCCATATGTTTGCCATCTTCAAATGTGCATATTCATTCTCCTGTGCTCACTGATGTCCTCTTTATTCTTCACTGAAGTTTCTGTTGAGGGGTATTTCACTGAACACATCATGTTCACAATAGGACACTTTAATTAGCTGTAATTTCTGGAGAGTACAAACACTGAATAACGACAACAAAAACTTAAATTCATCTTTCTATCTAATTCACCATTACAACTTTCCCATTTTAAGTGTAATGCTGTAAATATACACACACACACACATATAATATATGTATTATATATATATATATATATATATATATATATATATATATATATATATATATATATATATATATCTGTTTCCCCTCTACAGCACCGAGGCAACCACTTATCCCCCATAAACACCTTCCACCCACTCTTTCTCTTCTCACTTTGCAGCAATTATTAGGAGCTAATAGATTTGCAGTGTTGCCATTCGGTGATCCAATTACTAGGATCTCCATTAGCAATTAACTTCTAGCTAAAAATAACAATAATGCCAATTACATGCACACTTAATCACATAATCAGCATATTCTGTCACTACACAGTTATTGTGATTACCTCTATGTTTCATGAATTGCCTTGCAAGAGGGACGAGAGCACACATCAATGACAATTTTGATTACATGAGAATTACAAATGCAACATCGTATGCTAGGATAATGAGTGGGCCAGAGAGGCCATTCTCTGGTTCCTAAATTGATTTCTGTGGATGACAAAAGAGGATGAGGTTTGGGTTTTGTAAGTGGATGGACTGTAAATTAATTGTGAGCACTAAGCCGACAAATGTTCATAGACAATCAAGCAATATTTTCATATTTCTGCTATTTGGGTTAGCTACTCACATTCCCAGTCTGTTCATAAAATGTGCCTTTATTCTTGCCAGAATTTGGGATACAAGATGGTTGGTAGAATAGCATCCAAAATATACAAGGAAAGTTGAAAGCTCCAGTTGTTATAGATGCAGGCAGCTATTATCTTACTGTTTATAACATAAAAAGATGGTGGCTAAGCTTTTATTTAGTTCAAAGTGCACAGTAGCCACCATGCAGCTGTTAGCAAAAAATGAAATGTTGAGTCTAAACACAGATAAAGTTAATGTCTGCAATATACAGGCTTAGCACACTGCAATATTTCCAGTGTAAGCATGCTGCAGGTTTTCTCAACAACAGCTGAAGTAGACGTGACTTGTTTGAGTTCCGAAAATGGCAAAAAATACACTTTTAAATAACTTTATGGCCAAAGTGTAACTTTACACAGTAGATCCACATAGGTTAAAAAATCCAATATCTATTAGCTTCTAGATTTTGACCACTCACAAAGCTCTGATTACTATTAAGTGAGTGTTGTTATTGCATGTGTGTGATGTTTGGAAGCTATTACTGAGGTTAAAACATTCAATTAAAAGTTAATATTGTTTCAAATTACTTACTTGGATGATGCCAAATCTTTAGCTTTTTTGGTGAACTGTTTCTTTTGAAATTATGATACTGTTGGCACCACTCTACTCACTGGTAGAGCTTGTTTTAACTGGATATACCCCAGAGATTGGTTTGATATTACTAATCTGGTCCAAAACGAGACTTTCCCTGTCCACTTCCATCAGTTTGCATTCTGACCATGGGTGGCACTGGTAGGGGACCTGGTGTTGGAGCACAAGTAAGACATAAGAAGATTGGGAATGTTGGTGGGCTGTCCAAGAGAACCATGGAAAGGTCCAGGCATGAATCTCTGAATTACCAGTCCTTGTGGAGGTCTTATACAGGAGAGTTGCTGCAAGAGGGGGCTTTGATATGTGCCCATGTTTCCCTATTTGTCCAGAACCATGCTGTTGGTCTCAAATACAAAGAAGCCTGTTGGTCACTGTGTGCCTGTGTTTCTGTTGTGCTATTGTGTGGAGCTGAGTGTGAATGTAAAAATGTATGTGCTTCTAGATGTGTGTACATCTGTCCGGAAAGTGTCTCTCTACACAAGCTACTGTATGTGTCAGCAGCAGCCATGCAGGCCACCCTGTGGGGATTCTGGGAGTGAGCCTGGTGTGTCTACATGGTGTCTGGTGTCTCTGCAGTAATGACCAACAGGTGTGTTCTATTGTTAGTGCCTGCAGTGTACTGTATTGATGGGAGAAGAATGCAAAACCATACACAGCTACAAGCATTTGTGCAAATGAGTGTGTGAGTGCATGTTAGCAAAAATCACATCCTCCACCACTTTTCTCCCCTTTTTCTTGTCTCATCAAAGGCGTGTGATCACCGCACACAGAGCAGACGCCATGTCTGACGCTATTTTGGCCTCTTACTCATCCCTGCCCTGGGATCAAAAGATAATTAACCAAGACCAAATACTTTTCCCCGCCAAAGTGTGACCTTTGATTAAGGTTTAGCTTTGGACACCATGTGAGGGGTGGTTATGACAGATACAAGCCTTCAATAGGCCACTAGGGTAAAACCTTGGGAATGTGTATCATCTGCTTTCGAAATGTGGAGGTGTGGGGAAAGCATTCCTGGTGGCAGGATTTGAATTCCTCCACCCAGACTTAGGTACAACCAGACCAGTCTGATGGTTGCATCTGTCATCGAGGTCAAACTGTTTGTAGGGCATGCTGGAATGCTTGTGACACATGCACAAAGGAAGAATCCATTCTTACTCAGTGATTTAATGTAAAATAATTTACCCTTTCTCTTGTTTGTTTAAAAAATATGTCCACAGATGGACATATTCTTTAAACAAACAAGCAATGCTTATGTTTCATGTCACTGCATAAACCTTCCGCATTCAAATTATGTTGCCCTTTTTTCTGTGTAATTACCCTATGATACCATGCTATTATGCAAATACACTGGATTGCATTTGAATGAGTGTTTCCTTCTCTTTTTTTTATGTGAAAAGTATGCTGCCAGTGGGTGTACTGTGGTAAGGGCCAGTGAACCAGGTCAGGAAAGTGGGCTGTGAGACAAAAGAGGAAGCCAACACTGCCGGAGTAGATGAGGTGGCAGTGGGCTGGAAGCTGGTGTGAGAGGAAAGAACAGAGGTGAAGGCTGCAGCAGGGCACTAAGAGAGAGAGTAAGAAAGAGAGACAGAGAGACCGTCTGAACAAGCGGACTGGGTATACTTCTTATACTTCTTAAATAGTAATGGAGCTGTGGTAGCCTGCTTCTCTGATCCAGTCAACTTTCCTCTCTCTCTCTCTGTCTCTCTCTCATCACTGACATGTGCTGTCTGCTTGGGACACACGCCATCATTCAAATGGGAGTTTATTAATAGAATCTGAGCAAACACAGTCAAGTCTAAAAGTTTCCAAAGGGCTGTGCCACAGGCTAGAATTTCATAATGGGATAATAACATGTATGGATTATTACACATCCTCTTTATTTATCTGTAATAATATTAGCCTCAGCTAAGAGGTGTCACTCATTATGAGTGGCAGCTTGTAACACTTTATGGTTTGTCAGTGTGGAAATGTTTGATTTGTTTCAATATGAGAAGCAGAGCACTGAACACTGAGATTGTGGTGATTCAGTTTTGGATGCTCTGCCAACTGAGAGGAATGGGAGTATTTAGTAATGACTCTAATGAGGTTGGGGCATTTGTTGTGGTTATTAGATCTCAATCACCTTATCCATCTGCTCTGATATCACCACTTGCACTAAGCTGATACTGTTTAAATAGGGAAGGGGAAACCATCAAAAGAATTTCCCATTTGCAAGAAAGCGGTAGGTTTGCTTCACCTCATATAATGTTTGGGTTTTGGCCTGTAAATAATTTGCAAGCTCCTATTTTAAATGAAAAGCCTTTTTGTGCACACATGTCATGCTGTGTGCATGGTTGTATGAAGTAATAGCAGTTATTTGTTCTGCATCATTTGAAGGCCCAGCTATTCAACGTAATGCATTATTATAAGATATGAACAAAAAACAACTTGAAATGTCTGCTACTAAAATGTCTACACAGCACCTGTGGCAGACTTCAAGTGCTCACAGGCAAAGTTATTGTTTGCGGTGGAAGACATTTTCCCCAGTACAGCTGACTTTCATTGAACTTCATTGTCTTGACAACTTAAGTCATGTGGTGTGATGTCTGAGAATAAGAGAAGGTCATGGAAAAGCAAAGATAAAGGAAGGTAAGACACAATAGTTCCCACATGTTCCAGACAAGAAGGCGCTCCTCAATCAAGTCAAACCCACATTCAAAAACATACGAAACATTAAGGGCTCTCTAGTTTACATCTGAAGAAAGGCAACTGTATTGTTACATTTCTTCCTTTGACTTTTGACCCTTCCTTTTTAAGATCACGATCTGTGCCACAGAATGAAGGCAGCAGACCACTGTGTCCCCAGTCACTACCGGACTGACCGCTGCCCCGACCCAGACAAACTAGACAATCCCATGAGTGCTGGCTGGATGACTGAGCCAAAGAACAAAGCACACAAGTCCCAGGGGATACCAACCTTCCCTGGGTGACAATTTTGGACTGACCCCCTTGGGCTGGGATGATGGATCCAGTTTAGACTGGAAGTGCTGTCTGTGAAGTATTGGATCCAAAGACTCTGATCCACAACGTTCCCTTTGTGACCACTAAGACTGGTGCCTCCAAGCCGGATTACAATTCAGCACAAATGGAGAGTGATTCTGCAATATTTTCTCAGTTTCATCACATTGAAATCTTTACTCTACAATCCAACTTCCATGTAAAAGGCATGACATAGAAACACATGCCACATTGTCCACTTGGCTTTAGATTTCCTGAAGACGTACACACGATAACCTGCAATTATTGCTGTCACATGATCTTGAAAGGGACTGGGACAATGATACAATCCAAACAACCTTAAAGGTCAGTTTTGGCATGGTTGTGCTGTTTGTGGTTCACAGTCAGGTTGTAGACATGGGTTATTAATCTAAATATACACATGAGCCGAACCATACTGATGTCCATTTAGAGAGAAGAAAATGTCCTTATTCTTGCTTATTAACATGTGTCCATTTCAAAATCTTGTCTTTTATGGAATACTTTCCTTTTGAGAAACATAATGAGATGATGGCTTGCTATACACACATACAGTATATACCTCTATGTTAAAATAGTCAGGAAATTTGAAGTCTAGCTAAGAGTGCTTTGAGATGAGAGTTTATTGTCGACAGCAGGCCAGCAAACACGATTGAGGTTTTGCTTTTTTTTCTGAAACGGGGGCAAGAAGCTCTATCGTTGTCTGACCACAGGAATCTGGCCATCCAGGCCGGCCTCTCTAATGTGGCCCACCACCACAACCTCATGCATTCCAGAGCGCACAAACATGTTGACCAAATGGGACTCATCAATCCAGATTATTCCAGCACCCAGCTCTTAAACATCCACACTGTTTTCCACTTGTTCCCTTTCAGCAAACCACCTGCCCATCAGGCCAATATGGTTCTCATTAAGCTGACATCATTCTCAGCACCACATTTCCTTAAGCCATGCTTCATTATTTTCCAGTAAATGTTCAGTGATAGGCCTATAATTTGGGGCCTAAACAAACATACAAAACAAACTTCAAATTCAAAGAGCAAGAATACTTTGTGTTTCACGTAATTATGTCACATTTTATCAAAAATGCTGTGTGAATCAACTTGAACCTTTGTTTACTGTGCACTGATTTAGTTTTTGTTCCAAACAATGTAGTGAAATGCTCTGGACTGAAACAGCAGTCGTCTCAGGCATTGTCAGAACAATTACATTCTGAGTGCAGATGATAGTTTGCACTACAACTAATAGAAATATGTCAGCAATGATGCTGATTAAGGTTGCTGGATAGGGTCAGCCTTCTTCTATCAGTGAGCATCAGGATCCTGTGATGACTCTCACATCAGGGTGTCTGAGTTCCAGCATTCCCATTCTTCTTTCAATTTGATAGCTAATCAATGAAGGGCCTGGAGGAGGACCAGCTGAGTTCAGATGAAAGGATCCTAATTGAATCTGACAATAATTTTCACATATTTCTCTTGCTCTGTCTCAGATGCCATTAGCGACATCACTGTGATAATAGTTGCCATGACAGCATGAGCAATGCTCATTAATGACCTGGCTGGTGGTAATGTTCTGGGTCATATTTTCCTTTCCGCCTTCTCTTTTTTCTTTTTAAACTCTCTCTTTTTAAGATTATGCAAAGTCTTCTCATCAAACAAACACTTGGGAAACAATACTTTAATCAGGAAAGCATATGGATGGAATTGTTATTTATACATATATTATTTTCCTGTAAAATATAATGCAGATTTTTTCATTAACTATTCCCCCGTTTGGCTATTTTCTGGAGTGACAGAGCTCAAAGAACGTCTCAAGTGTGAAATCTTTATGCTCAATAAAATGACTTTAAACAAGGGGTCTGGGGATAATTTTTGCTGTTGATATAATCCCCCAACCACTGTCTCCACAGCAAAGGGGCTCATGTGGACAACAGCCTCCATAAGGATTCTATTCTTATGCTCCAAACGCAACAGAACAAAGTCGATGCAAAACAAACATCTGTTGTGGACAGGGCTGTGTTTTCAGTGTGGTCTGGAGTCGCATAACGAAAGGCGTGGACAATTTCCCAAGAGGCTTGGAAGGACAAACACCTCCTTTTTTACTAAGGACAAACGTTTCTGGAGGGGTCCGCGTCCATCTGCGCTCACTGTAAACACGAGAGTGTCAGGAACCAATGTGACATGCGACTGGTGGGGGACTTCCGGCATTAAAGGCCAAGAAGGCAACCACAGAGGCACTCTGTGGAAAGAAGCAAACAGCTGTACTCAGACACACAAAAATGCACACTTGCATGCACGCACACACATAGACACACATGCAAGCTGTAATGGTGCAAGTTAAATACCCAAAACTGTACTAAATAACAGAGCTGTAAGAAATTAAACTTCTTCTTCTATCTATTGTATGGACTTAAAGAAATCTTTCACTGAGCAGTTACATCAGTGTGAGTAACAGTGTGCTGCCAGTAAAAAGCAATTACATGTGCTGAATTGGGGAACTGAGAATGTCTGTCTCTGTCTGTACTTCATGACCAGCATTACGAGACCAAAACTGAGATAGACACCCTGGAAACAGCAAATACAAAGAATCTCATATGTATCTCAAATGTAGTGTAGTGTTTAACTAAGCACAGTATACAGAAAGCACATGCCATAAATCGCACACTAAGAAAGATAGCAAGTGGACAATAATACCAGAACACTGGTAGATTAATGGGCTAGATTAATGTAATAAGTAAAAAGTAATTATTTCTGTTTAAATCTTTAGATTTTTTTGTAAGCACAGATACCACACCCTCCACTTGAAATGTATGTATACAATTTGCCAATGACCAACAGGCTGGAACTTAAAAAAACAATTTAAAAAGAAAAGACCTTGAACCACATTTCAAATTCAAGTGTCAACATTGGCTACCTTGGAGCAAAATACATTTGCACTCTTAACAGAAAGCCTCATAAAGGAGGCATGCAAACGAGAGAGGAAAGGCGATCTCTTGCTGCTTGAGTGGATGCATGTTTGAACCCCTTTGTTATGGCAGAGAAACATTTTGAAGTTGGCTGACAGATTCCATTGGTCCTGAGGCTGTTTGACGTGCCGCATCCTGGCAAATTAAGGTTAAGGCAAGGTAGATGGAATCTATCAGAGCTTCACTCTGCCTCATCAGATGGAACAAGCAGCTGCAGGGCATCCCTTGTCTCGGTCTTGTCATTACACACGTGCGTTCATGTACATGTGCAGCTGCACAGTCATCCATGTATTCACACACACACACACAAACACACACTGTGTACTCTGTGTACTCACTATGATCTTGTATGCATGTCTGCAAACATATCTACAATGCAATGCACATTACTTATGCTATTTATACAGAACATACAGCAAGAGAATGATCAAACACAAAGGAAATCCTGTGTCAAATATGCTAAAGATACAATAACAATTAATCACCACTGCACCAAATTCACAAAAAAATATAGCAAACCACAAAGTACATATATTTTAAAATGTAATTTCACACCCTTCTTCTATTCCATGGCAAGTTTATGTTTACATAAGTGCTTCATCACTGGGGTTTACCGTATCCTCATTTGCCATCGCCACACGCTGTAGTAGTGCGTATAATGACAATATAATGGTAAAAGACCCAAAGGCCCTGTTTCTGTTTAAGAGGAAGTGAGACAGGAATGCACGTGTAAGGGAAGCTACTGCAGACGATCTGTCCAGTATGCTTGTCTTTCCTGTATAGTAACTGTGTGTCACAAAATATTGTATGACTGATGTAAAAATAATAAGTAAAAACATAATAATATGAATAAATACAAAAAGGTATATAATAATACATGTGTTTACACTGACTTGTCATATCCCCCTCCCCCAGTTCATACTTGAACATGCAATATGCACAAACACACACTGAACACAAATAAGAACCAGGCTGGCCGACGAGATGTCTGCTGCATCTCAGGAAGTAAAATGTTTCAACACTTCTGTCTTCTCGCAGAGCAGCTGGACAGTCAGGACTGAGAGGGGGTTTCCAACACACTCAAACCCTCAGAGCACTTATAGGTTTAGATTGAAAACCAGACAGACAGACAAGCAAAAATACATTCACACACTCTCCACCCACCCCACAACAACCTCCAGCATTATGACGAACACACTTCCGCTTTCTGTGCAGGCTTTGGTACCACTAATGCCCAATACACCACCGCCAACCCTCACAGATAAGCCACCAATACCACCCACTGAATAAAATGAACAAAGAGTCTTTGCTGTTACTTAATGTGATTATGATGATAGATTTTAACAAAAATCAACCCGTTTAACAAAATTCACTTTTCCTGTGCATTGTTGAACTGCATGCTAATCTGATGTAGACTGGTTAAGTTTAGCTGAAGGGCCTTTTGTCTTGACTGGTTGCAGTACACAGACAGATCACTCCAACTTCACTGCTACAGCATGATGACAGGATGAGGATGAGAGTGGAATAAAGGTATATGCTGCTGCAATTAATTTTGTGCT
The DNA here is from genome assembly GCF_020085105.1 of Siniperca chuatsi. Lineage (NCBI taxonomy): Eukaryota > Metazoa > Chordata > Actinopteri > Centrarchiformes > Sinipercidae > Siniperca > Siniperca chuatsi. The sequence continues at coordinate 16,402,164 of NC_058046.1, read as the reverse complement.
TATGGAAAAAGATCTGCCCATTTGAACGTTGTGAGAGTAGATTGGGAGAAGCTGGAATTTGTTTGTGTTCGCAGAAATGTTGTTATAGAGATTGTAATTTCTTGTATTGACTGTAGTCAATGGAAAATTTGTAGAAGATTCAATAAAGAAACTATTTAAAAGCTATTCCCTCCCGTTGCCTTGCTTCTTCTGATAAATCTCGGCCTTGCACTGTAAGACTGTGCCACAAAAAGAAAAATTATGCCTAATTTTTTTTTTATATTTTTAAGCCAATTTCAAGGGCAAGGATTAAACATAGTCTATGTACATTTTTCTATGGATATCTTGTTTGAACACATCCACATTATAATTACACATAGCTCCATCAGAAAATATATAACAAAGTCATACAGTATGTTATAAGTAATGTACAGTGTTTATCATTGGGGCTTGCTATGCCGTTTATTTTTGTTTATATTGTGTCAAATGCATTATAAGCATTTACTTGAAAATACTAGTAAAATCACAAACTTATCTAAAGTGGCATCATCATTATTATCATTATCTATTAAACTACTGCTAACTTTATCTTAAAAAAATTGCATTTTAAATTTTTTGTTGAAATTTCCTGTTTGTGATGTGACAAAGCTGTGATATTATGATGACAATGTAATCAATGTCATTCTCTGGTAGTTTAATGTTTCATCAGTAGCATGTGTGCATTTGTATGCATGGCCACATGTATTTATATCACGTTAGCAACTATGTAAACTTCACTAAGACTTACATAGTCGGTAAAGCAGAGCAGTAAGTCTAACAAAAGGCATTCACGGAAAATATACGCATCCCATTTGACTTGTCTTTTGTTTAAGTGAGTAAATTAAATATCAGGGCTAAGACAGGAGCAGCACAGTCAGTTAATTATGTCTAATAAATCTTGGTCCAAATTACCCTCCAGGGGTGGAAACAGCTGCCGGGGGATGGAGGAACCGAAGTGGCACTTTGGTATTTGTTATTCTACCTTTAACAGATTACGCACGCTGACTTGTCATCCCTCATCCGGTTGGGCAAGTGAAATGAAGGGAGAACGTCAACACGCCGTCGGACACTGCTTCTGTTTACCTCGGTGTACCCTGGGGGTAACAGGCACTAATCAGCATCCAGCAAAATGCTCTGTAATTGGCCGTGTTTACTCTGTTTTAGCATGATTGCATGCCTGATTGGATTGTCGTATCCCATTTGAGGAAAAAGGGTCTCCCTCTTATTGTGTATGAGTTTGTGTGTACATGGGTCTGTGCATGTGTGTGTGTGTGTGTGTGTGTGTATGTGTGGCGCAGGAGTGAGGTGCCATACAGAGTTTCAGGTGAGGTTTTTTTCAGGGTGATTTTTTTGCTGTCAACTCCCTGGAGTAAAAGATTTCTGAAAATAACAGATTTTGGGATTAGAGGTATTTCATTTCCTTTAACTCAACTCTGCAAGTTTTTTATATTATATTTTATATTGTAATATTATATAGTTGTATATTGACAGGTATTAAAAGGTTCCTCTTTTCTCGTCCTTTAGAACTACCACCTTACTTCAACTTTATGCAAAATATGTCATGCTGACTACAGAAATGTATCTGAAATATAAAGAAGAAGAAGAAATATCCCCTCATAAGTATGGTGAGGTTTCAGGCACACATATGCAAATCATGTGGGCTCTGAGGTCTGTCCCCTACAGAAGGCTCTTTGTGCAACAGTGTGTAAAACGAAACTTGATAAATGTTCACCACATACAGTGGATCATTGGTGTTCAGTTTTGGGGTTAAAACTATGTTGAGAGATGAGAGATAGGTATGTGCTGTATCCAGCTATGTTTTTGTTGAAGTAAAAAACCGAAGCTGGGGATTGTGTTCAGAATCAAAAATTCAAGAGTTCAGTGGACCTAGCAGTAGGTTGTCATCCTGACAGACGCCCCACAGGACTACAATGAGAAATAGGGATTTTTGTTAAGCAGCCACTGAATGGAAATGGGTTATTACCTGCACGTGAATTTAAAGCACCTGAACTTTCTGTTAGACCCGCCCTTGTCTATATGTAAAATCTGACCTTCACATACTGAACAGTGTGTTGAAAGTAAACATTCCTCTGGGATAAAATTCAGGATAAGCTAATTGCTGGTCTCAAAAAACAGACAGAAAGCAGTAGCACCACATCTCCAGAGAGTTTCAAACATATTGGTTCACACCCTGTTTTAAGCCAAACTGATATGTGTCTTCAGGGTATTTTTCATACTGTCTGTTAACGCTGCATTTGAGAGATGTCTGAGTGAAAACAACTTGAACTGCACCTTTCCAGAGGCTGTCAAATGTTTGAATTGGGAGCTATGAAGGGGGATAGGTGGGGTATAACTCAGATGGGATTTTGCCATGAGGTAAACTGGCAACAAACCAATGATGGAGAGATGTCATAGATAAGATTTAGAGGTTGGTTTTAGGAGTGCAGTGAGTAACCTAGACAGATTCTTACAGATCTTGAGAGGAACATAACTGCAGCGATTCTGAACCAAGAGAGCTCAAAATCGGATCAATGAGTAACTTGAGGCCTACAATATAGACAAAAATAGACTGTTGGTATCATCTGTGTTGTGAAAATTGTTACTAGTTTTGGTGGTAGTTGTGTTGTATTATATTTATTGTAAAAAAAATATATAGTTAGCCTATCTGTTGTACTTGTATAAAATTTATAATTTATTTTATTTCAGTGAGGAATGATACCGTCAAAGAAATGTAATACAAGTAATTAAGCATAAGCATCTTAATTTAGAGATAATGAGGGCAATGGCAATTATTTGACAATAAAACCGTAAATGCAGCTCATTTTTCCTTAAATAAAAACCTATGAAGTGGGCAATGAAGAGGATTGTTGATGAGTAGTCCAGGGAGAGTATTTACACTCATTATTCAAAGTGTCTCTCTGGTTCTGTTGTATGGCTATGGTGTAATTGGGTTGTTACTTAAAACAGGAATTATTTATACTCTGCTTTTCCCTCTGTTGTTTTTATTGACCCCCACACTGATAAAACTGGCAAAAGTATCTGCAGGGGTGATTTGAAAAACTACAGAGTTTCCCCCAAAAGCCACCAACTCAGGTAGAGTAACTGCTTTTATTTCTCATAATTTTAGAGGCTTCAATCAGAGAGCAATAGTTAATTACAAAAACAAACTTTTGCATCCATGTATTTAGTAATATCGAGGGCCTGGTACAGACCCCAACCCTGTCCCAGTTGTGTTGGAGTGAGGTGGGGCTGCTAGGGAAAACCAGTAAGCCACAATGACCAGACTTCTCCAAACATGTCATTCTGAATCCCCTTTGTGAGCTGGTCTGAGGCATACCCAGGGCCCTGTTAACACTCCAAACATTCAGAGTCACAGACCCGTGTCCCCAGCCATGCTCTTTAAACACTTGTTAAAACGTATACTTTTTTGCAACGTCAACAGCCTGAGAATTACCCTACTGGGACTGCTACTGCACTATGCACTATGAAAGAAACGGGGAGAAAGGGAGAGAGAGAAAAAGAGTGACTGAGAGAGGAAAGCAATGGAGGGAGGAATAACTTTGTACAGTGGAAGTAGCGCCCCCGCTCTCCTCCCCATGTCTGCCTTATGAAGAGTGATTGAGAGACAGACCAACCCAACTCAGAGCCATTCAACCGAAATGCTCCTACGGCCCTGACCTGCTGTCTAAACCCCCTAAATTAGACTACTGAGACCCCAGGAGCAAGGCTTACGTTACCAATACCTGTGAAACCTTGGCAAGCCTCATCACCCTGAATGGGAATGCTGGGCAAATAAAAGCAGGCTGGCCTGTCTGCACTCTCTCTATACAGATGGATGGTGAAAGGCAACATGAGCCTGAAGGAATAGTTGGTGGGTTTCCCTTCTAGGCCCCTATAGGTCCCAGGCCCAATGGAAAGTCTAGCCTGTCTGAGGAGTTTCCATTGTCCGCCAGTAGAGAGGCTCGGCCAGAAAGAATAACAGGGACTAAGAGAGGAAGAAGGCAAGAAAAGAGTGAGAAAGAGAATGTGAGAAGAATCAAAAGAAAGACAAGCCAGCCAATTTAGAGATATTTTTTGTTAGAAAATAAGAGGTGAGTCCTAAGACCGCTTTGTAATTTCTGGGTGAGGTCCTGCTCAGATCCTACCCAGATCTCAACCAAAGGTGTGGGGTAGCGTGGAAAAATCCCTCTTTTTGTGATGCCCCATGATGCTATTCCACTGCATCATAGTAACTATAGTACAAAACTAAACACATACATGCACACATACACACACATTGAGCTGGCTTTTGCCCTTCATACATTACAAGGTTGGAAGGACCTGCAGACAGCGAGATACAGAGCAGGTGAGTTCATTGGACAGTGTGCATGCGTGTATTTTAGGCACTGGCCATGTAGACGAGGAGGTCCTCAGTTGGAGACTGATAGGAGAAGCGATGGCAGGGGGTAGATTAGCACATACCCCACAGTGTGATCAACAAGAAAAAACATTTATAGTGGACATAATAGTACAGACTCAAAATTGCCCCTACAGCAGTGAGAACTGGCCACCACTTATATACACATGTATGAAATCTAGTACTTTCTGGAACTCCTTCCTTTCTTATTAATATTTTTTCATCCTTGATGTGATGAAGGAGAAATGTAATTCATCTGTGGAAGGGTGAAGACAAGCTTCCTCTCCCTTGCCAGCATAAGGTGGCGGAAATAAGAGAAATGATTATGGAAGGAGAGAGGAGACGAAACTTAATGGGAGGAAATCATTTATACGTTACAGTCATTTTAATGTCCTGATGTCTGTTTCAAATCATCCTGGAGGGGCCGGACATACTAGTCTAACACAAGAAAGGGTGTTACGTTATTGCAAACTTGTTCAACACACAAAGGCTAGTATTGTGTTTTAACACATTATTTTCTGATTAGAAATCTGAGGGACAGAATCAAATGAACAATGAAGGAGACTGAGTGCAATGTGGGAAGTGGAGTTATGGTTTGATACACAGCTGTAGAGATACAAAATCACTGGAAAAGCAATTGGTTCTATAGATACAGTGTATACTATATAATGCAAATAAAAAATGACATCCCTGCATTGTGTTACAAAACAACATACTGTAAAAGGAAATATATGGTGTGGGATCATTTCTTTACAGTATTTTTCACACATGCCCCCAAACCTTTCTTTTGCACGTTAAGTAAGATACCCTGGAGTCAAAGCCTGAACTCCTTCCTCTGCCTGTTCACCCTGCCTGAGGCCCTGTGTCTTCTAAAGACCTGTTTGTTCACAAGTAGAGCACAGCAGGTGTTTGAGCAAAGTGCAAGGTGGAAATGTGGCTCCCATTGCTGCTGTGAGACTCATTTATTGAAATGTTCTCAATTTCTCAACAAAACATGCTATGCTTTCAGGCAAGGATGTGCAACAGTGTGTCCTTCCCATTAAGCATGAGCAAAAGATGCCAGCGGTGGAAAGACATCTCAGTGGGAATGCAACCCTGTGTTACAGAAAATATCGCTACAGTCTGTTGTAAAGCAGATTATTCAGCTGCACACTTTCATTTTACTTGTCAATAATGTGCGTATAGCTGTGAGGCATGGTGCATTTACAGTACACCTGCTCCTTAGTCCCCTCGCTACCAAATGTGCGTATTGTTTCAACACAACATTTGCCATTAATAAAGTGGAAGCCAATCAAAGCAAATAGACCAATGGATCTTTACTGTGTAATTGTGGATCTGTGTAATCGTTAACCTTGGCTCAGTGTGGGAAGTTAATGAATCAAATCAATACCTCTCTCTACTGATCCATAATTATTTGAAAAGAGATGAAAAATTAAACAGGCTGAGCCTATGAGGTTATCATGCCATGCAATTAGTCCGCCAGAGGGAGATTATGTTACCTAGATACCATTGGGGAAGTGTAATTTCTCTTGCAGATGGAGTTTTTTTTTTAATGAAGAGTGCAATTACCTAAATAGGTCAGCCAAAGACAGGCTGCTGCCGCTGCTGCTGTTGTTGCTGCTGCTGCTGCATGCTGCTTCTCAGCATACCTGAGAGGAAGCTCCTGGAGAAAAAAAAAAAAAAAAACACAGCGCACTGTTTGCAACTGTTGTTACCCCTTCAGTATCCTCCTTGCTTTCTCTCTCTTTTTTTCTTTCTCAGTCTCCCACCAAAGCTGCCTGGATAGACATATCTTCTGTTTTCCATATTAAATACCACATACATAAAAGTCTTTGTTATGCAGAGATTCAGCAAGAATAACATTTAATAACGTTTCCTCCAAATCAGTCTCAGATGGTGTGTTGTGGCCATTTGTTGATTGCAACACATGCAGCAGGTCATTCTGTGAAGTACAAAAGAAAACGTGTCATCTCTTGGAAATTAGAATGAGATAGAAAAAGTTTTCATATGTTATACTTTGCATTATCTTGCATTGATGATTTCATTGTTAATTATGTTTTGATATTTCTTGCCATCACTGTAACAGATTTGTGTCACAGTCACACAATCAGATGTGGCATAAAAATTTAAATGCTACCATTACATTAGTGTTTGGTTTTTGAAATATATGCTATGAATATGAATACTTGTTTTACAATTCACATTTTTTCATTGCATTTTTTATTTTACATTGTAAATAAGTAATTCCCTTTTGCATTATCATCATAATGAGTTATAGGGGAAAATTTGCTAATGACATCAGAGGTCAGCACGAGTTTGACAATCATCAGGTGTGGAGTAAAAGCTTATATAGATAGCTGTGTATTTTATCTGCTGCACACAGTAATTCAAGTATTATTATTATGACACTTTCTGGCAGCTATAAAAGATGTTACCTGTAAAAAAACAATATATCTACATCACATTTGCACTAATGTAACGTGATTGGTGAGAAAGTTTGAATGGATTTCTATAGAAGCGTATACGGGACTATATTCAAATGATAATGTAAACTTGAAAATGAAAATGTAATTCCATAATAGCATTATAATTTTCTACATATGTATGTGTTATTTGAGTAAAAATGAAAATGATCCAATAATCCAATAATCCAATTTTCATTTTCATTTTCACATACTTATATGGGCATTCTATTACCATTTTATAATGAAAATGGAAAAGCTGTTTGATATTCAATTTTCAAACGTGTAACCAGCTGCTCAGTGGACAATATTCAAATGTTAATTCAAACTTGAAAATGAAAATGAAATATAAACAATGTAACCTGATTTTCCATTTGTGCAAGCAATATTTAAGACAAAATTGGATTATTACATTTTCATTTTTACTCATATAACACATAGATATGTGGAAAACTATAATGATATTGTTTATTATTTTCATTTTCAAGTTTACATTATCATTTGAATATAGTCCCATATATGCTTCCATAGACTTCGTCATATTTAATAGAATTTAATAAAAGAAACGTCAGAGAGAGATTTAGCAAAAAGGGATAGATTCAAATGCAGTAAAAAAAACATTATAATTTTGACAGTGGCCCGAAGAAATAGAGAAATGATAGACATGAGAATAAGTAATATAATAACCCCAATATTTTCTTGGAAGCCACTCCACTGTATGATAAATAAACATTTGACCAGATATAATTGACTTGGCTTAGTTTTCCACGTGTTTGAAAATATACTGTTGTAATTAGTGTAAAATTGCCATAACCACTTCAATTTAGTGTTTATATTTTGCTACGCAGTTGCAATAAGGAAAAACATATAACACACACTGAACACAGCAGGCCACTAATAGTGAAAAGTAAGAAACAGAGAACAGGTACTTAATGAAACACAGCTCAGGCTACGAGGTGTTGAACTCATAATGAAAACTGTGCAGAGTATAAAGAAAGTGAATTAAAGAACAGCCCTGAAAGGGTGCCACTAATAAGCACATCTAAGTTGTTTGTTACATCTGATCCAAAACCAACCGTGTAAAAGTGGGTAGTATTTTCTACATGTACTATATGATTGAAAGGAGAATTTGGCACATGCTTTCTCTCCTCAACACAGAACAAGTGACCTTGTGAACCGCCCAAATGGTGCCTGTTTCAGGTTCTCAATGTGGCAGGTGCCTTGATCACGATTCAACCAACTTGTCAACAAGCGCTGTTTTCCTGAAACTTGGCAGGGACTCCAGAACAGATTCCAAGTTGAAACTTGGATGATCACATTCCAAAGCTGGAGGAGGTTTTTTTTGTTTGTTTGTTTTTTTATCTGTGATATACCTCTTTATTGCTGTACTGACCTGCACAAAAAATACAATGACCAATGCAGGAGGGAAAACATCAGAGGATACTTCAGGTGTCCTGTTAGACAGTAATTTGATACAGAGCGATAAGATCTGCAAATGACAGAGACCATGTATTCATCCTGTCTTTTTGATGGACAGGCTTTGCCCAACCCTCCTACACACTGACAAGTAGGAAATATGTTTCAAGGAATGACACTAGCATACCCTCTTACACTTAATCATTGTCAATCACTCAGCGCACTTGGCTCGTTGGGTAATAGGAACAGATCCAGCATCGCATCCCCTCCAATCTGTTTGGCTCTCACACGGGAGGTGCATGCTGTTTTCATGCCTGTGTGGGATGGCCTCAAGCTGTTTTCTTATCAAAAGGCCCATTCAGACATTCTCTTTGAGAGGCATCGCAAACCTCAGATCTCACAGCCTCCGTTCAACCACATGTCTTGATTTAAGAGGCCAGAATCAGATTTGCTGCCACGAAGAGCTGTCACTGCTAAAGAATGGGATGTGATTTATCATCCTGAACCACACACAAGACTGATAACCAGAGCGCTAGCATTTGTACGCATATGTGCACCCACATGCATGTGGGTGCACACACTAATTCCCCACCCCTTCACCCTTCCACCTCACATAAATACCCCAAAAAACTGATCAACACATGTTCTCAAGCTCAAGCCACAATTTCACATAGAAGCTGTCTTGCCCCTCGCTATCTTGCAGTGTGGAGTTGGATTACATGCTTTTCACAAAATGCAACTACATCACCTTCCACCTAGGGATCCTCTCTAAACGCTCTCTTTTAAACCTCCACTAACAGTCTCATCATTGATTTTATGTCTCTGTTTTTTTTTCCTTCTCAGGTTGTAAGCAAGCAAACACAGCTGAACCCTAACACCCTGTGTCCCGCTGTGTCTTCCTCAGGGTCTTCTCATCACAAAACAGCTACACAACATCTCAGAGTGAAACACCCTCAGCAACACAGGCCATAGAAAGGCAAAGGTGACGGGAGCAAGTTTTTTACCATTTCAAACATACAGAGCCATCAAATAAACTGCTCTCTCTTTCTCTCTCAACATCCGGAGGTTGAGCACAGTTACTTCTCCAAAGTAGTTTTTCTTGACTCTCTCTATCCATTTCTCACTTTTTACCTTCCCATCTCTTGCAATTTCTCTCTCGCTCTCTCCAGTTGCTGCTTATTATTTCTTTGTGGAAGAGTATGTGATTGCTAGGATGGTTTGGTGGCTGTCTCTTATGAAGTTGTTAGTTTCAACGGAAAGGCAGAGAGACTCAGATGCTCTGCTTCTGATCTCTCTGCCGCTCTCCTCTCTCTGCCCTTTCATGCTCTCTCTGGCTCTTTTTTGTAATCCATCAACAAACTGTTGCAGTGTATAGTGGTTTCAGTGGGATGAATAATCAGTATAAGGTGTGTTGGTAGGGACGGTGAGGAGACTAAACTTGTGAAAGGCTAGCGAGTGCAAGTGTAAACCTCGCCTGCTCTCCTGTCCCTGTTAGCTCAGCCATTTTTGGGCGGTCAGGCTGTCTTGCCACAATCACACGCTGGCGCCACAATTGCCTAGCCCCAACTGCAACCCTTTCACTGTGTAATGAATACATCCAGAAATAAACTTTAACCGCTCATGCCCCGCTGCTTGCCCCCCGTGCGTATATGTACAGAGACAAGACTGGATGTGATGTTTGTGTTGTGCCCTGGATAGTGGCATGCTCACCTGGCCCCAGGACGTCGTGTGGTGATGGTGTGGTTATGGTTCAACACAGAACCAGTCAGTGAGAGAGAGGTGACCACTGACCGCTGTCACCCTCTGGTGGGACCATACACACCCCTGGTACAGGGGATGTTGAGGAGAGAGAGAGATGACCAGAGAAGAAGAGTACTGTTTTTGTCTTTAAAATTGTTTAACTCCATGTTTATGTGTACTTGTGCTCATGTTTAGGTGGCATGTGGATACTCATGAGCACATGCAAAAGATGTAGGCATATGGCCACATACTGAACATTTTTTTCTTTACACAGTACATGTGGATGAAAACGCTTTTTGCGTTATTCGATTCTATCTGCATGGCTGTTTGTATGTAAGGTTCATTGCCGCAAGAGATAAATATACCTGAGCCTAGCCCACAGGCTCGACTCTTGATTGTGCAAGGAGTGGTCGGATCAGAGCAGTACTTTTCCAGATCTACACTCAGCCCACTTGAGTCCACCTTGAAGGGCGTTTCTATGAGGATAAGTGCTGTATGGTTCCATGTGTGTGTTTGTGTGTGTGCACTGTATGTACTGTAGGTTTGCACACATTTTTGCTTGTCTGCATCTGTTTTTTTGCATTGCTGTCTTATTATTTGTCTTCAGCCCTACTTGCGTGACAGTAGCAGCTTTCCTTCATCTAAATTGCTGTTTTTGATTAATTTGTTTTCATCTTATAAACACACCTATGAAATCAGATAGCATAACATTTATTTTGCATTTCCATCTGTAATAAATGAAACCAATTAAGCCATACTTTAAAATTAGGGAGGAGGCAATCCTAATTCTCTCCTTAAGTGCGGTTTCCACGGCAATCAGAGGCCTCTGCAGGGGGTCGGGAATGGAGGCGTTGGGTGGGAGCACACACAGCAGGGACAAACTGACTGAGTGCGAGAGCCTACTGCACTCACAGCTGAATCTTCTGCTGGCATGCACTTTCTCTTTCACATACACTCACACACAAATTCACACAGAAACAGCCAATATCACACAAACATTTGCACATATTCTCTGTTAATTTGGCCTCATCTATAGGCTTCATGGAGTGAAAATGAAGGCAGTAAAAGTGTCCATGTTAATATTTATCTTATTGTTGTCAATTTGATGAAGTGATGATCATTCAGTGATTCACACAGTGTATGCTGTACTGTATGTTTGACATTGAGAGACATTGTCTTGTGTGAGTAGGCATGTTCTTCTTATTTTCCTATGAATGAATTTGTCACAAGGCAAATGTGGGTATGACAGCTTCCTCAATCTGTTAACAGGGGAAGTATTTACAGTTCCAGTCAGAATATTAGGGAACCTGGGCCTGTGTCATTGTTTTTTGTCATGTCTGACTGGATTCTCCCTTTTCCTCTGATGAGTATTAGCTGTGATTTTAAAGACAGATTTTATAAAACCACACAGCAGAATAAACAAATGCTCATTTTTACATGTCACATATTTCTGTATTACTTTAGGTATGATAAATTAAAGTCTTTTTCACCTGAGATGAATAAGACTAGAGCTGTTTTGGAGCTTGATGGAGAGAAAGAGACGTGTGAGAGTTGTACTTGTAAAACTTGAAGGGAATGTGTATTGAATTAAGTACCTTGCGACACCAGACAGTCTCATTTTGCAACTTCTGCAAAATTAATAAACAAACTAAATGAATAAATAATAGCTGTGCGAAATGTTGACCAAGTAAATAGGCAGACAAGTAGACTGGCCCGTTGTTAGTATTTATAGCTTCAGCTTGGCAGCTCTTACAGGAAGCTCAGAGCTTTTAATTGAAAATGTTCTACAGTCCGGAGCAACACTCACTGCTCCAAGTTGCACTTTTTAGCCATTTTATGTTTAGTGTCACTTTGTGACTCAAACATACATTTTCAGTCTTTTTTTATTCAACCAATCACTGTTATATTTACAGTTATTAGATGTAGTGTTCAAAATGGAATAAAATCAGAGTAGCATTTATCAGTGTACACTGATTTAGAATTTGTGACAACACACAACAATTTGCTTAATAGGTAGGGAAGTCATAGATAAATTAGTTAACAGTTTTTTTGTATTATTTCTGATAGTGAAGTTTCTAATGCTATAACATTTTACCCATAGTTAAGTTTTTTGTTGTTTTTTTAATTATGCTACAGATTTATGTCTTTGTATTATTCTGGAGCTATTGTCAGTTCATCTGAAAATGAACACTGCACTATAAATGACTAAACAATGAGCCTCATTTAAAAAAGACAATAGAAAGAACATAGAAAATATTGTAAATATTGAGATGCCGTGATATTTTGTGGCCTGTAATTTCAAACTTACAGAATTACTGATAAAGATGGCCAAGCTTTTTGAATAGAAGACTGATTCGAAATCCAGCTTTACTTTTGCAACTCAACAGAACTTTCCCTGTAAACTTTGCTCTTGTACATGGCTGTTATACCTACAATTCCTCTAGTCTAGCAGGTAGTTTGCTCTTTTGTTGAAAAAAAAAAAAGGAAAAGAAAAGGTGGGATTCAATCTGTCACATTGGATCTGGCATAGCCATCTTATAGTTTGGGAAAGCAGAGAGGAAGTTGAAACTCAGACACAACAGTTGTTAGTCAAACACAGAAGTGTTCCACAGGCACAAGGATGGAGAGGCAGAGGAAAGAAAAGAGAGAGAGAGGCATATAGAAAGATGGGATGAAAAGAAAAAAGAAAGAGCACAGGCCTTCCTCAGAACTGTATTCATGGAGTCTGGCTCTTTCAGGTTCATCTCTCATTACTCCTGGGTGCTCTCTCAAGCTTAGCGGAAATGGATTATGCTACACAAAGAAAGGAATAATCACCCTATTCTCCTCCTTCTCTGATAAACACACACGTAGGTGCACGCGGACACATCCACACACATGTACACATGCATAAACACACACACACACTCTCTCTTCCAGTCTGTTGTTTTGACATACACACTGATGTACACGCACTGAGTGAGCCAAGCTTTGTGTGGCTGTGAGTCGCTGAGTGTGGTGCTCGTTCTCTCGCTGCATGCCAGGGGACTCGTCAATTATCTCCCCAAACGCACCCAGTCCTCGGGGGGAAAAGGCGGTGAGGGAGACGTCCCTGTTTTTGAGGGAACCTGGAGTTTGCAACATTCAGTTGAGTGACAATACATTCACGCTCTAATTCTAGGCTAGCAGATGTAATGTTTTTTTCTCTCTCTCTCTCTCTTTCCCTCTTCCTTTGTCTCACTCTTTTCTGCTCTCCTTGTACTTCTTATCATTCCAACTTTGAGAAGTTGGAGCTCCTAAAGGCTTTAGTGAATGTGTGTGTTTTGGGTGGTTTCGAGTGGATTTTGAGTGTGTGTTTATGCTTGCTTGCATGTGTGTGTGAATGTGTGTGTGTTTTGGATTAAAGGGTGTATGCTTGCAGTTTGATCTTTTTTATCTAATGCAGGCAAGGTGGTACTCCCTAAAGATTTAGTTTTTTCCCTGAGCAAATTTAAGAAATGTCTGTAAAGAAAAAACACAACAACAAACAAAAGAAAAACAACAATTTTATCATAATCATGTAATTAATTGTGCAATGATTAGCATTTTCTCTTTTCAAGCATGAAACACAGAAAAGCTTTAGCACTTTTGTATTAATATAAACAATCACATCAAGCCTTTTATGAATTCAACGTCTGAACTGACAATAATCTGATACAGTAATATTTTGATAACTTTCTGCCAACTATACACAATATTTTTAACAGATGGCACTCATATCATTACATTTTTGAAGTCTTGAATCTTGAGTCGAACATATAATTGCTCTGTCTCCTGACAGCCAGCAACCAGATTGCCTCACTGGGAAAAGCTTCAAATAAAAAACTCCCTGTCCATGTTTGTCTTGCTGGGGTGACTCAATGTATCTGCGAGCACTGGGCTGCAAGGCCACTTCTACCTGGTTAAATTAAAGAGAATATGAATAATAGATGGAGAGAATGACACTTCCGTCGCCAGGGGTAATGAAAGATCGACTCCCAGCTCTCTCTTGTCACTCCTCTGACTCACCAAGAGCGCTAATAAAGATGACACTTGACAGTTAACGAGACCCATCATGGGTGGGGACATGCACACATACATAAAGAAAGACAGAGAGAAAGAGTAAGATAGAGAGGAAACAAAATATAAGAGGAGGGCAAGTGTCATCAGAGCATCTAACCTCTGGCTGGCCAAATAGCTTGGTGTCCTGTCAGGAACCGAGTGGAGATCTGCTTTAACATTCAGCAACCTATTTTAGAAAGTCAACAGATGACACTTATATAGGGCTTTGAACGATAGAGATAGAGAGGGGCAGACAGGAAAGAGAAAATGTGAAGAATAGGAAAGTTGTTAATAAATAAGTGTATATTATAAAGGTAGTGAAAAACTAAGCAGAAACAAAGAGGAGATTTTTAGTCTGTCCGTGGAGGCCTAGTGGTGCATTGGAACAGGGAAGGTTGGAAGTTGGAGGAAGCCCTGCCCACAGCCTGATCTTCAGGGTCAGCTTCAGCTCCAGTCTCCGCCGCAGAGTGCCCAAAGAGAGGGCGTGCCATTGTTTACTGTCCGCGGTGCAGGTAAACAATAAACAATGAAAAGGTTGCCAGATCCTCACCCTAATGTTGCCATTTTGGGAACTCAAACACACCCCCATGCTCTTCACAGCCCCTACTCACCACCCACTCCCTCTCTCCCCCTCTCAACCTCTGCCACCTCCCCCCGTTCAGATTCATCCCCGGCCCCAGAAACCCCAGAGGGGCGGTCGCCCAGCCTGCCCACGCTGCCCTCTAAGAAACCACAAGAGGGTGTGGTTCCGCCTGGAACAGGGAAGCCATTTATTTTGGGCGCATCTCTGCTGACTGACTCATGTGTTGACTGGAAAGTTGGCTGCATGCTCTATGGGCCGAGGCTCCACCAACCCTGTGGGCTATCAGTTCCTGACCTGCCCTCCCTTCTTTTGGGCCCCCTGCACCTCAGCCCACCACAAGTTCAAATGCACCAATAGCCACCCACTCCCATCCTCCCACCCCTCTAGCCAGCCCTCATCACCACTCTATTTTTGTCTTTATGTCAGCCCTGCAACCTACCACCCTGCTCTTAATCTCAATTTGAAGAATTACCACTGTTTCACAGTGACCTTAAACTGATGTTTTATAAGATCTGATCATCTGGGGGTCTTTTATGATGGGCATGTGTCCCATGTTTAGCTTGGGGAACTTTTTTCTGAGAATGTACAAAGTAAAGAGAGAAACAAAGAGGCAGAGCGAGAGAAAGCAGAGTCAAAATTACGCACTGCCATACAAAATGAAAAAGGCTAAATACAATGGGATTACTTAAGTTTACTTGATCTTTAATTGCAAACCTGCAGATGTTATACATGTATTCATAATTAAATCTTGATTTTAGACATATTGACAGGACTGTGTCAGGGTGAGCCTTACTGATGGGAAAGACTCTGAACATATACCAGCCTATTTTGCTTCACTGGCTAAAATCAAACCAAGTACCCACTCCTTAAATACATCTATACACTCTTTAAATAGATTTGAAGCCATATTTATCTATGGTATACTGGCAGTCCTTGAAATTAAGAATTCATTCAATCAATTTCACAGTGAAATATCCAAAAAAGTACCCATTAAATGTCAGGAATAGGGCACCATTAAGAGCTCTTGGTTTAGTCATCAACTATTATAATACATAGTGGTTACTGTTCTCAGTGGAGAAATAAGTGACCTACACAGAAATTGTATTTATATTATGTGTGTCATAATTGAAAATTGGTGTTTAAATCATGCTGATACAGCTGAGGAAAATGTGTGTACTTTATGTACACTGTATGTTGCCGTGTGTGTGAAAATGGTCTGACAAAAAAACCATCAGACTACAGTAGACAAATTTTTCACAGCTGGAGTATTCCAGATGGCATGAGTAGTCAATAAAATAGAGGATGAGGGCCCATAAAAAACTTTTAAAATGCCCAACTGTAACAGGACATTTATTTATCTGCCTGGCAATGAATGGAGAGTCATTTATATGGTCTGGATCAAATTTACTCGTTTTTGCATTACTATATTTCAAAATATACTCATAGTTTATTTTGCCCGTGCAGCAAAGGTAATTAAGGAATTTTTTAAAACAAAATCTTCTCACAGCATGATGTACCACCACTATTCATATTATTAATTTGCCTGTAATATGTACCTGCAACTCGACCACCAAAACATGCTGACCTTCTGTACTGCATCTTATTTCTTTACCTGCTTTTTATTATGTAGTGGTCAAAGAAAGCTATGAAGTAGGGTGCTCTTCATCTTCTCTGTTTCTCCCCAGGGTCCCCATATTGCTCTGGAGATGTCTGTGGGTTCCTTGCTATGGCGTGGCACTCTGACATTCCCTCCACACCCACACTGGCAGCCAATGTGCCAATTAGTGGCCTTCTCCGCAGGGGTGGGTGTATGGGAGGTGGAGAACACAGAAGAACGAGAGACAGAGGAGAAAGAGCAAGAGAGAGAGAGAGTGTGTACATGAATGTTTCTGAATGTGTCTGTGTGTGTGTGTGTGTGTGTAACAAGGCCTCAGACCTCAGACATTCCTTTCACTATGACCTAGGGTACAATTAAGGGGATGTCCCTCCCCTGCCTCCCCTGCCTCCCCTCCTTGGTGGACCACATCAACGGAAGTCCTGGCCCAGCTGGAGGCTCTAATGACGGGAGGGAGGCCAGGTCGCGACCCTGGTGTGCCACCTCAGCGCCACACCCTTCCTGTTTAAGTCCAGACAGGGTCTATGCCAGGAGAGGAGGAGAGGAAAGGGGACAGGGGAGACAGGGAGTAGGAAATTGATTTGGAGTTGTCAAGATCTGGAGAGGAGGAGAGACAGATTTGGGAAAAACTAACATGGCAGGTGGCATCATGCTAAAAGAGTTTGTTTGATCATGTTATTAATTTACCAGAGTTACAAACCTATCGTTGAGTAAAATAACATATGCTACTGTTATTTCTAACTTTGGACTAAATTGGAATAAACTGGGCATATTCCAAACCAATATACTACAAGTAGTAATGGGCACAGGGCTTTACATAGTGTGTGGGTCTCTGGGCATTTGTTAGTATGCAGAGAGTTGTGTTAGAGTATCATGGGAATGAAAGCTGTGGTCCTCAGCCCTGCTATCGTCAGACAACCCGCCCTGATGGAGAGGCTCGGATAATGATACGTCTGTGAGTCTGTCTATCTGTCATGCCTCTGGATTTGCTAGCTCCGCTCTCGTGAGTGAGGAACAGCAGGGGACATGCGGGGGTGGTAAAATGTGTGTATGCGTGTTTATGAGTGTGTGCTGTATCTGTATCTTATATGTATGTGGAAGGCATGCAAGCTGGATGTATATATATATATCATGTATGTGCGTGACATACATGACATATATACATCCAGCTTGCATGTGTGTGACAGGGGTCCCCACAGATGTTGATGAGCGTCTCCTTTCAGAAAACCCTGTAATTGTCACCTAGCTCAAATAGGGGAGAAGGATACACATTGGATATCCACACTGAAAACCTGCAACCTGCAATCAAAGAAAAGTGAAAGGTAGAGAGAGATATGCAACAAGATAAAGACGGAAAAAACAGTCGACGTGACCAAAAGAGAAATTATGTGGTGGAAATCTCAGTGACCAACTGAAACAAATGTTCTGCTGGTGTGATTTACGCTACAAGTGCTAGAGTTTACACATATATATATATATATATATATATATATATATATATATATATATATATATATATATATATATATATATATATATGTGTGTGTGTGTGTGTGTGTGTGTGTAAGCTCATGTGTGGTGTGTATTCAACCAAGTCAGTGTGTGAATGTCTGCTTGTGTGTGTGTGGGAAAGATAGAAACAACTAGAGTGAGGGACAATCAGTGCTTGTCCAGTGATCACAGTCATTACATTATTAGTGCCTGAGTGACCAATAACACTGACTTTCCACTTTGTCTCTGAAAAAAAACAGACCAACTTGTTCATGGTGAGTTCCTATACACTTCATTAAGCCATGAATGTAACTAAATGCTATACTTGAGCTTATGTAAATGAGTGCGGTTTGCTCGACTGTGTAAAATCCAAATAATAAAATGTTTGGCTTTATCTTGTGTAATAAGAAAATGCCATAACTTGTTTATAACTCAGTAATTATTAAATATATTTGCTCAAGTTTTAGTAGACTAATTGCTAATACACTATTGATGTTTACAAGTATTTCATGAATTGGTAATTGGTCCATTATTAACTTAAATGAAACATAATGTGTAGAAAACCACATTCACACCTAGGAGTAAAGCAATGCCAAAAATGTGTTAATCGTCAGATCTGCATGAGAGAAAATAAAGTATTCTGATGACAAATTGCCTTGAACTTTTATTCACCTTCTTCTTCTTGTCATCTCTGGGACCTCGTCCACTTGACTTGTGACTTGAAGTAGGATAAGTCTTTCCCAATTGTGTAATTTTTTATGGAAGTATATTTTACACTTAGAAATATTAGAATATATGTGGTTTTACCTAATTCAAATTGACTAATAAAGAATATTTAAATATCGCGGCAGCACCCTGACAATAAGCACTGTGTGTGTGTGTGTGTGTGTGTTGCCATGCTGTCTTCCTGTAATGTCTTACAGCACTGAAACAGTAAAGATAAAGACAAATACTAATTTGTCTGTATTGACTGTCCTGCTCCTCTGTCTCTCATTAGCATCTATTAATCTATTTACCCTTCACAGTGCCCTGACACCACCCCCAGAACCCCAGCCTTTGCCAAAACCAAAGTGACAATGGCTCCGCAGGCGAGGTTGGGAGGCCATGAGGTCATACCAATGATGGCACTAGCTGTCGACCGGTGAGATGTGGGGCCCGTAGGCGGAGGGGTGCTAGGTGCCTGCGAGCGGAGAGTGAAGGGAGTGTGCCGGGGGAAGTGAGACATTCATTAGGAGAGCCAAGCTGACGCTGTCACCCTCACCCTTGCCTGCTTCTAAGGAGCCTGCTCAGACACACGCCAGCCTCAGCTGCTACCAGACCGCGGCTGTGCTCTGCACCAACGCACACAGTTTGTGTGTGCATATATATGTGTGTGTAATTAAATGTTAAAATGTTGCTTTATGCTATGAAACGCTGTCACACAAATGCTATTTCATCCACAGAGGCAGATGAGTGAGGAGATAAAGATACAGATACAGAGAAAGACACACAGTGAGTCTATCACAGTTCATGGTTCATCTGCAGAGGCTTATTCTTATTTCAGGCGGTTCTGATGACAAATGAGACAAGCATGTTCCCTCAGTCATCTTGCACACCTGTGAAAGCAGAGCCCATTTTATTGGGCCTCTATTCAATGAGAGAGGCAAGGAGTCAATTATTGTGTACTTATTCTCCCTCTGCCTGAACACAGACTTGTTAACGCTTCCTAATAATGAGCTACACTGAACAAGAGGGTTACACTAGATCCTTTTGACTCATAACTCACAAAAAGGAAAACGTTTTCCATTCTCTTTGTGCTCTATCTAATATGCCTGATAAAAAAAATTAATAAAGAGATGAGGGACATGAGGAATGTTTACCTTAAAACTGTAATGATGTCCTAGGCTTTTGTTGTTAATACAATGGTAGAAGTGGCAAAGCTGTACACATCACCGTGATTAATACCATCATTATTCTTTAATAATATTGTATTATATTTGTGAAACAGTATATCAGTAAGGGTAGTGAGCAGAAGAAAACATATGATCATGATACATCTGTTTCTGTTATTTGAAGGCCCTCCCCTGACCATAATGCATTACTGCCCCAAAAGACTTGACTCACACCTGAGTCCTCTTGAACTGACATTTTGTAATTAGCCAGATCGGTAACACTAGCTAGCTGATGCTTCGGAAGCCCTTATGAACTCCCTATCTGCATCATTATACACTATCTGTGTAAACTAACTTACAACTCCTTTGCTAAAAATACAGTAAAATCTTATTTTAGCACTTGCCATTGTTAGCTAATTTACAGGTGTGATTTCTGTTGGTGTGGGCTTGTTACCATTCTATTAAATTTATTTGTTTTGCTTGCTGAGAGCAGTGGCGAAGGCAGGGGGTTGGGGTCTTCAGGCATAAACTTGAGGATGGGGTAAGATTTCTTAAACTAATCGACACATAAGGAACTGTTTCTTTACACTCAACAGCTAACACATTTCTATATCCACACAATTTACTTCCCTTAGTTTCTGCAAAATTTCCAGATTGCTTTGGATTTTAGTGCAATTAAGGATAAGCTCTGATCACACCCTACTTTCCTTTTTTAACATAAATTTAAGTTGACTGTTTTCTACTTCTAGTCTTTGACAGGTTTGCCAGTAAAAAACTGACAAGGATGGATATCTACAGCTGTGCATTAACTTGTATTTAGTTTGTCGTCAAGTGAAAAATGTATTATCTTGGAGTTGAACCAGTCATTATTGAGAAACACACAGAGCAAGGTAAATTAAAAAATATATATATATTTTTGTGTGTGCGTTTCTCATGGATTTGTGCTGTTCTGCTAATTTTAGTGTAAGGGATAAGATTGCTGATAGTCTTCATACTGTAGTCAAATTGTTGACACTGTGGATGTTATTTTTGTTGCTAGCTTTACAGAGTAAAATTGTGTTTATTGATAAAGTTGCAGCAGCTTAGGAGGAACAGGAGATGACTGCCGCAGCTCAGCAGGTTCAAGAGTCTGCTGCAGCTTAGCATCAGGCAATTGCTGCAGCTCAGGAACAGGAGACAGCCATGGCTCAGCAGAAACTGGATACAGCTTTAGCTCAGGAATGGGAGACTTCTGCAGTTCAGGAACAGCGGGTTGCTGCAATCCAGCAGAGGCAGGAGGTGGCTGCGGCGGCCCAACCAGGACAGGAGGTGGCGGTGAGGACGAGAAGCTGGACAGCAGAGGGGCACAACGTCGGCGGAACCAATGCTTCCTCCTGGGGGCTTCCTAGAGGGTGGCTCCCCAGAGGGTGGCTCTAGGACTTGATCAGGCAGGGAACTGGCTGGTTCAGTGCTAGCCAAATGGCCCATTGGCTGTAGGCTAGTGGGGTGCAGGCTAGTGGCGAGCAGGCCGGGATTCGGGCTGGTGGTGAGCAGGCTGGAAACCAAGCTGATAGTTGCGGGGACCTCCCAAAGCCAGGCGGGTGCCTAGGTATGGGTTCAAGAGTGGAACCAGCTCAGGACAGGCAGGTTGCAGGCTATCGAACCTGAGCTTAACCGACTGGAATGAAGGCTGAGGTGAAGGCCGGAAACTAGTGGATTGGATGCTGGCAGGCCAGAGTGAAGGGTGGAGGCTAGCAGGCCGGGATTCAGGCATAGGTCTCTGGGTATAGAGGATGTCTGTGACCCACTCAGGAATGGCTTCCCGCAGCCCAGGCAACGCCGACAATTTTGCTTGGACCCGAGAAATGATTGCCTCTCTGTGGAAGTCATCAGGCACATCAGTGAGGCACATCAGGACTCAAATGCAGACACTCAGGCGCAGTAGGTGCAATTTAAATTGTTTAATGAAAGAAAAGTCTTACACTGATACAGTGTCCAACTGAAGCTAACCAAGTCCAAGCAATTCAAAGCAATAATCCAAAAGCGAGGTCCAATAGAAACAGGATAAATACAACACACCGGGCCAGGGCACATGACAAGAAGACAATAAGGGAACAAGGGACAAGGGAACCACTAAATACACTCACGTGAGGGGAGACAACGAGACACAGGTGAAACCAGTCAGGGTGGAGCAAACAATCCAGAACAGGCAGGAAAAGCAAACAAACACAGGAAGTAAAACTACAAGACACATGAGGGAAGGAGAATATTTAAAAATAAAACAGGACAACACTATAAACCAAGACAGTATGTCATTATATGATATGATAAATTAATAAAAGATAATGCTTGTTACACCACCTTTTAAAGTGATATTAGAAATTACATGCTAGAATGTGGTATTATAGGAATATTGTAGTATATTATACAGGGCTTAAAATGATAAACTGTGAACTAGTGTTCCGATTTTTTTATGAATCAGTAGGCATATTTTCGGCAATTTGTATACTGT
Source organism: Siniperca chuatsi (assembly GCF_020085105.1). Taxonomy (NCBI): domain Eukaryota; kingdom Metazoa; phylum Chordata; class Actinopteri; order Centrarchiformes; family Sinipercidae; genus Siniperca; species Siniperca chuatsi. The sequence goes on along the minus strand of NC_058046.1, from coordinate 16,380,022 downwards.
GTTTATGAACAATATTACTGATTATATTTTTTAGGGACTGGGGACCGCCAGTAGGCTGTCCCACCCCTGACTGAAGTTGATTGGTCCACTTCACATTTCATTAGTGTCAAACCAAATTTTCTCATAACATAAAATCAGTTGTGAGAACAACTAAAAACAGTGAGTATTTTATATTTTACACATTTATCCAGGGAACCCTATTGCCAAACAAGAATGTCAGTATTGGACAATTCTGCAAAACTCCAGATTATCTTCAGTGACAATGTTTTTAAAAACTTAGTTTCACTAACCATTTTAAGTAGAAGATTGTTCTCTCACACATTCTCCACCACTCTCTGCAGACTCAAATAAGACTAAATTACTTGTGGAGAAGTCTATCAGAGGTGGTGATCTTCTCAGTAAATTACTTCAGAGAGAGACAAATTGGATTTTTAAATTTGAGGCTATGATATATTCAGATCCAAATGATTTCAGACCTTTTTTGTTAACTGGCTTAATCATATGAATGTTGTCGATGTTTTAGAGATTTGTATTTCCATTATTATGGCGACAATCATTACAGTGACTATTAATTATCGCTACATAGCCTACTTGTGATATGTTCAATGTATTTTATGTCTGATATGTTCAATGTATTTTATGTCTGATATGCTATTGTAATTTGGCCACATATTTATCTTTAAAAGGAATCACGACCTACAACTCAGGTTGACTCCTCTTTCCAGCCACTCCCTGAGGAAGACCCAGTGAGGGTCGAAACCGGTCTGCATTATTGTCCTTTGTGATATTTTTCATACTCTGACTTGCCCTAATTAATAAAAGCATTTTAACTACATCCTTTGCTCGATGTGAGTGTGCCTGAAGTAAGCCAAGTGGCTACCCTTTTTCTAAGACTAAATTACTTTTGAAATAATTAAGAAAGGTTGAAATTATCGCCAGTAGTGACAAATTAGAGCTGTGACAAATTAAAGTGGCAACTCTTTCCCAAAAAATTGGGCATTTTACAGTTTCAAAAGCTTTAGAGGATGGTGTCTTCACACATTTTGTTTGGAGAATTGTCCTGTTCAATGTGCTCGATTATCCAGAGTATTATGTCAGTCTCTGCTCGTCACACTTTTTTTTTCTGCTGTGACTTTCTTTTTAAGAACGATAACATTTATTTTCTGCTTTATGTGTTTCACAAATGCTGTATCTCTGCTTATAGAATACACAATTGAAATAAGATAATGAATTCCACTGCATTATATTTTAATTCACTCCAAATGAGGTTGATCGTTTGCCAAATCAGGTTATGAGAACCCCTGGCTTTGTTCATTTGTTTTAATTAAACAGAAGAGAAGAGGTGAGAGGGAAAAAAACACTGGCACGTTGTTAGTGTAATTAAAGATTAATTCCAGAATATTATGTGCGTGATAATGTCTCCAGTGTTGGGCAAAGATTTCCATATTTTGCATAAAACACAATGTGGTTAATTTTAGATAATTTAACATAAAAACCTGTCACAGGCACTCCTACTCCTATTCATTTAGCATTAGCAGTGCTTCAAGGTCCACAATTCATGTGTCACTCCTCTTGTCAAAAAGATGTTTTCATGTGAGGATAAACCTAGGGCAACTGTTAATGTGTTAAGTCAGTTATTGTTGAAGTGAAGACTTCAATGTACATGAGAGAACAAGATTCAATAGTTCAATTTAGAAGTTCAGTTTAAAAGATTACTGGACAGGAATTCCCATTCCACCATGGATCTCACAATTGTAAAATCAAGAAATTGTTGCCAAAAAACATGATTGTTCACAAAATTTCACTTGCTTGTTCAAATTCTGGCCATGGTGCCTCCATCTTGATGCGTCACACCACAACATGTCTAAGCGACATCAACAAAGCCCTTTTTACAATATTCCCCTTTCTGACTCAGAGCCATGTACTTGGGCATTGCTTCTGCATAGAGATCAGATACATGCAATATAGCCAATGTAGCCATATTGGGTTTATGTATACAACACACTTTCAAATACAGGTACCTTTGATTCTTTGGAAATCTGTATTAGGACCAACCTGTCTAGAAATTACATTTATATCTTTTTTATGGTTATGTTTAGGCACTCACAGCTCTTGGTTAAGGTTAAAGAAAGACCTTGGTCTTGGTTAAATATTAAAAAAGTCAACACTGAAATAAAGGCCTTTTGTCATAGTGAGCCACTATGTCCCCTGATCCTTGTGTAATCTAGTGTTTTTTTTCCCTTCCTTGTGTTTCCTGGCTGTCCCCTGTCCGTTGTTGTGTATGCATATGTGTGTATATGTCTGTGTTCCGGTCTGCTGCTGATCACCGGCACACCTGACTTCAGTCTCGTCCCCGACCCAGTCTGGTCGAGTCCTCAGGGCGGCCACAAACCACGCCGAATACTTCGTACACCGATAACTATCTGCACAATAAAGATCGTTCCAACTATACCCAGCTCTGTTCCGTGTGTTTCTGCATTTGGGTTCAGAAAACACTCATGCGGCAGAACGATCTGGCCAACATGGACCCAGCGGAAACCAGATCCGATGAGTTGAAAGAACTGGTGTTGGACCTTTCGAGTTTGCTGGAGTGCTGTGGAACAGCCAGCAATGAGCATTCCAGGTTGACAGTCAAAGCTGCTGCTCGTTTTGTTGTATCCCGCATGCCCTGGCTGTGGGAATCCCTTCCTGAGTGGGCCAAGATCTTTGTGTCTGCTCCCGGTTCCCGGCTTGACTCCCGACCTGCCAGTCGTCAGCCTGCACCCCGGTTTGCTGGTCTCCAGTCAGCACCTCAGACTGTTAGCCAGGAGGCACCTCAGCATGTTGCTGCCTTGGTGCCTTCCGGTAAACGCTCCAGGAAGAAGCGTGGCTCCCTCCGCGGCTCACCTGCCTAGCTGCTCGCCTGCTCCGCTGCCTAGCTGCTCGCCTGCTCAGCAGCCCCCTGTCCCTGCCGGATCGCAGCAGCCTCCGCAGCAACGATCACTCCCTGCCTCTGCCGGACCGTAGCAGCCATCACTCCCTGCCTCTGCCGGGCGGACGCAGCCTCTGTCGCAACCATCACTCCCTGCTGGATCGCAGCAGACAGCAACCCCTGCAGGGTGGCAACAGCTCCCCAGGTCCCTGTCCTGATGCCCCGACGCCGGCTCCCAGACCTGATGCCCCGACGCCGGCTCCCAGCCCTAATGCCCCGACGCCAGCTCCCAGCCCTGATGCCCCGACGCCGGCTCCCAGCCCTGATGTCCAGACGCCGGCTCTCCGTCCCGATGTCCCATCGTCGCCGAATCCATGTCATGCTGTTCCAAAGCTGGTTCTCAGTCCTGACATCTCGTTACCGGCTCCCTGCCCTGCTGTACTGTCACCGGTCCCTGGTTAGCAGGCCCTCCAGGGGGTCCCCACCTCAGGCTTCCGGAGAGGTCCTGTCTTTGCTGCCAGCCTCCAGAAGGGTTTCGTCTTCTCCCCTGGTCTCCAGAAGGTCTCAATGTTCTCCGCCGGCCTCCAGAAGGTAACTACTGTATCTGCACAATAAAGATCGTTCCAACTATACCCAGCTCTGTTCCGTGTGTTTCTGCATTTGGGTTCAGAAAACACTCATACGACACCTTTGAATTTACTTGATTTTAATGTGTACGTAACATCTGCCTTATGACAAATACTAATATTTGCCAATCAAGATCAATAGTTAATGACAGTAATGTAGTGCAAATACAAGTTCAGACTTACTTCACATCATTTAATCATGTCACTGGACTGTTAAATGTCTCTCTTTAATAGAAACACTGCAGTTGTATCAAAGATAAGCAGGACAATATCAGGAGAGAAAAATTAACATCCAACAAAAGTAGAAGCTAAGGGGAATACTACATGTCTAAAAGGAACAACAACTATAAAGACTTAAAACTTAAAAAGCAGGCTGGGGGTATCATACAACAAACAGTCCAAGTCCATGTGAGATGAACTACAGTACATGTCCAAAGCTTTTAGAATGGACAACACATCAAGTACACAATCAATGCAATGGATGGAGCAATAATGTCCATTATCCAAGATGGTGAACACGGAAAACTACATCCTGTCCATCTCGCCATTACACATTGGTAACAGCACACTGATAGTCTTTGATACTGATCCTGGAGAGTGAGTTGAGCTTCACGTCAACCTGGAGTGCTTTAAAGGTGGACTTACATTCAGGAGGGCAATTTAGGCTCACACAAAATGGCAGCTTCAAATGCAGTTCTCTGCAATCTTGCAACACCATCTTGCCCTTGAGGACAGTCCCGATGTCCACTGGTTTATATGCTGGTACTAGACACTAGACTAGTGTGTGATAACCTGTTCTCCCACTGTGGTCTCCTCGATGGATCCCTGGATGAGAGCTTCACGCTCTGCGACCTGTAGAATGCACATTCACAAATTCAAACAAGATGAGATCAAACAAAATACACATATGCACTATAAATATTTTACAAAAATGTCTGCATTCAACAAAAACGTCAGATAAAGTCAGGAATGTGCACTTGCAAAACAAAGGGACAGGTCTGAAGGGAGCCACTTTAAATAAAATCTTCCCTAAACATAGCATGAAACACACTCACATGCCAGGTTGAAAGAGTTCTTAGTGTGTGTAATTCCTCCTGTCCATACAGTCTGTGAAGTGATCCCTTCATAACACGACTACACTAAGACATGGAGGACAAAATCCACAGACCTCGTTCTGAAGTTCAGATGAAGCTAATATGAGGCTTCAGCAGTCTGAGTTAGAAAATAATTTGAATATCTTCCAAAGTTATGGATTTTTAGTACCAAATCTGTTTTTGTTTCCTTGCTGAACTGTGGTGAATGGATACATCCTGGTGGTCACATGCAGGTTTGTTGTTGGGACAAAACAGACAACAAACCTACAGATGACTGTCAGGATGAAGATAGCCACTATTTTGTCTAACTCAGCCTACTGAGGCCTCAATATATATTATATATATTATATTGAGCTGAACTTCAGAATATATATTATATATATATATATATATATATATATATATATATATATATATATATATATATATATATATATATATATAAAAAATGTGTATTTTTCACAGAACGAGGACTTTGGATTTTGTCTCCCATCTCTTACATTGTAGTCATGTTAGGAAGAGATCTCTTTACAGCCAGCAGCCAGCATGGACAGGATGAGTGATTACACACCAACAACTCTTTCAACCTAAATATGGCATTTTAATGTTCTGCTAACATGGACAACTATCTTTTAAGGCATTTAATCCATGATGATTCAAATGAAGTTTACCTACTTACCTACTTAGATTTGGCTATTCTCATCAAATGTAATTTTAAACATAAATTTATTTTTCATACTTCTTGAAGCTTTGCTGAAGCTTAAGAGAAATCAGGGTATTTCCCACCTACGTAAATCTGAGACAGCCCATTCAAGTGCTAAAAAAGTAATACAATTATTAAAGCCAATACCGCTCACCACTACCACAGAGCCTTTGGAAGACTCAGTGTAAAGCATAAGTTTATCGATGGCCATGGCTGAGTGAACACCAAGTAGGCTATCTATACAATAACAAAATTAAATGTTATTTTTGAATAAATTTTGTTTTCCCATTTGCTTGGTGAAGCTTTCGAACAATTAGGAGATTCCCCACCAAGGGATAGCCCATCTAAATGATTCGTCAACCACCCTAAAAATGCAGTTAAAAATCAAATCAAATAATTTTATATGAGTAATACTCACCACTACCATGAAGATTTTGGAGCATCACTCAAAACCTAGCAGAAGTCAATCAATGCCCTTGGCTGGAGGAAAACCAGATATCTATTAAAAAATATATAATGTTAACACTGGAAATTAACATTTGAACTGCTGCTCTCCTCTGCTGTCACCTGAAATCAAGCACTCATTTGTCCTCACACAGCTGCAATTGATTATGACTGACTGAGCTGTTTGTCTCTAAAGTAAAAGCTTGTCACACAGGAGAAACAAAACTAACTCATGTCCCTCTGGAGAGAAAAAAATTGTGTAAGACAGTTCCATAAACTCCAACAGCACATCTTTGACACACATTTCATGAAACATTAATGTTATCAGGTAAGGTTTTAAAAGTTATTTGAGGGCTAATGTTAGAATGGTTAATGATTGGTAGCTAACATTTGCTTTAACATTAACTAGCTCAAGTTGCTTACTGGCAGATAAACTAGATAACAGCTTAGTAAAAATAATGCATATTAACAGACCAGCTCTAACTTTGACTGATTTGATAAGTTTAAAGTTTTAATTACCTTCACTGTTTAGAAACCTCTGGAGGGCCACGAGAAATCCTCTGACACGAGAGAGAAAATTGCACAGTGCGTAACGGTCCTTGGCTGTTGTTGCGCCTATTCCCAAGATACAAAACATAACTTCTACAATTTATCTAAACATGATTGAGATTAGTAGAATTTACATCCCTAAAGATTAAAATAAGTGCTTTTGTTGCCTAAAATGTATGCAGCAATCCCTTTCAAAATGACATTGACAGAAAAAATTTGTAGTGTATAAATGTAATTTCTAGGATACAGGGTTGGACAGACTTGTTACTTGCAGAAAATATTAGCTTTTTATTGCTCACATCACATTCAGATTTTGTTTTAGAATCATAATAGGAAGTTATAAAGCATGAGTTCATCTTCTGTAAATGATTTCTAATTCTACTTTTCTGAGGTTTGTTTTATTAGATTAAGATGTGTGCATCTGTCCAAGAAATTTCCCTAAACTTAGACACCATATATAGCAATATTGTTATTTGAGGAATAAAAATCCAATTAAATTTATTATGTATCTTGATTATTGTGCCTCACCAACATGAAAAACTCCTCAGGCATTTTCAGTGAGCATTTTTTCATTCCACCTGAATGCTTAATTACCTAAATGAACTCATTATGTACTTCACTGGGCTAATTTAACTCTTTGTCCAAGGTCAAGTCTGACAGAGATTTAAAGTGACCAGTCTGTAGGCCTGGGAGACAAGGAACAGTGTTAAGTGCCAAGAAGAGCATGTAGAAAATGAGGTGGGAAAGAGTTGATGGTGTAAAAAATGTAAAACAAATCCAAGTTGGGTAGGTCATACCTGCATAGATAAAGTGAGGTTTAGGGACCACCCATTGTAGCTGCTTGCAAGTGAGCAAAATAACTGCAATTGTTGACCATGGCTGCATATTATTGGCTACATTTGATATCAGTAGGATACAGGTAAGTAGGTTTAGAGTTTGTAGAGTGAAACACAGAGCACTATATCTAATGACACAGCAGTCTGACTACAGCATTAGCCCATCGCCTGCAGGATGAATAAATCAACTCAGTCATCATCTGTGTCTGAAAGCGATGAACTTGATCAAAAAAGCTGATGTTGCTGAAAACTTGTTGTGGGTCGTTTCACCAATCTGTCATCAACATTATGGCAGCAGTTCACAATAACAGCAACAAAGGCTCCTGAGCACTGGTGGTACTCTTCTGAAAGAGCTGCTTTTTGAAAACAGTCAAATGTGCCACCAAGATGATTGGATGTTTTTAAAGGAGGGGTTAATAGATATTAAACTAACAAATTATGAATACATAAACTAAGACTTGGTCAAAATGAATGTTGTATGGATATATCATACTCCAAAAACAAACTAAGTGCTTGGTACTATCAGTATGAAAGTTGTTTGGACTAATCTCATGAAGCATTAATAAGATGTCTGCTGACAAGCCAACAGACTCAACATGTCAGTTTCTCTTTTTTATCTTCATGGATCACACCTACAGCTGTAGCAGGAAAAATATTCTGTAAGTCCTCAAACATGTATCTTGGGACTCTGAACCATGTCACACAGTTTTCTTCCTTTTTTGGGGGGGGGGCTGCATTCTGCATAATAGACAACAACACAGTTGGGTTTTCTTTGTGGCTACATCACAAAAGAGTTGTAAATCATGAATGAGAGTTATTTTGCATTTTGGTAGGATGAGTGTGATGGATAGGCCTACGGTGTAGGGGACAAATGAGTGAAACAACATGGGGAGAGTCATAGGTCTCACTAACTATTGCACCATAACAACTGCACTGGTTTCCCCCAAAAAATAAAGAATTATACATTTTAACATATTAACATATACAGGGCTACTGATTAAAATCTTCACTTTAATATATCTGGTATTGTTTCCTATTGTTTCATATATGTATGCCGCTTCATGTTTTGCAAGCAAACCAGGCCCTCTGCTCTCTCCATCTCTTATCTGGCTCCGCTCGACTCCTGTTCCCGGGGACCATGGGGAAGGACAAGTCCTGGCTGTCCTGGCTCTTGACAGAGGAGATAAATCACTCAGCACACCGGAGGATAGCCTTCCAGTCGGCAAGCTGGGAACTTCATTATCCCGCCCCTGCCGCACATTACCATGCAGATCGTCACTGATTGGGCCGGCACTGTGGCGTGCGCAGCCTACTTCTGTCACCGCCAGAGGAGTCTCAGATCTGTCTCAGCGTTGAGGAGAGAGGACGAGAAGAGAGAAAAGGAAAGGCGGAAGTGAGATGTGATATGTTAAAATAGAAAGATTTTAAGAGGAAGTGGGAAAATTTCACTAATATCACCTCAATACCGGGATATCTGGCATAAAAACATTATATAAATTGGTTTCTGTTGACGTGTGCAACACTCTGCAAATTCAAGCAAGCATGTTCGGTGTAAATTCCACTATGGTGTAGTTTCCTTAAGCAATGAGAGGCCCAGGAAAACCACAATTTCTACTTTTTTGCTCACACTATTCTGCACCAACACACTTTTACTTGCTCTAACACCTTGTATGTTTTGAAACAGAGTAATTTTCTTCACCACAAACCACCCATCTTGAGAGCTCATGAGGACATTTAGATTTATTTATAGAACACAAAAAATATTGAATTACATCTGCTTCCTTTGCAATTCTGTTATCCAGTATAATAAAAAAAAATTACTTGGTTTTGGTATTAATAATCTTGTACACGGTTCAGTGAAAACTAACATTGTTTTACAAAACAGGATGTGGATATGGCCAGTTAATGTTAATGAAGAAGTATAAATATATAGAGAGCAGAAAGTACTGTGTGTGTGTGTGTGTGTGTGTGTGTGTGTGTGTGTGTGTGTGTGTGTGTGTGTGTGTGTGTCCTGAGGCACAGAGTAATATGATCCATGTTTGTCTTTGGAGTCAGCATGCGGGGGGAAATGGTGCTCTCCCATCTCACTAAGTGAGCACACACACACAGAGTTTTCCTGGCAGAAATCAGTAATAGATCGACAAAATGTTTGAGTGTCAACTTCAATTCATTTGAATGAATATGTGTGTGTGTGTGTGTGTGTGTGTGTGTGTGTGTGTCTGCACAGACACATACAGTCTGGTGAGCTTGTGTATATGTGTGTGTGTTTGTCTTCTTGTGTCTTGCTATGCAGGCATCAGTGTGGTAAGTGGCAAAGTGAGCGTGACAGAAAGAAAAAGGAGGCATAAGAAACTGTAGGCTACTTATGTAAAGTGATCCATCCAACTGGAACCATAACATATGAGAAACTACAGTATCTCATTCTGCTGTGCCTCAGCAACAAATGCAACAAAAATTGTCATTTTTAGCAAACCATATAGCAGAGATACATATAATTAATTAACTAGAAATGTACTTGTCAAAATAACAACTACTTTGGATCCACTTTTAAAAACAAGTTGTTCTGAACTCTGGACTTTTTGTTGTCTACATCTATGTCTACATTAATATACTGGTAAACATATTTAATCTTTGAAACATTCACTGTGAAATAACTTGTGTGTTCTGTACCCAGAGTTCAATGGGGCCAGCCTGACTGTATACTAGGTTTACATCTTTCTCTTTCTCCCTCTAAATCTTTTCCATCCTCTGCACATCATGCTGGATCAATGCATTGGTGAGCTGTAACCTGATCACACTGATCATTTTCTTTCATTTATTGGCTCCCCAATAAATGAAAAACATTGTGTTTTCACTTCTCCTTCTCATCTTTATCCTCCTCTATCCAATGTCCAGAATGTAGTGAATTGTAGATTTGTATTCATAAATGAAAACATTTTCTTATATTGAAAATTATGCTTATCACAATATTTAGGGAATAGACCATGTAAACATATTGTCCAAGGAAACAAATAAAAATATATAAATCAGTCAGTCAATCATGCAGTGTGAAAGATTTACATTACATATATAAAGAGGGAAATCTATCTGACAGCAGAAAAAACAGTGATAATCACTGAAGTTCAAAGTTATTAGATGTGTTACAGCATGAGGTTATCGCCAAGACACCTCGATGAAAGAGACTGTCAGTCTGCGGTTGTCAAGGATGAGACAGAGGACTGTGTTATCACTGGGAGTGGGAGGGTGGGCGGTGGTTCCAGGTGTTCTTAACAAGAATAAAAGTGCTATCTGAAATTAACAAACATTTCATTCCACACTTCCAAACCATGGGGTGAGTGCAAATGAAACTGAGAATGGATCGTGACTCCTCCACCTCTAGTTCTCAATGCTGTCAGCAGATGTCAGTTAAATTCCGCCTGCACTGCTGCCTTGCTCTCTTTCTCTCTGACACTGACTCATAATAACATTCTTTAATCAGATATCAGCAGAAGAGTGCATTGAGTAACTACAAAGTTCCATCCTGTCTACCTTCCTCTCTACCTACGCTTTATATTTTTTCTATACCTTAACTTTTGTATGCCCTCCCCACTTTCTCCTCGTCTAACCCTCCCCTCCCCACCCCCAGTCCAGGTCTTGTGTGTCAGAGGATCCCCAGGGTGTGTGTGGGCTAATTAGGGTGAGGCAGATTGGAGGGAAACACAGGTGTTAGCCAGACCGTACTCGCTGTACAGAGTAATGACTGTACCGAAGCCCCTCATCCCACCACCCTCCCCCAAAGGTAATTTGTCGTTACTCTGTATAACCATGCATCTCTCTGCTCCACTTTGGTTTGCTTTTCATTAATTATTTTTATGTGGTTATTTGTTAGCATTATTTATGGCCCACACAAATATTAGTGCCATTAGCCGGAGATATAACAATGACTTTGGCGCTGTGGTCCTTATGTGAGCCGCAAGGGCTAGAACTGTTGATGTGTCTTTATCAGGTCAAGGTGGTCTGTTAACGTGTGTGTGCATGCATGTGTCAGTGTGTGCTGCTGTGTTAGCATTAGCTTTGTTTTATATCAACTCTCAGCCATACTGTATTTGCATTCTTACTTCATTTCTCAGTTTCCTCACTGTTTATTGCTTCTGACAGACAGTCACATATCACACTGTAAACTTGAAATAATACAAATCTCCCTTTAGTGATGTTCAAATATCTCTATTAATCTGATTGGACATGACTGTGCAAATCCTAAGAAAAAGGCTGAGCAGGAGAACGTTCTTCTGCTTCTTACTTCTGATTATTAAATTATGACTAGGGAGCTTAGTAAAGAATTTATGAGCACAAATCGACAGAGAGTTGAAGTAACAGACAGTAAAAAGAGAATGCAGAAAGGGTGAGTGATGGAAGGAGTGTGCAAAAAGAAATTGTTGAGACAACTGCAAGATCGACAGAGAGAGGATGAAGAGGGGAAAAGAGAGCGCACGCTACTGTTAAGTGCATAAGTGGCAATATGCACCCAGTGAGGTGGAACTGGACCCGGTGAGAGAATATTGTCCTAGGTCAAGCTGAGTCAGAATCACTTGGGTGACTGTTGCTCACTAGAGCAGAACACAGCTGAGGGAGAAAGAGGGTGCAAATCTGAGTCAGCGCCATTTTACTTACTTTGTAGAAAACGCACTCTATCCCATTATCATGATACGAAAGATAAAAAATAACTATGCTATTGAGTTTTTAATTTCAATCCTAAACGACTTCCTACCTTCACACTGACATGTTGCAACGTAAGACATATTGCTCTCACATTATTATCACATTTCCATTGATAATTTGCATCTGATTCACACACAAAAACATGCACACGCACAGCTGGCCATACAGCAAGCATTGTGCAATGTCTGTATGCTACAACAAATACATATTCTATATGGACTTAAGTGATAGCAGACATCCAATATTTAAAACCAGTAAAAGCTGTCCTAGGAAACCACTCAGTAATGCAAAATTACAACCTCACACAGTTTGTTTACAACAAACAAAACTTGATTGGCTTGGTTTAGATTAAAATGACTACTTAATTAAGGTTAGGGGGGCTTTGTCACTATGGTTACAAAAATAAACACTTGGTTAAGATTAGGGAATGAACTGGGTCATGCTTAAAAAACAAATCCAACGTTGACTCGCGGTTGGAAACTGGAAATGAGCAGTCTCCCATGTTCCCACTTCTTCCTTTGCTCCAGTCAGAATTACAACAGCCCACTAGAGGGCTTCGTAACTTGAACATAAACGTGTTGTTTTTGGGTAATGCTGACACGACTGATGTTGTCGTTCTTCTTGGAAGGACAGTCTTGTTTGTCCTGTTTTGTTTCTGTTGTACATTTAGATGACTGAACGTATACCTGGTGTCATTGGAATCAAGCAGGTGAAGACATGGCTTGGTATGGCTTTCCCCCCTGCAAATTAGATGTGTTATGCATCACGTTTAGCTCCATTCTGAGCGTTGGAAAGCTAAACAGTTCATCCAGGCTAATTATGACTGTCTCAGGGAGTACCTCATATGATGCTACAATAGCTAATAGTGAAGCAATGCAGCAATCAGCTCCTCAAACTGATTTGTGATTTGAACAAGGATGCTTTTGCTTTTCATCACAGTAATTTGTAGCTCTTTATAATGAGTGCAGGCATTTGGTGGTCTTCTGAATTTGCTTAGTTCACCCACAGTTTCCACTGTCCTCTCAAAAATGTTGCCAACACGTCCTCTCTCTCTCAGTGTTGTGGCAGAATTCTGCAAATCTGTTTAATCCTCCTCAAAAAACCCCCAAGAGCCAATCGTAACAACATTCAGGGTTATCAGTACAAACATACTGCATTAATGAAACAAATCACCTACATCTAATAATTGCCCATGGAGTCATTTATTATTTAATTGAAGCAATTTAGATTATACTGTCAAACAATGAGGACTGAGTTCATTTATAATCATGTTCTCGATGTGTTGAATTACTTGTAACTGTAAATTCATTTCTTAACAGTACTGCACACAGTGTGTTGTTTTTGTTGCACTGAGAGCAGAGTTATCAGCTGAGGAGATTTAAGCGCTGCTACTACAGATGTCATTAAGTGTTCAGAAAGTTTTGGGTAAAAAGTTCAGAGCCAAATGTCACCTGCGTACGTCCGCGGCAGCATGAAAGGCAGCTACATCGAGCCAGATGGTAACCACGGAAACAGGTTTTGTCCACCAGCATGAGAAATGTTGTACTCTAAGCAAATTCACTGTCAATAAATCCATTTACATGAAACCTATACGCCCGATCCACTACTCAATGAGCAAGTTCTGCTCTTCTAACAAAACAGATATGTTTCTCATACAGTATCATTGTTTTAGCAGCATTCACTCTGTTGTGTTTGAGCCAACAGCGAAAACAATGCATAGTGAAAAGTACAAAATGGCAAGCTTAAAGGAAATATACTGGAAATAATGTAGCTTTTCTAAAGTCAACTTCAGAAAGGTGTCAGATTTTTTTATATGTCTCAGGAGATTCATTATTGAGTCACAGAGTGATTTGATAACATGACAATAAAACATCATCTATAGGCTAATGAGTTTCTTCAGTCACCCTACCTGTGAGAGAAGACAAAAACATATCTTCATTAGTATTATTGAATTAGTTATTGCTAGTAACTGTTAAATGATGGAGTGGTGTGGCAGGCTACAGTAAGTCAGATTTTAGGAATATGGAGGGGCCATTGAAATTGTTTTAATTTATTTTTAATTTGCACTTAACTTATTTGCTCTAATTTTGTTTCAGGTTTTTTTTGTTGCAGTACAGTAGTGGTTCACTGCCAACTTTCAGTGCTAATGCAGGAAATACTGTGTATAAATTTAGATTTAAATTTAAAAGTGAAGAATGTGAAGGTCAAGGCGGTTTAGATTTCTCTGACATTTAACCATGACCTTAGTCAAGTAGTTTTAATTGCCTAACCGTAACCATTCTTTCACAAAACTGTAGTTGCCATGCAGAGATACTATGAATCAAAGCAATCAAAGAACCTTTGCAGTGAACATTAAAATTATTGTCACTGAATATAATCTGAGGTTTAGCAGAATTGTCCAATATCAAAAGTTCTGTTTGGCAAGTAACTTACAATGTTTGACTCTGTAGTCTTTTCACCTGAGCTGTTTGTTCTGGACACTCAGGTGAAGAGATAAGTGTTCTAAGTGTTGGAGAAAGAGTAGTTGGTACATTTTGAAAAAGCCTTTGCTGCTGCTGACACAGGTGAGCACAGACAAGGGAAGTTACATTACACAGATGATTGGATAGTGAGCTAACGGATCACTTGTTCATTTGCACTCTTTCACCCTGAGGTCGGAAGTGTGACACGAGGCGTTTGTTAATTTTTCCACTGCTGATGTCAGTTGTTTTTTTAATCAGCACTACCGGTCTGTAAGTAGTGCAGGTGTGGCTCAGAGGAGCAGTAATGCTGAAGATGTGTGAAATTATACTCATTATGGGGGTAAAATGAGCAGCACAAAACAAGCATTGTAAAAGTTTGGATTATTAGCATTAGCATTAGCATTATTATCATCTTACTTAGGCCTATCTGTATATATTTTAATAGCACATTTCTTCTGTTTATGTTTATATTTTTATTGCCCGCTTGCTTTGGCAATGTTAACGTCTGTTTCCCATGCCATTAAAGCCCAACTGAAAACATTCAGTCTGCTCTTCCATTTGATAGTTATCATTCAGGTTCTATGTTTTTATTTGTTTAAATTTTTATGAAATAAAAAAAATAAAATGAATGTTTAAATATATTTTATGTTTTTTAGATATCTTACAGATAGCCTGCAGGCTGGCTGAAATGACAAAGCTCTCTAGCAGTAAAGCTCTCTAGTAATTATAATGGAAGCAAAGAAGGAAGTAAGGTGACGTTATTATAGAGTGACAAAGTCCAAGTAGGGAGGAGGTCAGGGCAGAAGGATGGGTAAACAAAACATTGCACTTTAACAAGGGAGAACACTGTTTGTTTTCCTCTTCCAACAGTCAACGTCAACAGACAACGAAGGTCACCAAACCGTAACAAAGTAATCATTTGAACCCAAACCACAATGTTTTTGTGCCTGAACCAAACCAAACATGAACCATCGTAAAACAGATTTATTTTTCAACAGTGATTTGTAACGGTTTTGGCAGACAAATGATGTTGTCCTGCCAATAGGGGCATCAGATCAAAAAACCCTTGTATATGTCACTCTCGAGGGTATGAACAAAGAATGTATTTTGTCGTTTAATTTGAAGGACTTGTTGCATGTTTCAAGTGAAGTCCAAGTCCTTAACAAGTCATAAGGTGCTGTTTCAAATGTAATGCTATACAGATGCTGCTATACAGAATGCTATGCTATATACAGTAGATCCCACTTCCATTAGTCTACCTTAAACTTTTATTAATATTTGGGTGTTTTATAGATTTATAGATCCAATGACTAATAAAATTCAGTGAAGGCAATGCCAAACAAGCCCCAGCTTAAGACAAAAGGTTAACGTTTGACGCCTGTATGTGCTCTCTCCCAGTGGCCTGACTGAAGGTGAGAAACAAAGGTGACATTCCCAGATATCATGTGTCAAGAACAATCACATGCACATATGGCATAGTTTGAGCAGTGTTGTACTTGATAACTGAATCAGATTTGATTCTGACAATGCACTGAAAGCATAGAAACCACATTTTCACTTTTTCTGCAGTTCTGGATTTACCAGAGACTTGCATATGTCTGATCGGCAGCCATTAAGTATTTAATAGTGAGTGCACTTTGAATGCATAGATCATCTGACTTCCATATATATATAGACCAAACACTGACCAATGCCTATGTCCAAATATGGTCTTTTTTAGTGACTGACACTTGTATCACTAATGACAGATAATGATAATGATATCTGTTCTGCTAGGCCATTACTGTGGTGGTCAGTGTCAAGTAGCTTCTCTACACAGGCCCTTAGGCCACTCGACCACCCAGGGACCTCACTTTATACTCCCAGAGAGCCCCTGTTATCCCCTTATCAGCAAGCAGGGACGTACACTCCTGCTTTTAAGAGTTTGAGATCTCTGCAAAGGTAAAAGCTTTAGAAATTTGGATGTCCTACTATCTTAACAGCGGGTCGACATTTTGATAACAAAGATGATGGTTTAACCTTTAAGTCTAACTGTAGAAAAGCAATGCTTTTTTCCGCAGGCTTTCTTCACTGGTGAGTCACTGAAACACAGAAGAATTTAGTTTACGGGTTTCCATTTCATAATCCACAGTTCAATGTAAAGAGGCCTCATTTCAAATCCTTTTAGGGCCTCATTCATTTTTAACTCTGAAATGATCACAAAGTCTTTATTTTCCTTTTTTAATAAGAATCAAAGAACCTCTAGGTGAGGCCTCAAAGCCATCTTACAAAATATTCCTTTGGCGGGTTATGCCTAATGTGTACTTGGCATGGGAATGTGGCCAGAGGCAGCAGCCCTTATTCCCTCTCTGACACCAGTGTTGTCTTGTGCTACAAGAGGAACCCTCCGTGCCCACAATTAATTTCCACCAGAGCCATAATATTCCTCTGGCATCTGCATGAGACTGGCAGTGACACTGAGGTTCATGGTCTCTGACCTTGATCTTCAATAGACATCTATTCTCAACTTTCCTCCTGCCCACCCAACAATTTACATGTTCAGAGACATTTCTCTCCACCTTCCCACCTCCAAAGTTGTTTTGGCTATTTCCCCACATATGATGAGAGAGAATGTCTTTCAGTTAAATGTTAAAATTCCCCGAGTGGTTCACCATGCATGTCTATTCACTAAGATGTTTGATGGTAAAACATTAAATCAGTTTAGAAAAGAAAAAAAAGAAAACTGAAACCATTGTTCAGAATACTTTGATGTTTATTTTACTGTTGACTGCAGTGGAATAGATGTTTAATTTATTTTTGATAATGAGACCATCTAAAATCTGTAACACATATTGAGTTGTTAATGATCAAAGTTTCAGTCTGATGTCCAATCCTCTCAAACTAGCCTAATATAAACCCTAATCCTCCTCAGATGGCATTTGACCGAGCACAACAGAGTGAATGTCTCTGTGAGTGTTAATTATACCAAAATTTGCTCTGTGACTTTGAAATCACTAAATGAAAGCCACCAAGGCCTCTTTCTGAAATAAACTAATTTACACATCAGTTCATTTAGCTAAATGAGGCCATGGTCTTGAGAATGTGACTTTTAAAATTAAAACTAAATAAATACATCTTATCTGATACTACCTACTAACTTATTCAGAGCATAGGACATTACAACCAACTCAAGGTGGATGTTGACCAGTTATATACTACTTTCTTATATCAAAGTTTGTCACAGCACCCACCTACCCATCGCCTTTTTAATCAAGACTGTGTGCTGATGTGTGCATCGTTGTGAGATTATTAGGGGTCCAAGCAGCGAAGCTTGCTGCTGAAGCTTTATTGTTTTTGCTCTCATTATTCTTTCTTCTTCTGTCTTATCTTCTGTCCGTCACTCTATACCTATTTTTCAAAATTAGCAAAATCAGTTAACATCTATATCTCCACAAGTCTTCATTCAAATGACGCAGACATTCTTTGGATACTAGATATCACATGTTTCAAATGTGTGCAGATATGTCAAATGGTGAGTCCGCAGGGACACTCAGTGTCTCACTGTTATTAGTACTGTTAGCACAACATTTTCTATTTTGCTAAATGTTTGATCAAACTTCACCAAAGTATTTGACAATACGCCCAAAACCAGCAGAATGATGTACGATTTTCTTCAGAATTGTATCACCAACATTTTGACTGTTGTAAGCGTTTTAAGTTAAGTTTTGCTCAAGTAATGTCATTGCCTCAAGTTGTGAAAAGGTGTGTGAAACCCATGTCTCCCCAGTGGCCCAGTCAGTTAGTCACCTTCTCTGGGGATACAAAGGTCCAGTGTTTGAATCCCCAGGTGACCAGGTCCTACTTGCCAACAATGTGGCAATTCATGCATGTGGTGTGTTTTCAAGTGCTCATTGAGGTCATGTAAAATTGCCCATTGTGAAAATGTCTTCTTATTATTATTTTTCTCTGCTAAAAAGTATTTGTGCAGCAAAAACCGCAAAAACCTAGAGACACAAAACTTGGCAGGTGGGTTGCAAATTCCACCCACTACTCATGCACATATAATGATACTCATTGACCTCAATGTGACGCTATAATAATCAAGTTTACGTCTTTGCAATTATCTCGATAACAGCTTGGCCTAGACTCAAAATTATTTCATTATTTTAATCTCTCAAGTCATCTGCATCTGGTCTTCTGCTCTAAAAATGTCAAAATTTGCAATTTCTTCTCATATCATATTTTTGACAACTCATCAGAAACCGCTGGGCCAATCTTCCCAAAACTTAGTCAGGATCATCTACAGACATCACTGATCTTAGGTTGTTCAATCCATTTCAATTATAAAAGCCAATCAATTTTCATCAAAATAGCAACAAATGTTGTCATGTGAAACACATCTTCACTGATCATCATAAGCTATCAAATATAGCATCAACATATAGTTATGACCACGAGGAATTATTTTAAAGAAAATCATTTGCTTCTTGTCAATTAAATAAGAAATGAGCATCCAAATGCTTGCAATCTGCTTGGACCCCGATCATTGCTGCTTGCGGTTATATTTTTATCTTCAATTTGTTAATGACCTTTATGTGTAAGGAATGTGAGAATGTTAGCCGCTGCTCATTTGAGTCTCCTGTGTTCTTTGGACAGCAGATAATGTGTCATGGGTTTCAAACAGTCTCTGAAGTGGGAAGGTTGGGTGTGAATTCAAAAATACCATGAAATAACACACTAAATGAGAGGCTACCATCCTACCTGGCATGATGAAATCAAGCTTCATACTATACTATTGTTACTACTATACCATAGCATGGATCACACTAATGCAATAATACATTTATGCTACAGTTTCCTCTGTTGCTGACAATGCATCAGCTGTCCAGAACCAGGAAATGCATTTGAAGATTTGTGGCTTGTGCTAGTCCACCACTTGTGAGGTGATAGGGGGATATTTTGGATCACCAGTCAAAGAGCCCTTTGATCATCCCATTAACCATATACTCAAAACAGTGGAATATTTTGTGAGGCTACAGGAGAAATGGGACATTTTGTGGTCACCATTGCTCTATGCATAAAAAACTAATAATCAGAATTGGAGTCTAGGTTGAAATATATAATAGTTAATGGTGAGTTAGGAAAATTCTGTATATGTGATGTTTTCCTAAGCCCATGCGAACAGATTCCTTGACTGAGCTGGGTAAGGTAAAGTACGGTGTTTGTATAGGCCTACAGACATCTTGTCTGTAGCTTCATACACATCCAGCAGGCCAGTGTGGGAGACAGTCTGGCTGCCCCTAACTCAACAAACATTGTCACAGCAAACAAATCTGTTCCCAATTTTAATGTGATCAAATAAATTACAGAAACATTTTCCACAGGCTATACTCTTTAACTGAGACATCCAGCTAGCTAGTGCCAGGAAGAGAAACATGCAGCCAAGATATTTCTCCTTCAGGAAAAGCTCTGTGAAGTCATCCTTTCTATCTCTGTGACAGTGAGGGACTGAGAAGTTTAGCTGTCTCTTGAAGCTCCCCAAACAACATTTTGATACAGTTAGGGCAAAGGCAACATGATTATTTGTGCTGTTTCCTTCACAGTAAATGTGCTCTGCTGCAGGGGATGGGAGTACAACCATGACATGCTTGTAAAATCCATGACGTGCTTGGGATTCTTTGCCCTTATCACCGTGTGGGTCTTTTTTCTGGCTGGTGTTTGAGGCGTAATGCTCACCCCTCTCGTCCTAATCGTGCCCTCTGCAGAGAGAGCCTGGCAGACCTCACATCCAGAAAAACCTGTTGATAAGTGGTTGGTGTTGTGGCATGGATGAGGCCTGGAGTTGAGTCTTGGGCTCAGGCCAATGTTAAACCATAGTTGGAGAAGTTGGAATGAAAACAAGTATGGGCATATTCAGGACTTTTGTGTATTGTTCTAGAAAGTTGTGGTCTGTGTTTGCATAAAAATGTATGGTGCAATCAATGACATCAGTAATTTACATGTGTCAAAAACATTTACTTACATACATTTTCTCAAGGTTGGGCTGGTAGTTTGGCCATGTATGGTCCAGCCAGTGGTGATACACTTCCCTGTCCTCACTGTTGACTCTCACTGTGCCCCATAAAGAGCAAGGGTTCATGGGAATGACCAATGGGAAGCATTGCTCAGCTACTTCCCACAGCCAAGAGACAGCTGTAATCCTTTAACCCCTTCCCCCCATATGAGTTTTAAAACACACACACATACACACAAACTTTCTTAAACACAATGGAATTTGTAGGTACACGCATTTGTGTACATATACAAAGACACATTCCACAGTACAGTTCCTCCCAGTCGTGCTGTGATACGGTTACTGAATTGATGGTGTTTTTGCTGCAGTGTCCTAGATTGCCTCTGAACATTCATCACTGGACCCTCCATGGCAAGCTGTGGCCACTGGCCTTCACTCAAACCCCATCCCATAGCGCCAGTGGGGCACTGATTAAACAAACAACACACTGCTGCCTACACAGTGACCCTCTGAGTCTGCATATTAAGACTCACTGTCTACCTCTCCCACTCCCCTTAATATTGCTTTTTTTTCTCATTTATTCTCACTCTACCCCCCCCCCCGACCTGGATCTCCTTTATTCTAGCACCGTCTTCACTATGCCTTCTCCTCTCTTATATATGTACACATTTACACACAGGGCTTTGTCTTACATACTGTACAGTATAGAGCAATAAGTGCAATATCATGTAACATTACTGGAACAATGCTTTTCAGTGACACTTTACAGATGTGCAACACTGCGAACAAAATGTCTGTTGAATTACAATGAACTCCAGCAATGAAAATACTGATATTCAGTTTGCATTTATCAATTTGGCATTTCCAGTTGCATTGTTTTGACGATATATTTTGGGCCAAGTACTTTGCACTTGGTTGTTGCCATTGTTAGGCTAAAGTAGAGAACCCTGTGTAGAAGTGTAGACATGGACACTGGGGAAAGGTCATGTGTTCACACTGAGTAATGTGTGTACAAATTTCCTACCTAATCATTTCCCCCATTTGATTGGGAGCTTCCACTGCAACCAGTGACACATTACCTGCACTGTACAGTACATGTGCAGCTCTGTTCTGTGTGTAAATTTTAGCAGAAGAATAATGAGACGACTGTAAATGAAAATGATGATGGTATAGGTATACAAATTATGTTTGAGCAGAAAAAAGGTGTTTTTCATTCATTCCCTCATTCCCTCCCTTGTGGCTGCTATTACACTTTTGGCCACAAGAACCTTTTCGTGAAATCCAGCCACCCTGTAACAACTCAGGAGTGTGCCTTGCATTTTGATCACATGAATCTAGTTCCAGTTTTGGTTCTTGGGCTGTAGTTCCCCTCCCCTGAAAAGTCCCTGCTCCCTTGTTACTTTCTGATGGCCCAGGAACTATTGCTATGTGATAAAATAAAATATGACAAATTGTTTCGCCCTCACAGAAATCACAAGAATATTCCCTATATTCAGTTTTTCATCACTAATGCATTGATTTAGTGTCTATTAGTGGAAAAAAAATCTCCAGTGAAGGATGTATTTCACTGGTCCATCATTTTCAGTAATTCAAAAACTTTAAGTAACACCAATAAAAAGTTCCAAAAACTTCTGACTGCAAGCCTGCATGCTCATGTGAAAATACACCAGCAACATAATTCAAGCATTGCGTGTATCTTCAAAAGCACGGGACTTATTGCCTCCTTGTGTTCATTTCATTTGATATCCAGTAAACAAAGGAGAGGTGGCATAGGCTGCATCATCTGCATAAAACGGCCATCACATTACACTTCACTCCGTACCTTTTATGCCATTCCCACTAGTACAAAAGTACCAAAGCGAGAGTTAAAGTACATTTTAAGGTCAGGAAAATACCATGTTTTGAAGCAGTTGAAGTTGCAGTTTTTTCTTTCGGAATACAGTTGCACATAGTGAATGTAATGGAGGTGTATTGTCTGCATGTGAGAGATGCCCAAATTATAATAATGAACAATTAAACAACATTGTTAGTGCAGAAATATGGTGTAAATATGCATGTAGTTCTTTTTGACTTGAAATGCCTGCTATATGGACATTTAAACTTCCCCATTGTTTGGACTCATATGAATATTACATAATGGCAAATCTTTCCATTTTAGTTTACCTATTATTTAACAAAGATTGAGATGAGAAAACTCACAACGTTTTGTTTAAAAAAAAACAACAACCACATGATTGGTAGCAACCTCCATTAAGAATAAGAGAAAGAGAGGATGAGAGAGAGAGAGAGAGAGAGAGAGAGAGAGAGAGAGAGAGAGAGAGAGAGAGAGAGAGAGAGAGAGAGAGAGAGAGTTATTCCATAGCAAGCCTGTTATTGCGTCTGCCTGGTTGAGCATGGAGGCGTTAATGTCTCACTAATCACATTAACACACAACGCTCACCCAGTCATGGGGATGAAACAACATGCATTCTCTCCATGGCTTAGGAATCATCCGCTTTTTGCTCAGACAGAAGCATCATAGCGTCAGCAGTTAAAAACAAAGATTACTTGATGGGATCAAGGGGAGCTATCGACTTGTACTGGTCTCACAGTTAGCTGAAAAGATTTATCATCTGTTTAGTGCTGGAGGACATTGGAAATAAACAGACAATAAAGGATATATAATACAAGAAAGAGCAAGAGACTGCATTTGCTGACAGTTACTCAAGGCCTGACTTAAAGTAAGATAGGATCAATTTTGAGAATTCAGAGGCTCAGTGTGTAGAAGAGCTTAGTGGTGGATGGGTCTTTAGAGCTATGGCTGTTATAGCCAAAGGAGAAAGGAGTTGATGTATTCAAGAATTATGCTTTTTTTTTAGGCAAATATGCAGGCAGAAAGAGGGTGGAGAGGGAATGTATTGGTGTCTACATTCAGTATTCTGTCGTAAACTCTTGAAATCTAGCATAGCAGGGAAGTGCTTGATCACAAAAACTTGTGAAAACATAGTGTCTTAGTTTTAATCACCTCTTCCCTGTGGTATCCACAATGAGTAGATGATGAATTAATTGTCATTCAAGTAATAAGCATTCCTAAATCACACTCTTGACTTGGAACATTGCTGACATACTGTAAATGTCTAAAATATGCACAAGAGACAGAATCGCAATAGCATTAGTGTCCAACACGGGAAGCTTAACTGTCACTTCTGTCACGTCTGTACAATCCTCTTCCTTGTGTTTAACTGGTCTCACACATTCTTCGCCGGCATCTGTGCCATCTCAGAAGCGGGCCCTGTCTCTTCTGCCTGCCCACCTCCTAATGTTATTTGGCAGAACAAAAGCTTTAGCGCTCATGCCAACAATCCTGCCGAAGGAAGTTCTTGGGCATATGAGTTGAGTTGTGGTGGAGGTAATATTGCCGCTCTCAATAGTGGCTGCCTGTGTGTCAGGCTATGGACGTAGAGAAGAGGATGTTTGTCATGTTTCTTTTGTTTGCTGTGCATTCTCCTCTCTATATGCTCGCGCCTCTGGTGTCTGGCCTGTCTGTCCTGCTCCTCCTTTTTTATTTCACTTTCTGTCTATGGAGCCTCACCTCCCCCTCATATTCTCATATTCTTTGTTTGACGTCTCGTTTTGAGTTGTTGTTTCTCTCTCTCTCTCTCAACTTCTCTCCCTCTCTCTCTCTGCATGTGTCTCTTTGATGCCCTCATAGTTGGTTGAATGACTGAAGCCATAAGGCTGTTACACCCACACACATACACTGAGCTGAGCTGTCCTGTGCTGCGCTGTTAATTCTCTTGCTCAGCCCATCTGAAAGAGAAGGCAGAGTGTGACTCAGATGCTAAGGTGGGTGGTATGGGCCCAGGTGGGTGGTTAAATAGGCTAACTGTAGCTTCTCCAACGCACTCACTTTCACACGGGAGATATTCTGATAAGTAGCTAAAAGACGGCAAATTGGAGATGTAAACAGTTTTCAAATGTGATTTACAGTTCAAAGATTGTCGCTGTTATATCTCTAGGTTGTTTTGGAGACCAACCAAAGCTCTTGATTTGATTTGCTGGGATGACTGTTACTTACTATGATAGCTCCCTCAGCCTCAGAGTCAAAATGACATTAGCAGATCAGCATTATCATAATCATCCAAACCATGCAACTCTGAGTTATTTTCATATTTGCCGCATCACAAGAAAGTGTTTTGGAATGCATGTATATAAATTGAATATTTGATTTTATTAGATGTTTTGAATCACTGTGGAGGCTGTAAAGCTATTTTACAAGCTTCGGAACATGCTGAGATGATTAAATATGAAATCAAACAAACACAGAGACATCGTGAGATACACTTTTGTGGCTGTGTTTAGGTTGTGATGAGATTTAAATCTCGACTTTTTAAAGATAAAAGTTAAACATGATCTTATGGTCATGAAGTGCATCAATTTAAATCATATAATAACCTTTTGCTGTAGGCCCACAAGTGAAATGCTGATAGACAACAAAGCTCTTTCCTCTCAGTGGAGAGGTTTTAAATTTTGCCCTGAGTTATAGATTTAGATTTCCACTTCTACCATGGGTAATTCTCCCTGACAGGCTAAAGTGACTAAGTAACATTGCGTGCACTGGGGGAAACTGCAACTGGCTTATCTTTGAACGTGATTATCTTTATATAATTTGGCTGGCTGTAAAGCAGAGTGTGAGTCACTATCTGAGGGCTATGTAACGTCTCTTTTCTAAACCGCACAACACACAAAGCCTTGGCTGGACTTTTACCTTGGACTGACAGTGTTCTCTTAAGTGAAGCTCCAGAAGAGAGATAATGTTTTGTGACCAACATTAATTTCAAAAGGAGATTCACTGTACATTAGTATTTTAACAAATGACAAGGAATGTTTAACATTTAATACAAAGTATTAAAGCAATACAAATGAATGTCTGCCAAAAATGTTATGTTCCCATGGCACAAATGTATGGTAATATCAGTTTCAGTACCAATGACTCAATGATTACTTTGGCAGGCTCTGAAATTAATGACTTTCAAAACCCAGTCTTCTAGACTATATTCTGTTTTGGAAATAATACCCCTCCCTTGTATTAATTTAAGATAAAGGATGGTTCACTTTTTTTCCCCTCAAGCCAAAAATGACAAAGCAGTATTATTCTTCACTATAAAATATCAACCTGTCACTAGACCTCTCTCTCAAGTCTACTGGCTCACTGGTCTTGATTTTGAAAACACACTTGTGTCATTTTCAAGGCATCATAAACTGTGAGACAGCATACAGTTGATTGATTTAATGTCTCAATTTTGTCATCAATTCTTTGCCTCAAAAAATTTAGTAAAGAGATCTCTGAATATGAATTAGAGTAAGGACATTTTCACACCTATAGTTTGTTTGCTCTAGTCCAAATCAGTTGATGAGTTTGTAAATTTGGAGCGTTTTCCCTTTGGTTCACACAGAAAAATCCAAGCGAACCAAAATGCATGAGAACGTTCACTCTGCATGTTGGTCAGTTGTGTCTGGGACGGTACCAAGAAATTAAATACAAGAAGAAGGTCCTTGCTCATAACCGTGGTAATTACCATTGGTTTGTGGACTACCATTTTGAAGCCTCGAGATGGGCATTTTGGCTGTCGCCATCTTGTTTTGCAACCAGAGACTGGAAGTGACCATATTTGGACCAGGGGGAGCTGGGGAATATAGCAAATGCTAAGTTATCAGCTAATGCTAGCACCAGCTAGGTTAGCAAGGTACATCCGTAACTGATATTAATTGGGATGCTAATTTTGGCCGACTTCTGAGTTTCTTTTAGTACAAATGAACAAGACATTTTTAGGAGACCAAAGTGTTATAATGAACTGAAAACACTGAAAGGTTCAGAGTTCTT
This sequence comes from Siniperca chuatsi, assembly GCF_020085105.1. Lineage (NCBI taxonomy): Eukaryota > Metazoa > Chordata > Actinopteri > Centrarchiformes > Sinipercidae > Siniperca > Siniperca chuatsi. The sequence goes on along the minus strand of NC_058046.1, from coordinate 16,353,844 downwards.
AGACAAAAACACAAGTAGGACCCAAAAACAAGTTCACGGCTAGTTAATAATAATAATAATAATAATAATAATAATAATAATAAATTTATAGAGCACTTATCAAAGCAAAGTACAAAGTGCTTCACAACAAGAGAAATAATATACCACAGTGAATGACGAGATAAAGAAATAAAATACACAAAAGCAATAAAATAAAGAGTAAAATAAACAGCCAGTTCAGGTAAAATCAGGATATGCTTTCAGATAAAAATGTTTTGAGACGAGACTTAAACGAAGACACTGACTGAGACAACCTAATTTCTTCGGGCAAGTTGTTCCAGAGCCTCAGGACCCTGATAGCAAAAGCTCCGTCACCCTTAGTTTTCATCCTGGACTCAGGATGAGACAGGAGACCCCTGCCCAAAGATCTCAAACTACGTGAAGGTTCAAAAGGGATTATAAGGTCTAAAACATAATCTGGGGCCAGGCCATGAAGAGCCTTAAAAGTAATCGAGATCTTAAAGACAATCCTAAAACCAACAGGGAGCCAATGTAAAGAGACTAAAACTGTCGTGGAGGGTGCTGTATGGAGGTATGTGGACCCAAAAGCAGATGACGAGGAAGCAGTCTCAAGGTGAAGTAGCCGGAACTTCCGTGTTTATTGTGGGGTGGTATGCAGGCAAGTACAGGTAGACAAAAGGCAGATAAGTTACCGGCTAGCAGAGGTGAAAGCAGTGGCGTGAGTCCAAGGTAGAAAAACAGTACACAAGGGAGCAGGCAAAATCCAATATCCAAACAAGGTCCACAGGAGAACAAAGAATCCAATATAAACTCACAGGTGGATACACTCAGCAGGAACAACACCATGTGTACAACAATGATCCGACACAGAACAAAGAAAAGACCAAGACTAAATACCCTAGGGGAGGTGAGATAACAAGACACAGGTGCCAACAATCAAGGGAGGACCAACAATCAAAACTGGAGGGAAAACACAGACAGGAAGTAAAAACACAAGACACACAAGGGAAGGAGACTACTACAAAATAAACCAGGAAGTGATACACCTAAACTACCACAAAAACAGGTGTTATGTGGTTGTACTTCTTGGTCCTGGTTAACAGCCTATCAGCTGAGTTTTGTACAGTCTGCAGTCCTGTCAAAGTTTTTTGATTAAGACATGTGAACAGGCTGTTACAATAATCAAGGCGTGAGGAGATAAAAGCATGTACAACAGTTTCTGCATCACTAAGATTTAAAATAGATCATATTTTTGCAATGTTTCTGAGGTGATAAAAACATGATTGGACAACCTTAGTGATATGTTGCTGAAAACATAAATTGCTGTCAAACAGGACACCAAGATTTCTTGCAACAGGCTTGATATGTTGTGACAGGTTACCAGTAGATAGCAGTATTTGTTTAGTGATGTGTTGGGGCCCAATAACAAGGATATCAGTTTTATTTGAGTTGAGCTGAAGAAAATCAGGTCAGACAGGCAGTCCTGCAGAGAACTCAGCATACTAAGGTCAGTGGGCTTGACAGGGAGGTACAACTGCGTGTCATCCGCAATGAAAACAATGAAAAGAAATGCCATGTCTGCGGATTACATCACCCAAAGGAAGCATGTACAAAGAGAACAGTATTGGTTCCAGAATTGAACCTTGAGGCACACCGTACTTGATATGGGAGGATGACATGAAGTTATTAATGCTGACACAGAATTTCCTATTGGACAGATAAGATGAGAATCAGTCTAGTGCAGTGCCAGATATGCCCACCCAGTGCCTCAGTCTATCTAAAAGAATGCCATGATCAATTGTGTCAAAGGCAGCACTTAAGTCCAACAGTACAAGAATTGAACACATGCCTGCGTCTGCATTCATTAAAAGGTCATTGGAACTTTTCAAAGGTAATATTGTTTTCCACAGCAGCAAGTAGCTGCTTAGATACTTTTTATAGTTTTTCGAGAATCTTCGAAATAAAAGGCAATTTGGAGATTGGGCGATAGTTATCCAGGAGGGTGGGATCAAGCCCAGGTTGTTTTAGGACTGGCTGGACACAAGCTGTTTTAAAGTAATCAGGGATACAGTCAGTAGACAGCGAGCTGTTAAAAATAATTTGTAAAAGGGGCGCAATACAATCCATAACTTCCAATAAAAACCTAGTTGGGATTTTGTCCAGAGGGCTGGAGGACACTCTTTTGAGTGAAAATTGCTCAAAGAATCCCTGAGCGGGTGATCCACATCTAAAAAGGCAGGATTGGGGGTGATATCAGATCTTATTAACTCCACCTTTCCAGCAAAGTGCAAAAGAAACTTTTCACAATCAGCATCACACTCAGCAGGGATACAAGGAGAGGCAGCGTTAACTAACTGATACACAGTCTTAAACAGGAATCTGGGGTTGTGCTGATGGGCAGAAATAAGTGCAGAGAAATTACATGTTCTTGCATCCTTCACCATCCTTTTATAAAGGCGTAATAACTCTTTCATGGCCACAAAGTGGACCTGGAGACCTGATTTCTTCCATCTGCGTTCTGCTCTTCTGCATTTAACCATGTGGAGTTAAATGTACACAGTGTGTATCGCCTCTGTCCTGATTGACAGGTCGACATGGTAGCGACTTGTCAATCACAAGGTAGCCACACCCTAAAGCATACCCTGCTTTATTGTCTATTTTACTCTAAATGGGACCATAATTTACAAAATGAAGATCATCCTGTACTTAAGAAGACTTGATACTATAAATTGAGACCATAAACTCATTAGGAAACCATTTACTGAGGTAATTAATCAATTCAGAAGTAGGGTCATTTTCTCATAGACTTCAATACAATCAGACTTCTTTTTGCAACCAGTGGAGTCACCCTGCTGGCTCATTAGAAAGAATGCAGGTTTAGGGCACTTCCGCATTGGCTTCACTTTTCAGCCCCGGAGGTTGTAGCTTGGTTCACACCTGCCCAAAAGAATCGCACAAAGAGGAAAAGCGAACCAGAGTATGATTTAACCGGACTAAAAAGCGCAGTGTGAGGATGTTGATCCTCACTTGTACTAAAATCTTTTTGCATAAGTAGGAAATTAAATTTCAAATCAAATCATAGGTTATCAATGCTTATTTCACTCAGTTTGTTGTTACGCATGTTCACTTTTAAATAATTGTTTTAAACAGAGTCTATCTGGTTTATCAGACCACAAAAATTTGTTGAATTTATTTTTGATTGTTTGTATGCTATTTCTATGGGCACATGCCATACCTGTGATAATACCCAGCCACCCTCTATAGCAAAACACCAAAAACTAGGTGAGCAAAACAAGTATCTTAAATCACTTGGAAAAATAGTTGCATCTAGAGAGAAACATAATGTGAAAGAGAACGCATCTGGCAAACTCCACATCTGATGAATGTAGTTATTTGAATAGGTCAAGCACATGATGCATAGATGACTGATTTGAAGACCACTGTCTTGTAACTGTGGTGAATCATGAGATGAATAAAATAAGAAAAAGGTGCACAGCATTGCTATGAGCTTGTTTTGGTGCCAATATGGTCCTCTTTTTACACTATAGCACCTAGTCTGACAAACCAGTCCTGTCTATCTGACACCTGCAACCATCTGTTGGAAGCCCGTGGTGGAGCCTTGATGGCTGTGCATTTGAGTGGTAATTGAGCCTGAAATGTGCTTAATAACGATTGTCCTGCCTAATACGCCACATCAGGAGCTCAGAGCACCGTGACAACCCTGAGCAGCCGAGACAGGCAGGCAGATAGAAGAGATGGGCAGAAACCACATTTCTCCTCCTCATTAGCCTCCAATAACTGGGAACAGCCTAAATAAATGCATCACTGGGAATCAGCTAGGACAAAGACACTAGAGAATTAGTTCCTCTGAAAGGCTGTGATATATATCAGTCTATGTTCAGGGAATTGTGTATTTTGTTCAGATATATCTCTGTTTGGTTTGACAGAATGCTTATAAACACGCACACTGATTTTATTTCTATGTCATATGTCTTGGTATTGGCCCAGGCTAACAATTTATAAGTATACATAGAGACCTGATAAAAAAGGCAAATTTTTCTTCCCCCAAATATTTCCAACCAAATGGCCAAACTTTTAATACAACCAAGACAACTGAGATAAGACCCACTTCTCTAACTGGTCACATTATGAACCTTCTTTTGAATTTATTTGTCATGTTCAAATTGATCTGGGCTGCTATAGCTATGAAAGCATCCTCCTGGAACAAGTTCCCTGTGTTGTTAATGGGTATAAAATGAGTCGTAGGTATTAATACAGTGTAGTCTGTGATGGGGTGCTCTGTTCACTATGACAGCTGCCCCAGGAGACCACATGGCAGTAAGAGGTACTTGTCAACAGTGGGTTAGAGACAAAAGTCAGGCGTCTTCCCGGTCGGCAGGGGACAGTGTGTGGGATCAGAGGGCGTGATATCCTGTCCAATGCCCCCGCTGAGGATCCAGAAAACCCCGACTCCCTGCACCTGTCAGGCACCGCAGGGGAGGTGGTTTGACGGTGTCACACTTGTAACACAAGAGAACGCCCCTCTCCTGAGGTGTACTTGTACAGTAATCATCATGACTTCCGTTTCAGATCTGTAATCAGTCGTTCAACATGACAGAAGCACTGTGTTTTTGCCTGTACATTGCGTTGTGCTGAAGCTGAAGAGATTGGGTGCTTGGGGTTTTGTAAGGGTAATTGCCTCACAAAGTGAACTGAGTCATGAGGAAATGAGCATCCTCAGAGAAAAATCTGTCTTACAAAGTAACTCATATACACAACAACTAGAGCCTGCTGGTGAAGCATTACTTATTCCCTCTCAACTTCCTCTGCTATTCATTTTCCAGTCTGTTCAACTTACAGTGTGTGGGTGCCGCTAACTCACCCAGCCGCATGTGTAACCTGCTCAGCAGTAGCTAAATGTTACTCTGGGGATATAGCTTCATAAGAGCAATACCATGCATCACAGGGACCACATATAAATACCAGATATTGCCCATTCGTTTCTCCCTCTCCAATCGTGGAGGAGTGCACAGCACTGTGTTTAGCACAGGCCAGGGGGATTTGAGCAGGCAAACAGATGGGACCTGAGAAAAGGTATGGATAAGGTACAAATGCAGGAATGGGAATCCCCCTGGGAGCACCCTCCTCATTCTGGCACCCACTTTCATGGTGTGTTTAGTGCCCTACTCTGTATGAATAATGAACAGACTCTGAGACTGATTGTGTAAAGCTCTGAATACAATGTGTATTATGTTCTATGTGGTAACATTGAGATAGAGTAGTTAGCATTTCTCTGTGCATCAGCTTATTTTAATATGTTTTGTGATGCTGTTCTTTTAAATTGAGTCAGATTGTATATCTCATTGTTGCATGAAGTTATTTAGATCTCCTTTATAAAAAATGCAACTTAATTCAAAAAAACATTAAAGAAAGATATTTTCTACCTCCACATCTCTTGAGAAATACTACACTAGGTGTATGGCAGCGCAGCAATCACAGCAATCAGCACTCTTATTTCAGGATTTCTCTGGACCACATAGCACTGACAAAACACATGTAGGAGCAGAGCCGACAAATCTGGATACAAGATGGGCACTCTGACCTTCCCCTGGCACGCCGCCCACAGCCTACAAACCCACTCAACATGACGGGTATCTGTGCGTCTCTGCTGAAATCGTGGCAGGCATAATTGCGCCTCCTGTCCAAGTGCGAGGAAGATATTCTTAAGGACCTTTTCTCTGTGCATCTCTGTGAGACACGACAGAACAAGAGTACTCATCGTCATCTATGGATCAGACCCCAAAGGTCCCTTGCTTTAGTCGGAAATGTAATGAGACATTACATTAACTCAATTTTCACAATTTTCAGAGGAAATGAAAAAGGCTTTTCTGTGGGACTGCAGAACATCACAACCCTTTAATTATTTTGTCTGGAGTCTGATGTGGGTGAACAAATGTGACTTTGATACTTAAAATGTCAAAGATGTGGTAGTGTCCATGTAGCACAAAGTTTATATATATGTATATATATATATTGCATATACTGTATCATGTGTATTGTATCAATGTGTGTGTATATGCTAAATTAAATATGTAACACAATCTTGAGTGTTTAGGTCGTTTATATTTATTTTACCTTCTTCTTTCATGACCAGTGAAGGACAAGTGATTCTGTCCCCATGAATGTGTGTATGTACTGTTTGAGTGTGTTTTGTGTGTGTGTGTGTGTGTGTGTGTGTCTGTGTGTGTGTGTGTGTGTGTGTGTGTATGTGTATAGGTCTGGAAATGGATGTATCTAACAAAGGTGGAGACAGACAAATAGCCCCGCTCCTCTGTTATCTCTGCCTTTCTAGGTGTTAAAGGGTGCTTACCACAACCATGGGTCGCTGTACAGATGCCGTTGACATTTTGACATTTACAGAGCTTTCTCTGCATGCACACAAACTCACACACATAAACACACACTTACAAAGAATCACAATGTTAATCTGTGTCACAATGCCCTCTGAAAAGATTGGGCACCCTTCAAAAAACACCCCTGCTACAAAGGACAGTTCGTAGCACCAGCACATGTTGTCAAGGCTGAGGTCATGGTGAACCATGTCACTGTAAGCCCAGAAAACAAATGAGGCAGGTCTATTATGCCAACTCCTGGTTACATGGACACATTTAGGGACAGACATTTAGGCTGTCTGCTTGGAATAATCAACTTGCCCTGGATGGCTGGCAGAGAGTGTGAGAGAGAAAAGGTCTTAGTTTTACCCCTGTGTCCTCCTCCTTTCCCCACTTCTAATTGAACACATGTCCATCAACTACCACAACATCTCCATTTAGCGCTAATGAGAGTCTCACTCGCAAGTACACACAGGGGTATGAGTGACCCTTCGCAACGGACATCAGCGCCCACAAGCTATGATGTTTGGCCTCTCATCCACCACAGCCCAATTCTTAAAACACAAGAGATTATTTAGTGGAAAATGTGAACATGGAGAAGAGAGGAAGTAGAGAATTGTTGCATGAACCCAATGTAGACCTTTGTTATTCTGCATACATATATTTTTCTCTCTACCAGCGCACTTTAGATTAAGAGAGAGAAATCCTGGCTGTTTTTGGGTACATCACATGGTGTATGCATGTGAACTGCTTGAGGAGGCAGCTGCTGGTTTGAAGCTGCTTGTCTGTCAATCTCTTTCACACATGATGTCTGGACTGTGATGTTAAACTGCGGGCCTGGGGCCACAAGAGAAACACATAATTGTTGTTCTGTTACTACTTCCACTGCTGTTTCTGTGTTTAAAATCTGAAGACTTTTACATCTGTATGTTGCTCCTTTATTTACAGAGTGCATCTGCCCACACAGAACAAGTGTGTATGCCCAATGGGACTGCAGTACTGCAGTAGGAGCAGGCACGGGGTGCAAGGGAATGTTGTCTTCCTGCTCAGAGACAGACTTAGTGCCACTGACGAGGGGAGGGATTTAAAAGTCACAGTCTCCTTGGTAACAACATGCTTTCTCCAAAGCCCAATCTCAACTATTTAAATCGCTTTAATCAGTGAAATTATCAACACAATTACATTAACAACGCAAACATGTGAATAAGCAGTTCAGCATTTATTCCTGCTGGAATAGAGGATTGCATGTTGGTGAATAATTGGCACTGATGAACAACACAAAGCCACATGTGGTTATGGCAAATTAAGCAAGTATTTGGTAGTATTAAGTTATTAGCTGGTTTCACTTTTCAACAATAGTGTGAGTTCTCACTTTTAACTTTTTGGAAATCTGAATAAAGGATACCAAAAAAAAAAGACTTGCGACTTTAATCAGGAGCCTTTCTTCAGCTTTTCACTTATTACTTTAGTCAAACCACCCTAGTGTTCCAAGAAATGTTACAGTATATATTTTAAAAGGTGTATCATACCTCTAAATCAATTGTAAATTAAAGCATAGTTTAATTATACATATATATATATATATATATATATTATATTATCCTTAGCCATCAAGATGAAAAAATGAAACACTTGCCAGGTGGACAGCCCAACCAGTAAAGGGTATTTCCAAGCTGAGCTATCGTTCCAATCATCTACCCACCCCCTGTCCTTCCTCAGTACTAAACAACTAAATTGATACCACCAGAAAGCATGCACTTCACCGCTGACACTGTGAGGGGGATTTGGTCCTGTGGGGATATAAATACCTGCCGAATCATGAAATGCCTACCACTGAGAGACGGAGGAGAGGCCAATCAGGTGAATAATGGCCATAGTTTTTACACCGTAGCCGCCAGTACAGGTTGCCATCAGTAGTAATGTCCACCTTGAAAAACCCTAAGTGTGCTGTTTGATCAATGCTGCCTGATGGGAAGGGAAAATCAAGCCCATAAACAGGCCCTTGGATGCTAAAAGGGGAGTGAGACCTGAGGGACCGAGCATTGAAATGTATGGTGAGAGGAATATTGATGGCTGAGTTCCGAGAAGTAGAAGTTTGACCCTATAGCACTTTCCTATACTTGCTGTATATATGTGCATGTTTTTTGTGCTGGCAAATATATGTGCACAAGTGATGTGTTATATACATGGAATTAAGATAAAGAATCTGTCCAGCTGCAACACAGTGCTGAGAGACAGTTATGACCTTCCTGCATGTCTATTAGATCATGCTTCTGTGGTTGAAAAGTTCATCTCTTCAAATGGAGAAAAAACTGTAGAAGCCTCTTGAAGCAGACAACAAGAGCAGAAGAAAGGCAAAGACAAGGAAAATGAAAAAAAAGAAATAAGTAGCAGCAAAGTTTCTCTTCTCAGCCAAGAAGAAGGCATGTTTCTGTGTCACTGTTTTCCCTTTTCATGGCAAAGGGAGGAGAGCCAAGGTCGAGCATGTCAGTGTGAGTCAAGCCTGAAAGTGTGAAGACTCCAATTAGACATAGCCTCAGGTCTGACTCTAAAAGACAAGGATAACACACACCCCTCCGTGAAAATGTGCCAAACAACGCATAGTGCAAACACATACACAAACACTAACACACACACACATACACACCACATGTCTTCATGTCCCTGTTTTACATGAAATGCATGTTGATACCACAGCTGTTTGCACCCCATCCATCATCTCTAGCAGGCAACAGGCAGAATTATTAACAAGCAAAATCTGTCATGCCCTATTAGCGCAATAAGGAACCTGCTAAGGCAAGTAAACAATTTATTAATGTATGGCTGGTGTATCTAATTACTGTGTGTTTGAAAAAAACAAATATTTATGATTTCACAGTCTATTTGCACTTAATTGAACATGTTGCTCTTAAAAAGTATCACAGCATTAATTATTTAATGAGCACTGGAAAGATTTACAGTTAAAGTTTATAGCGATGGATTTCTGTTACTCTGAACTTCTTGGTGAAGACATGACATCATCATTAATGTTTTTTTTTTACTTGAGGTAGTGAGCTCTAAATAAACTGAAAAGTGAATTTGTTTTTTTCACAAATTATTTTCACTTCACTGCCATTAATTTTATTCAAGATAATCCCAGCACGAGTATTAGATATGTTTGTATAGATTTATAGATGTATAGATAGGTTTCTTTGATAATTTGTTTTAATTGCTTTTAATTTGCTTTCTTTTACATAATATTATCTTTTAATTTGTGTGTTTTGGTGTTTTATGCTGCATCACTTTTTAACGTGTTTAATACATTATCTAAAGTAATTTAAAATGTCTAAATAAAATTTGTCATAAATGAAGTTGCCTCTCAGTGCTGTAGGAAGCTTGTCTACACATTCAAATAAATCAAACAATTACCCACATAAGAAATACTTTCAGTGATGCCAATAATCATAGATCATATTATGGCTCATTGAAGTGACCTCGATCCTATCTTTCATGTTTTTGGAAACCCACTGACCTTCATTATTATTAACTGGTTGCTTTTCTGCTGGTTTGCCAATCAGTTGTGAATGATCCAACTTGTTTGTGGTAAGTAGCCTGACTAACAAAGGGAATGAAAATGCACTGGCTTCTCATGACCCAAACTCAACACATTACTTGATAACTGAGGCCTCATAAACCCAACTCACCACATCAGTGGATAATTGGGAGCACACTGCAGCAACTTACTTTGTGAGGATAATACCATTACATGCTGTAGACAATAAAATGAATGGCTGTCACCCAGTTTGAATGGTTTTCCTTCACTTGTAACAAAGAACCACTCAAAAGCTCAGCTCAGTTGAGATTAACTTCACCCTGAATTAACCTTGTCCCCTGAAAATAATGTTCATAAACTAATACTTTTGTGTGAACATTTCTACAAAATTGCAAAATGTTCATTCTGAACATATCTGTAAAATCTTCACTGTCAACATATTTCATTTGTTTTTCCTACAATATCTCCTTGCGGAAACTAAAGCATGGTAGACATTTTAATGATTATGTTAAGGCAAGTAAAACACTTGGTTAAGGTAAGGGAAACATCCAGGTCTTTGTTTTGACTGAAAAAGTCAAAGCTGGCAACATGTCTACTTTTTCAATATTTAACAAAAACCCCAATCTTTCCTTAACAGTAACCAAAGTGTTTTAGGAGCCTAAACTTAGCAACCTAATAACACACAATTCCGAGTCTCTGGTGTCAAAGTCCTGCAGATACTTCACTCACCGTTCATCCTGACCACTTCTCTGCAACTTGTGTGCGAAACAAGAACACAGTGTAGTTATCCCTTCTGCCTATTAGGTCAATCCCGTATCTCTCTCTTCTGTGCACTGATGCCTGGCTGGAGCAAGGCATGAAATACTCCAGTGTGCAGAAAATGCAACAAGAGAGAACATTTTTGTGTGTGATTTGGAGAGAGAAAGATTGCGGAGATAAAATAATATACAGTATTATAGTGTGTCTAAAAAATACAGGCAGCGAAAACACACTCGCATACAAATGCCGAGCAGATGTGCAGTGTACAGTGTGGACTTAATGAGCCATGAATGATATGAGAGGCAAGTGGAGATGCCTGTCCCTATCTGTTTTGAGATAGGTTGTGCTTGGTACACATCTGATACCTGCCCCCCTCCCAATGGCACCTGTGCTTTAGATGCTCAGGGACAGTTGTGAAGCAAACCAAAAGTATAACCTCAACCTCATCTGATATCCATTGCACAGTAGGCCTATAAGAGAGGTAGACCAAGACCTAATTCACTGTACACCTGGTACTAAAATGTTCTCTGTCTAATTTTCAGCATAGATACAATTCTCAATGGAATAGTTTGACATTTTGGGAAATGCAATTTTTTTTTTTTTTTTTTTTGGAAAAGATCAAAACCACTTTCATGTCTGTGATGAGAATTAAGCTAGAGCCAGGAGGTGATTATCTTCACTTAGTGGAAGCAGGGGTGGAACAGCTAGTCTTGCTCTGTCCATTGTTAACAGATTGTATTTTGTGTGTTTAATACATACACAAACAGAAATATAAAAATTACAATGACTGCGTTTTTTTACGGGGGTTACGTATATATCTAGTCTTTATGCTAAGCTAAGCTAATCCCCTCCTGGCTCTAGCTTCATAGTATAATAATGTAATGCACAGACATGAGAGCAGTATCATTATCTTCTCATCTAACTCCGGGTAAGAGAGGGAAGTAGGTGCATTTCCCAAAATGTCAAACTATTCCTTTAATGTAATAGGTAGCCATTCATATCACACTAATCTTTTACTTTCTACGCAATATGAACTTGTGAACTACAGTATACAAGTCATAGACACTTACATCACAATAGCAAATGGGTATACAGTTAGATTTGGCAGAAAAGGGTCTGCTGTTTGAGCATACTAACAGTATTCTAATTCAAGGGAAATATTCTAAACTCAATGTACAGTACATAACCTAAGAGAAGCAACAAGCATGTTGCAATTCCCCTTGAATGCTAGCAAAGTCCTTCTCATCTGAGATGTAACTCAATAATATTGATTACTCTCAGAACATAGGTCGAGAAATATTCTACAACTAAAATGCATGTAGAGAAACACATGTTGCTCTTATGCAAACCACGGCCTCCTCTCTTAAAGCTAACTATTAACAATGAGCAGGAGTTTAGCTATAGATTCCATATGATATGAACAATCATAAACCAAAGTTTGAGTAAAGTATTATCTAGTGATCAGCTAAAGACCATGCATGAGGTAATAGAAAAACCCCAAAACAGCTCCCAACCGCCAGGGGACGACATGCCCAAAACCAATTCAGCCCATACAGGAGTATTCAAATTATCACTGTGGACATTAACAATAAGGCAAGCATACCAGACAACACCACAAGAAATTAGCACAAGTGTTATATTGACTGCAAATTAATAAACATACATTGCAAATTCATACACAGACATTCAGCAGCATAGCAAACTGAGCAGCCAGCAGCACATCACAGCACATCAGAAGCCATAAATGCCGATCATTTGTGCTCATCACAAATTTAATCTTGAACAGTAACAGTAAAGCAGCGAAGCTAAACCGAGAAATAGCCAACAACAATGCAGCCATAGCTAGCTTACTGGCATTGCCAAGCAAATACAACAGCAGCACAAGCAGCATAGCAGCATTGAAGGGCCAGTGTGTAACATTTTGGAGGATCTATTGTCAGAAATGGAACATAATATTCATAAGTATTTTTTCATAGTATATAATCACCTGAAAATTAGAATCTTTGTGTTTTCATTACCTTAGAATAAACTGTTTAAATCTACAGAGGAAGCAGGTCCCCTTACATGTTGCACCTCCATGTTTCTACAGTAGCCCAGAATGGACAAACTAAAGACTGGCTCTAACAGTAACAGTAACAGTAACATGACATTGGTTTCTATTTATTTATAAAGCCCTAATGGCAACTTGCAACAATATATCACTTCCTTATTAAACTGGTCCCACAGTCATTATTTGACTTGATCTATTGATTGGTTGATGCTCAATGTCCTCGCCTGCAAACACTAAATTTGGGAAAACTACTTTTGGTTTTTGTGCTGCATACGCTCAATACATTTGTACCTATAGGTCAATTTAAAACCATGATTACAAACTACTCCACACTTGAATGTAATTGTTTTTAACTGTGTTATGTTGCTGTCTGTTTGTTTGTTTTCTCGATAATTTTTGAAAATGAGGGCATGCCCCATAATTCCTCAAGATTTATATAAGGGTAGAATGAATTAATGAAAAAAGATAGGGCCCTTCACGTTTTTCATGTTTTTTGCGAGTTTCGCGGCCACCATAGTTTTTTCTACACGCTTGGAAGGGGAGGGTGAGGCGAGCAGTACTCAAATGATGAGTACTGCTCGACTCACTAGATGCCACTAAATCCTGCACACTGCTCCTTTAACTTAGGCCCCGGGCATAATCGCAAGTCGAAGTCCAGTGTCTCCAGACACATGGTTGTGGTCCGACAACAACCACAGGAAAACTCTGATTCTGTTCTGGCATCTGAACTGATGGCTGTTTGTCAAACGGGGACCACCACAGGTGGGAAACTAGTTAGCCCACCTTGCTAGGTTCCACTTTTAGAGATAAGTGAAAGCTTAACTGTTCAAATTCCCAAATGCTGAGTGTTGTAACGACACACACACACAAAATTTTTAACGGAACACAATGCCATGTCGGCTTGTTAGAAAAGGGGGAAACAGTTTTGTATCAACGTTCGTAGGCTACACAAGGCTATGACGTGCTCCAGTCAATTGCGCACCAAGGAAGGTGCATCTCCTAGCAACACTGTCTCATAAATATCAGTCAACAAACAGCCACCCTGTTTGAACGTTGTTTTCACAAATCTATGGTTTTTTTAAGAGTGGACAAACATGCACAATAGATACAGTCCCCTGTTGGTTCACCCTCTGTGTTTGTCTGTGTGTGTGTCTGTGTGTGTGTGTGTGTGTGTGTGTGTGTGTGTGTGTGTGTGTGTGTGTGTGTGTGTGTGTGTGTGTGTGTGGCTGGCCAGGCGCAACCTCCCAGGAACCTCCAATCGAGAACTGACACACCTACTACACTCCTGCTGTTACTCACCTGATCTCCATCCTGTAATCAACACCTGACAGTATATATACACAGCTCTTCCATCCAGTCTTCGCCAGATCATTATTTTACCTACGCGGTATTGAAACTCGGCCTCTACCTGTATGCAAAGAAATATTATTTTGCTTGTATGTTTTGTGAAACCCTGACTAATCCTCTGATTCCTGTGTCCAGGCTCATCTCACCAACCAACCTGTCTCCAACCAGCACCGGCTCGGCCAGTCACTCACCAGCCTGCCTAAGCCACTAGCTCTTACCGTTTCCCTCCACGCACCAAGTGTCTCTTCGTGGTTCTTTCATTTGGGTCCAGAACCTCCGTGAATCATAACAGTATCATCATAGTTTATATTTTCTTACACAAAAAGTGAGAAGAATTCAAATTTCAATTTGACTTTAACTAGCTCTCAGGCTTTGCTCTATGCACTGGCCATACAGACATATAGGGTTGACAAATGCTGTTAACTAGCATGCAACCAAATAAGACCCACCTTTGCGCCACTGTTTGCTGTTTATGCAGTTCAAGTTCTTAATTTCCTCAAATGTTTTTGTATACCCACTCTTTTTATCCTGTCTAGCTTAGGAACACTCCAGTATCCCCTCGGAGGAGCTGGGAGCATAGCTCAAAAAAACATCCAGGATACCCCACCATGACTCAGACCTGGAATTATGTCTGAAAATGAATGAAATGGATGGATGTATTTTTTAATTTACTTAATTTATTGTTCCAACAAAGGACAAAGGAGGTTTAATGGTTTTAGTGGAGAGTGATTAAAATATGGAGAGGGTGATTATAATAGGGCAGAAAGGGAAATGAGAAAGGGAAGTGAGAGATACCGAGGATGAATGACGGATGATGGTGATGCACTGGAGCAAAGCTCTATAAAAAAAAGCAAGAGAGGAATATCTCATGAAGGGAGCATGGAAATTGATGGTGGTCTGTTGTTTGCCCACTGGTCTACAGCTAGCTCTGTCAGGGGCACAGATGACCCAAAACCAGAAGCTCTCCCTGCTGTCGTCCACCTCTCGAGACCTCTATGGCACTGACCTAATTTACATTGATTGATCTTCTTCCAAGCCCTCAAATGTGACCTCTCAGCCACTTTACCTCACAACTACAAATTTGGATTTGAAACTTTCAGTTTTGAAAGTGTTAATGTTTTTAATCAATCTGTTATGCCTATTATTTATTTACATAGATGCATATTGTATAGAGAAAAGTGTGTATATGTCTACCAACAAGTCTATCTGACTACTGTCTGTTTATTGTATTATTGCTTTTTCATGGTGCTTTTGCTTGACAGTGAGAAAGCAGTTTAATATCAAAAGAGTAGAAAGACACAGAATAGAAAACAGCAGTGTTTAGAAAATCCACCATAAGATCAGGCAGTGTTATTGTTTAACAAGGTTAAATGTGCTGAAAAGAGATGCTGCATCTCAGGGATTGCTGTTATAGCAATATATATTTGTGAAAGGAAAATGTTGTGTTTACTTTTCTGAAAAATGTGTGCCATACCATGTACAGGATGTGTCTGATATGGTACTTTACTTGATTGTTTGATGATCGAACTTGGAATTTTTCAGTAAATGTGAGAATTTTTCTTTTCTCTCTCTTGCACAGACTCTAGTAAATATAATATCACAGCACAATATTATAAATGTCTTCCCTCTTTTTAGTTGTCACTTCATTTGTGTGATTGATATAAGGTTCACCAACAAAGCCTGTCAATTCTCACTTTATTGCCATTGTTGAATCAGATTGTGAGCTTGGAAGAATTCTTGAGAAAAGCAAAACTCAAATATTGTACATTACTTTATATCATATTAGCATATCAGTACAAGCTGAAGCACTGTCATCACCACATCCCTCCTAAAACAAACAACAAAGTGATAAAGCACGCTGGGGGAACTATATGTTACTCAATTTGTGTGTGACACCTGAAGATTATAAAGGACAATGCTAAAGATTCAAACTTTGGTCTAGCTCTCTATAGTCCACTTTGTTTGATTGCCCATGCTTATCAGAAAAGTGTTTTTACTGAGTTCACACTGATAAATGATTCTGCAGACGCAGAAGAAGTAGCAAAATGAAAAACATTGTATATTTAATTATAACATTTTTCACTGTTTAACATTGCTGTCATTAGTATTATCGTCATTGCCATCATCACTATCATTTTTAGCAGCAGCAGCCACAGCTGCATCATCATTATCATCAGACTCACTAATGGCATCATCATTGTCTTCATCAGGTGAGTAAACAACTGTGATTGCTGGGCAACACACAGCATAAATTCTGTTAATGGATCTGAAACCCAGATAGAATGCAACTTCATCCATCCATCCATTTGTCTATCTAGAAAGGTAGAGGAAAATCACTGGAGGCCTCAGACCAGCCTCTGTAGTCCCACACTATCCTCTCCTGTCCAGGCAGCATCTCAGTGAGATAGACTGAGTGGCCTTGCTCCAGCATGTTGAATAATGAATTAGAGGCTGATATCCTGTGACAGAGACTGGGAGAGAGCACTTCCTCCCTGGGCCAGAGTGGGGCTTGAATACCCGTGAATAATACATGGCCAAAAGTGGGTCTGGTGAAATGACTCAATACTGGGAGTCAAGTGCGAGATTATCTTTCCACGGTTATGAAAATATTGCAGGCTTCGTAACAATAGGAGAGGTGAGAAGATGATCGTAAGAAGCAGGCTCACAGTTACTGTACTGTGTGAACAATTTGTTATCAAATTAGATACTATTTTATCCTACTTGAAACAGGAGGAATGTATAACTATTACTTTTCACTGAAACAGAAAGAAGAAGAAGAAGAAGTGTACCTCTGTTCAGCATGGCATGAGTAAATCTGCAGTCGTACATTATTTCTCAGTCTTTCCTTTTTTCCATGTTTCATCGTGGGATTCTGGTTGCATGAATGTGGAAAACTAATAATCACGGCACCTGTCTTTTCAAACAAAAATAAATCCTCCTGGACAGAATTATGATGTATTTACTTATCTTTATACAGTTGTCAATTTACACATTCAGAAATGGATTTTCAGCCTCCCACAAGAATAACCGGGGCCCCCTGTCTCTCACTGGGCCAAGAAAGCCTCCAAGAAAGCTGGAAACCGCAGGCTCTCACTCAGCCCCAGCTCTCCCAGCTAACCGCTAATCCATGTGTTTGATACATTAGACACTCTGCTTGGCTTTGTTCTGCAGGGATGTACTGTCCCTTCTCCTGCCAAGACTCCCTCTTTTCCTCGACTATGTCTCTTGCTTGTGCTCTCTCTTGCTCCTGCTGCAGTCCAGAGGATTATGCCGGAGTCCATAGGATTTATCTAATTGTGTTTAATTATGGCTGGGCTAGGCCAGAGTCACAAGGCTCAGGCTGTTAGATTCTAGGAAGCTGCTATGATATGATGATACCATGGAGTAACCCCTCCAGATCTGAGGCTGGCAGGTGGGCCTGAGTAAGGTGAGAAAGAGCCAGAGAGAGAGACGAAAGAGAGGATAAATAAATAGATTGAGAGTGAAGAGAAAGAGATAGAGGGCAGAAAGAGGTGGAAGAGAGGAATCAGTAAGGCGACAACAGTGTCTGTGTTGGATTCCCCCAAGGAGAAATCGATTGCCATGTGCCTCGCTGTTCCCCAGACCTCTGCTCCTCCATGCTTCTCTCCATGACACCATGCTGTGGGGAGTCGTAACTCACCATGCCCTTGGTTGAGGCTTAAGCGGATTGTGGGTCAGGAAGTCTTCCCTTTGGCATGATGCACTGTATCCCTGCTAAAATAAATTCTCCACTGAAGAGCATTAACAGCAAGCGGCCTCTTGCTCTTGTCTGCTGAGGACTACCAAGGGCTTAGAGGAAGACAAAGGCACAGAGGGGGTGCAAAAGGAAAGCACCAGTTTCTTTGATTTTCATCGACTAAAGACCTCCAAGTCTACTGAAAGCATTTAACACTCACTATATCTGGGTTACTTGGATTCTATGTTGTCACATACAGTCCTATCATAATTCACCTAACAAGCAGTCATGTATGCAGTGCATACATCTAATATAGAAAACAAACATGTCAGCATTTACTCGGCCCACTACATCACGCAGTGTAAGACTGATCTAAGATGTAACCATAGGAAATGAATCAAGTGGTTAATGACCCTCATCTCGTCAAAGGAGAAGCATACAGTTTTTTTCCATCCAATAATTCTGTGAAATGCTATTGATATTGAAACATGCCACATGTAAAAATTCAGCAATACATCAAAGAAAAATGTTTACCCTTGTAAAGGAGCTGTCATGTTAAATCTCCCGAGCGCTTTCTCCTGTTACAGACAAAATGGATCTGGTCGCCTCATAATGAGCCCTTATTATGGCATTGTGTTTATGTTGGGCGAAACAAATTGTTATTCCTGTGGGGAGAGTTGGGAAAAAAATGCGTGTGTAATTTGTGTACCACGGCATTGTCAACAGGAGTTACTGTAAAAGTGGGCGGCCTCTGAAATGTGAGCTGCTGACACACACACACAAAAAAGTATGCAGTAGTAAAGCCACACAAAAAGGAGTTCTGGGGCCCATAAGGGCATGCTGATGGAGCGGCAGTTGTAAATGAAATGTAATGAAATGCTGCTGCTTGCTGTTGTCTTGACTCACTTCATCACTTGTGATCTAAGACTTTATGAGACAACCACCCCAACTGGCAAATCTATGTAGTGTGTTTCTTTCTTCCCTCCGCCTGTGCATGTATCTAAATGTGTGTTTACCAGAGAAAGACAGAGATGGTGTGTTTATTATGTTCAAAATATTGACAATCATTTTCAAGTTCAGGGTTTAGAAATCTGATTGCGGACATGTCAGAAAAGCCTACAAAAGGACCAAGATAGTTAGTCTCTACATAATAGCATGTCAGTGCCTCTATTAGATACAACTGCAGCATGCTAAATTGCTCAATCCAAATGACTGCCACAGACTAACCGTACTATATAACCCTATGATTCCCCAATGTCCATCATAACCAATGTGTTGATTCAGCAAGAGAGACAGACGGCCAGTGATAGCCATTGCCATCAACCTCAATTGACTCCAAAAGCTCCCACAATTACTCACTACCTCTTAATCACAATGACCCATATCAGTATCCAAGGCACTCCACTGGGCTCAGAAATGGTTCACTGTACAATTATTCAAATCACAGTTGAACAAGAGCAATGGATGGATTTGTTGGAATTGAGTAATTATAGGGGCAGCCTGTGGTGGCTCAAAATGCCACAAGCTGAGCGATTAAGTAATAGCCTTGTATCCACAGTAACATTTCTGAAGGAAAGTAATATCTGTATAATATGGCCCCATCTGATCAGAGAGAGAGAGCAGAGATGTCCAACATTTTTGTGACCAAGGGAACATTGAGGAAATGGTTGAACAAAGACTGCTATTATTGGTTTTTAATATAGTATAGTTAATTTATTTTTACAGTTTTAATGCAGGGCATTCTTTCCATGGTGTCAGTATTATATTATGGTTTCTGACAAGTTGAGAGAGCCACTAAACTGGCTTTATGGAATTGTTGCTGTGTGCCTCTGGTTCCTCACATAGGCACTGCAATTTCTGTGCAACTTGCTCTTATATCTATGTTGTTGATACCCAAGAAATAGCTACCATCACTGCCCTGAGCAACACCCTTTTTCTGGACTTCCCTGACACCTGCACGTATCCTATCATAAAGAAGAAATGGGGAAACGTCTGTGTGAGGTTTCATCACATGGAACCAGATGGAGAAAATGAATAAAACTTTATTATTCATCACAAGGTTGGCAGGGCGAACTACTGAACACAATATATCCATTTGCATCACCCTAACAACTCAGTCCTCTGTCGTCCCCAGCATTAAGAAGAGCATTAAGAATTGAGCTCTATATGTCAGCCCTGGTCAGCCCCTTTCAAATCTCTGCATCCTCAAGACAATACTCCTTATTTGATTTGAACTTTTGATTTGTAGCAACTGAGGAGGATTTTTGTGTGTGTGTGTGTGTGTGTGTGTGTGTGTGTGTGTGTGTGTGTGTGTGTGTGTGTGTGTGTGTGTGTACATCTACTATAAAAAACACTTTTAATTGTAAATACTGAATTTAACATCTTGGATTTACATTATTCACCACTGGATGGTTATGTATATTTTATTCCTATTTTGGTTTACGACATATGATATAAGCAAATTAGATTAGAGCTATAAATCACATTTTGTCACTGGGCTTGAGTGTACATTTGATATGTAAAAAATCAAGAATACTGAACTTACAACTTACAATATTAAGGATAACTGAGGACTAATGAGGAATGTGGGCAAGACATGGCTGACTTAAGGGATTTTCAGTGAACTAGGCATCTAGTTAGACAAAAAGGTGAGATGATTTTGAGTCTCCACAGAAATTCAATCATATTTATTTAAGTCAAACAGAGAACATATAATTCTAAATGACACATGACTATACACATGGCAATACAATTTTCATGTAAATCCTAATAACCTAAATATCAGGAAGAATAGAACAAAAAGAAGAGAGGATAGTCATACAACAATGCAGCAACAAAAAAATCAAGGAGTGAAACTGGATGCATGGTTATTTTCTTTGCATAAGTCACCTTTGTAGACTGATGCTATGAAGTATAGCTGCATTGTCCTGACTTCATGAGGTAAAAGTGGGACACAGCCAAACTTAAATTAGAGAGAGGCACAGCAGTTGCATGTGCGCACATAACATTGAGGCTGGTTGCCTAGTCACAGCGGAACACAGCGCTGCATCCTGGTCCCAGAGAGTGGACTGGAGATGCTGACTCAGCCAAATCCCTCAGCTGCAGGCTGGAATTGGCCCCCAGGAGCACAATGTCTGACCCACATAACTCCACTCTAGGTACAGTACAGTACCAGCATACATTAAGTTTCACAACACTTTACTTGTCATTAAACTAGCACTTCTGGTAACATTATGTCCTAACACATCAGCGTTGATACACTCTAAAAAGATATATGTTCTATTCTAGTTGAACATTGCACAAACAAAATGATTTTGAACTTCCTAAGCAGGTAACTGAATGACATGCTTGAATAGGCTGTCCTCACATGACCCATGAACCTATGAGGACATTAAAAGAATCACCTTGTTTGTGCAGCATCTGTGTAATTTGTGGAGTAGCTTGCAGCTTAGTGTTAGTTAGTCTCTAGTAGCTGGGCTTTTTTGTTCTCAAAGTAGATTTAAATCAGACATTGGCCATATACTGGTCAATTACACATACCCTTACACACACACAAAGGGCAGTCAGATGTGTGGTGGTCTGAGGCTTACGTGCCCTTGGCAACAGACTGTACGACCATCGCCTCCCATTAACCCCCTCCAAAGAGGGGGGCGAGAACTGCAGACAGACAAGAGCTGGAGACTTTATATTTAGAGGTGTGCTGCTGAGGCTCTGCTAGCTATCTGTTCCGTCTTTGGTCCACCTTCAGAGGCAGTGCTTGCAGGCTAGCAGTAACCTGGCAACAGGTTAGGTACTCTTCACTGATTGTGTGCTTTTATAAAAAAAAAAATTTGCCTGTTGAGAAAGTTAGGTAAGCTCACTCACTCTTCATATAATATCCAAGTGTGTACAGTTGAATTGGCTTTGATCAGTAGAAAACTGGCAGGTGGTAAACTGGAGGTCAAAGACTTGGAACAAAGTCAACCCAGAAGAGAGGGAAGGAAAGAGGAAACTTGGGTTCTTGCATGTACGAATGTGGCCTATGATATTCAAGCTGTGGCCTGGATGAGCACTTTTACATAAAATAGGTTTTCAGATATGTGGCGTTCGTGCTCCCTCTGCTCCACTCTTCTGGTGGAAATATACTCAACATTATTCAAGATCAACTTTTGTGTGAGAGCATGCTTTTGTCTGGGATTGATCGGTAGCATGGCCATTTATCATGCCGGTACGTACAGCATGAGAGCACTGAAGTTTGAGTGTGAAAAGAAGGCACAGTCTTTTTGATTCTGCTTTTGCCTGTTTGTGCTTGTGGTCTTCTGTTAAGCATTATTTGGTTAATATTGTTCTGAAAGACTTCTTCCTCCCTTCTAATCAATAATTCAATGTGTTTTTTAAGCAGTGAGTGATTCGGATCTATTCAGATAACATGACCCCCATTATGTTATCATGAAGACATGAAGGTCATTGATTGGTGGAGAATCATTTGCGACTTTCAAGCTGATTCATTTGCAGCTCCATTTAATAGGCAACATGATTGTGAATGGAGAAGTCAGAAGATTAACTTGCCCCTACAGCTTCTAATCAATACATGCCACTGTAACCAAAGCTCACAAAATGGTTCTTAATTTTTACAAACTAATGCAAATGATTAAAAAACAGACTGAACATACTGAGTGACACTTCCTCAAAAAAAGCAGACATTATAGTACACATATAAGGTTATATGACTTACACTGTTTTATTTCTCAGACTGGAGTATGAAAGCTTGTGTGTACTTTTCCACGCCAACTTTGATCAGAGCCCTGGAGATTTTTTTTTTTTTTGAGTAATGGTCATCTGGAGTCTGTAAAGGAAACTTTGTCTTAATTGTTAAAACTAACACTGTGCAACCTGTACTGTGTTCTCCCTGGGTAACAGTGGGCACAACGGCAGCTGGCTCTATTTTGTTGTCAAATACAGGAAGGCAGGGAGAAGAAAAACACCATGAACTTGTATCAGAAGAGAGAGAGAGGACACTTGGTATTATTAATAGTAACAGACCCATGACAGTGAACAGAGAGGAGCCTGTGTGAGCTGCCTTTTATTTCAACCACCCTCACATATGCCCCACAACCTCCCACTTCCCTCTATCCAAGCATCTTATGAAATATGTACAAGGCAAACAGAGGTGGGGTTGATGCGCAGACCTTCCTTCTCTTTGACTAA
Source organism: Siniperca chuatsi (assembly GCF_020085105.1). Lineage (NCBI taxonomy): Eukaryota > Metazoa > Chordata > Actinopteri > Centrarchiformes > Sinipercidae > Siniperca > Siniperca chuatsi. Next base: position 16,330,880 of record NC_058046.1, on the reverse strand, counting down.
CCGCTACACGTCCAGTACCATTACTTATTTATAAGGCATGCCGTGTAAGTGCCAGAGTGGCCTCGCTTGCTTCCCTCCATGCCATAAGGGCACTTTCATAACACCCTGTTTACATTTCAACCACCAAGAGAGGAGTGATAACAAAAAAGGATCTCCAATTAGTTACAGTGTCCAGAGCATGGCGAGACACAGGCGGCTGTGACGGTTCTGATAAATATTTGTAATGTCTCTTAGAACCCGTTGGTTTGTGCTGGTCATCATCCAAGGTTATTGGGGGAGATGAGCTGAATACTTTTCCATAGGGTCCCAATTGGATTTCAAACTACAGAGGGGGAAAAAGTGTAAAAACTATAACAGCTTAGTTCTAAAAGAGCTGTTCAGTGTACATTGCAATTAAATTCAAGTAACAGTCTACATAAGTACTATTATCCTGTTCCTTTACATTGTCTGCACTTTTGAAATAACCTTTTTGTCTTCTATTCTGGCTATGTCTTTAACACGGGAATGGATCACAGATGCCAGTTTGCATTTTTATGTTGCAGGGCCAGAACTATTGCCATGATTCAATATTATAACCACTGTGCATGGTTTAAAATCATTTTGCAACGACATTCATTTCAGTCCATTTAATGATTTCAAATAGATGTACTGCACATTGAAAGGAATGATGGATGCTCAATAGCTGGATTAGATTCTCTTGATACACATGGATTGAATAATAATTAAAATCAACATTATTATAGAAAAATCAATGAATATGGCAAAGCCTCTTGCATAGTGAATATATTGCAGCTTTTCACAGAAACCGCTGTAATAGAATATGTGGGAGCTTTTAAATTTGGCTTCTCAGAAAGAAAAACACTCTTTGCCACTTGCATAGAAATAAGTGGGAGGATTCATTGTCAGCAAGTAAACAAAGCAGTGTGACAAGCCAATACACACCCCCACCCCACAGTTTTTGTAACACAATAATGAATCAGATCAAATCTGGATTAAGAAAAAAATGCCTATGGCATTTTACATGCACCTCCCAAATGTATAGATTGCAAGCTTTGCCAGGGTACTTACCAAGGTACACCATCTGGTTATAACTACATTCTTCTATATGGTATTGTTTACTCTGTGTAAACCATGGAGCTCAATGGATCTTTTCTACAGACACTTCAAATCAGTTAATTCTCTCTAACATGTATCTTTTACCAGTGCTATAAATTGGTGTTGATGATGAAACTGATAAAAACAACATTGTAAACCTTAAAATATGAATAAAAACATTTTTAGAATATATTTTATGGAAAAATGTAGGCTGCTCAGGAATTTATATAAAGAATGTCTTTGAGATAAATGTGTACATGTTGTATAGTTATTGTACACATAAGTATTCAGATTGCTTCTGTGTACATTGTGAAAGCTAAGCATCCTTCCTCCCTTATGGCAATGTAGGTCATATTTTCCTCCAACTCTGCCTCTTGAGTGTCTCAGCATGAGGCTAGCCCTGCCCCATCTCTGGATGCCACCAAACACAGAGCTGGCACTACCTCTAGGGACGCACACACACACACACATATTCCAACAGAAACAGTGCCAGGCAGACCTCAGACATGTTACCATACTGCACCACTGTCTGGGACCTCCATTGCCACTATATCCCCAAACCACTATCCAGCACTATGCCTCATAGATCCAGCCTCAGGCCAGGCTAGCCCTGCCCAGCTGTGTGTGATCCAGCCCAGACCTGGCTGACACAAGTCCACCCTCCATCCACACCATCTAGTCCATCCTTCTCCACATCTCCCACACCCTAATCTCTCTCATCATTTGTCTCTGGATGGATAAGGGCTTGGGATTGACGGCAGGCTTGTCGCCTCCGTCCTTGCCATCGCCATCTGCTTGGTGAGCCCAAGGAAAGCGAGAGGAACGGTTGCGTGTGTCTGCCAGCCAGCCAGCTAGCCTTGCCGAGGGCCGCTGTGTCCAAAAACGCTGTGCCGTGCCACAGAACCTTAACTCACTGTCACAGGGCCGTCCAATGTGATTGATCTGGTCCATTTAGTCAGAGCAGCCAAGTCTGGAGGAGGCCTGGTCCTCCTGTAGCCCCTCCAGCCACCTTCAGCTGACTCTAGCCCTGACATCCCAACTAGCACAACACAAACACTAGAGCCCTGCCAGCTGGCCCACAGGCTTGACATGCTCTGTCTGCTTTTTAGTTAACACGCCACGGGCCTAAAACCAGGCTTAAATGGCTGTCCACAGCTCAATTCTTTTGGCTGTCCTATTGAGGAGTAATTGAACTGAATTGAAATATTGTAAATGTTCACATTGTGATATGCTTTCAGTACATGATAATGTCATTGTGTTGGGAAAGCAGAGTTTTGTATCTTATTAACCACAGGTAATCTGAGGTTCAGTGGGTTAAATGCAGTTGCAACGTACGACCAAATTAATGCTCAAAGAGAAGCTTTTCACCAGCTCTATACTGTAAAATTGCACTGATTCACAAAGCAGAGACACATAGTATATCTATCTTTTTATTTCAACAAAGGTGCCCTCAAGAATATCAACACATTAATAAGTGACAGATGAAATGTAGTTCAGAGGAAATTAAAGAGGTCATCAGTACAGGTTTGTGCAGTTTTATTTTACATCCCCAATATTATTTCCTGTTCAGCATATTTACGTTTCCCTATCACTTTTATTGGATGGTCGGTGCTCTGGCTTGGCTCATTCCAGGGAAGACATTTCATTGGTGTTTAGTTACTATGAAAATCAGTTCCCTAGACACAGAGGTCATGGCCACAGCCCTTCATCCAGTTGCTATTTATGCTCTGTGTGTATTACATCACTTTGAAATCAGGCTAGTCCAAAGCATCGACTTCTCAATGCTCCCTTTTAACAAGCCCAGTGTTAGTTTTTGGATTTACCCATTGCCAGGCTTTATGGTTTTCCTTAAAATTCCAACCACATCACATGGACTTATTTTTCTTTTTAGACGTCTGACTGCTGAGGAGAAATCGATTCTCGAGCTGCTCCATTTCACTATATAAACAGAAAATGATTGTAGATTTTGTGTTAAAAGTCATGTAAGGTTTACTTGATTTGCTGATATAGATGTGACATTTAGCTGAAACAGACATTGCTGTAAAGCTTTAATTGTGAGCACTGAGGCAAGGCAAAGATACAGACCTTTTAGTTTCAGGCCGGGACTCAGAAAGAGAAATTGACTCTATGTACTGCACGTACATTGTCAGTGAGTTTAAGAAACTCAGGGAAGTTGTTAGGAAAGTTGCGTGTCCTAACACTTTAATATTTAACAAGAGGAGAGCTTTTTCTGTGAAACTTTTCAGCTTCCTTTTGGTCACTGTATTTTTTTCTCATCTCACCAAGCAATCTTCTCTCTCTCTCTCTCTCTCTCTCTCTCTCTCTCTCTCTCTCTCTCTCTCTCTCACTCACTCTCACTCACTCTCTCTCTCTCTCTCACTGCCTGCTATTTCTGTATTACCTTTGCTTCAGAATACGATCTTTGCATCAGACACAGGGTAAAAGGGACAAAGAAGAAAGGTGTACACCTTAAATAAGGTACTAAACCCCTAGCTGGTCATGCAGATCTGATATTTATTAATAGTCCAACTTTATTTAATTGAGACTTAAACCAAATATGCTCACTCTCCCTTGTCTAAAGCAATATGTATAAACACAAGTGAAAATGTTTTGACATTTTTCTCCAGTACAGTAGTTTGTGTACAGTGGGTCAATAATTCTAATCTCCATGGTCCTCTACCAGAATTCGAAGTCACACTATGATGTGACTGACTTAAGCAAACTCCCTATCTGATTGAGGCAGTTGGAGCGCTTGTCTGTGAGCTGTCCAAGGACCACCATGGGAACTTTACTAGCAGGGCTGGATGGAAAGATTGTGGGAGTGCAGTGACAGTTGGGGGACTTTTCTCATGTGAAAAGGGCCCAGCCATTCCATAGAAAAATACACCACTACAAACAAAGAGCATCCATGACCTGATAATGAGAGACTCTGAGTTAAAAAGTAGTGCAGTTTACCAGTTTATGGGGGGGTGTTGTGGAGGGTTTTTTTTTTTTTGCCTTCTCCACATTCGTAATCGTAGCCAGGTTAATTAAAGAATTCTTTTCTTAATTCCTCAGAATATAATCATGACAGTTTTACAAGCAGCAAGGTAATGTGATCTCATATTTTTGTTCGGAGCTGCTAACCGTGTTGCAAAGTAGTTTTAAGCGTGTCTCCAATGGTGACATCTCATCATGGCACAGTATGAAATGGTCCTGAAGTTGAATGAGACTCAAACAAAAGCGTGCGGGAATTAGTACATGTGAGGCACATTTCCAGAAAGTGTTTATGTTCTTCTTAAAGCCTTTCTCTGGCAGAAGCGATTACATGAACGTCTCCTACTTATTTGTTTTCATCTAAACGTTTGGCTGAGGGGTTTATCTATCTTGACAAGCACATAATATGGTTTTTGGTGCTGTGAGGGAGAAAATGAGAGATCGGTGGAGAGAGAGGGGAGAAAATGTGAAAGTTAAAACAGAGGCTCTATGGTGGGGTTTTATCACTTTTCTTGCTCTTCCCTTCCTCTCTTTAACAACATGCTTAACCCCCAAAGATGTGTTGAAAGATCACAATAATCCCCTCGAAATGACATTAGTCCTCACTCTCCTCTTTGAGTAGGTGGAATGTATCTGAGCCAAATTGCTGAAGACACTCTAGGGTGTTGGGAACGATGCGATAAACACATAAAGTTCCCAATGTAATTTGATTAAGTCTAAAAAGTATAAATATGGTGTCTGCTCAGCATTCCATGCTAAGCCAATTAGAAGCTCTACAGTAAATTATTTTTTGTCCATATGATAGTTTGACTTGACTTCCAGAGTAGTCAAAAGGTTTCTTACCAAATAGTGAACTTACTATGTTAAACTTTCCATCATCCTCTGTTGGACACTATCATTTTTTAAGAAAAAAACTTCCACACCAGCATGAAATAGGTTATTATTATAAAAATTGCTTACACAGGCTATAGTTAATGTAATTGATCACACTGGATCAAGACACTATCAAAGTCCCATTCTTATGCTATGTTGTATTCTAAAATGTACTCCACCAACCAAAACCACCATAGTGATCAGGACAGAAAACAGAGGGTTTTTGCTACGTAGAAGGACAAAAAAGGAAAATGCATAATATTGCCTGGCTGGATTGTCCTCTAACACACTGTCTCAACCACTTGGCCACTACTTTAAGCAAACTTCAGAATAGAGCATTACAGAATGTGGACCTCTCCCTCCACCAATGGTACATTTGAACATTGCAGAAAGAGCACCAAAGTGCTTATTTCTACTCCATCAAATGGGGAGCCTGGGAGGCTGGATTGGAGTGCTCAGCTCCAAATTTCTGTCAAGATATGCCACTGACTTTTCAGCCAGCTTTCAGTTACAACAGTATAATACAAGAGTGGAGAGAAGGGGTCTCTCAGTTCTTTCTCTCTTTGTAGGGGTACTTATGACCAAAATATTTTAGTTTGAACAGTGTTTGTTCCCCCTTTTATTGTTTTTTAGCCTTGACCAATTTAATTTTGTTTTTGTTCTAATGTTTCAATTTATTAATTTGTCTATGTGGAAAACAATGTGTGACACATGAAACTGACATGAGTAAATATTTAGTAGATTTAGATTAATTATATTAACATGTTTTTCAGATTGTAATGCTACCTATGTATCTATCGTGTGTTATAACTTGTGTTGTGTTGTATCCTAGTGGTGTATGCATATGTCTGACAGTGTTTTTGCAGCCCATATAGTTCTGTATGTGTGTGGCTGTCTGTTGGCCAATCCACTTCCCCTGGTGTGTGAAGTGTTGGATAATTAGCTGCCTTATCAGCCTGGGACACGGGCAGTCTCCTCTCCACTGACAGGTCATGGAGCCCAGGACCAGCGGGTGGTTGGAGAAAAGGAGGAGGTGGGATGATAAGGCCTCTTTTGAGGAGAGACAAGGAGGAGAGAGAGAGAGGGAGAAGGAGCTGAAGGGAGAGAGAACGGGGGGGGCGTAAGAGAGGCAGACAAAACCTGAAGGAGAGAAATGGGATGAGGAGCCAGACAGAGAAGTAGACAGAGAGATGGAGCAGTTAAAAAGGGGGAGACAGTTAGGCCCTGCAAGGACAGAGCAGCTGCTCCAGCCTATCAGCTCTTCCATGAGACCTCGGCGCTCATTAACATAAATTCGAATGACAAATGTGGCCCGCTTTGGCAAAGACTAATTAATTCACGGAGGGGGGAAACTCACCAGAGTAAGAATTCAAATCATTCAATGCCACAGGCCTGAACAAGTGTTAAGAGGCAGCGTGTTGAGCTCCAGTGTGTTTTGGAATTACTTCAGTTGTCTTACATGTCCTGAAAAGGTTACAGCTTTCATTTCAGTATTTGAATTGTGTTTGTTTTTTGTATATACATTTTTTAAGTATTCAGGTTGAGCGCTCAATTTTTGGAGAAGTTTGAGTTTGTAAAGGTACAATGTTGCTATTTTTAAATATATTCCATACTTACGTGGTATGTGTGGGTGGGTGTGATTAGGTTGATTAGACTAATGTTCACTATATTTTCACACACACACACAGGCACACACACTCAGAACTTCATGATTTATAAGAGGGAACAATGGACTGGAAAAGATTGCTTTACTCTGAAGTGACAGCAGGCTGTGCAGCCTGGGAAACACAGGGAAAGGATAAGTGCTCCCCCTTGTGTTCATCACACACATTTCTATCTCAATCTGGTTTCATAAACTATGATCATACTCTGCAGGACAGTGTAACTCTAGGTCACATTAAAATGATATTGCACTCTGTGACTATGGATACCTGAACAAAGTTTTGAACATCATATTCAGCCTCTTCCTTTCTTAGCACAGTGAGCATTACCTCCATTCACTTGTCTGAAAAAGAGGCAAAGTCTGCCAATGAAATGTCTGTGTCCTCACCTTTTGTTAACAAGCCGTTCTTAGGGGATTTGTGTACACTGAATCAATCCAACATGTTGGCAAGTGACACCAACTGGCGTGGGGGGCCTAAATGATCAGTTTGAATGAGCTTATAAAGTGTCTGCTTCATGCCCCAGCTTGTGCTAGCCCTCAGTCCTCTTTCTTTTCCACTTTACAGCAGGCTTAACTCATCAAGTCCAGGTGTTCCTGCAACAGCGCAAGTGTGCATGTGTCTGTAACTGTGTGTGTGTGTGTGTGTGTGTGTGTGTGTGTGTGTGTGTGTGTGTGTGTGTGTGTGAGTTGGAGAGAGTGTTACTGTCTCTCACCCTCTCTCGCTCTGTGTCTGTCTCATTCTCTCTACCTCCTTACGTCTCTGTCTTTTCTTTCCTTTTCCTCCCTACTCCAAAACAAACCAAGCTCCGCCAGGTGCAACCGTTTTCCTTACCAAATCCCTTGTTAAAGACCATACAACGGTTGCCTAAAAGCAAACCAGGCTCTTCTTGCACCATAATTACATCAAAACAGAACATGTTGTGCAGTGTGAGGACTATTTATATATCCACATCGAGAGCCAGTTTTCGCTCTCTGTGCTTTCAAGGAACATCCTTCTGCGACTACTGTGTGTGCATATGCGTGTGTGTGTGTGTGTGTGTGTGTGTGTGTGTGTGTGTGACTTGGGGTGGGTGTTGGGGCAGTAAATGGGTGGTGGTTGGCAGGCGTAGTCTGATTCTCCAGGTGGCACACAGGAGCCCCAGTTGCCGCTGCCCATTACCAATTACCCCAAGACTCCTACACCTGTGAAACGCATTATATCTTGACCAAAACACTGAAAGTCAGTGGTTCTCTTTTTGCCTGACAGTGGCGGACAGCTAAAGCAATTTGAAGGCAATGCTATAACCAACTGTTAGTTCAAAAGGGATCATTCAGGCAAAGCCACAACTATTATGGGCCTACTATTCATATCTTTGTATGAGGCCATCACAATTTCCATACTAGCTCTGTATGTAATATGATTGCTCTCTGGTTTAAACTACAGAATGGTCTTTGTTGGATAGATCTCATAATCGTGCAGTGTTCCAGGCTCTGATGGGCAATTACACTGTAGGCTTGGTCATTTATTTATTTAATACCGTCGCTACCATAGCAATGACGTTTGTCTCATTCACGCTAAAATGCTGTGATTTCATTTTATTTCCCAAATCTCCACATTTGCAGACAGATTTTCTCACTGATGCAGTGAGTAAGACATCATCAGGTCAAGATGACAGATGACAGAGAAACTTAACTGGCTGACAGAATGAGAAACTTCATTTAGAACTGTTAATTACTATATGGTACACAGTTTATTATATTGACACGTTGGAAGACACCTGGAAGAAAAATATGGAAATAAATAGAATAACACACTTACTGTATAAACATTATATATGCTAGAGAAATCTTTATGCATTGCTGGCAGTTATTTGACAAATCCATCCATCAATTATTATGTGAAAAAAATATTATCTTTGATGTAAGGAAAAAGCCTTCTGCAGGGTACATATACAAACACAGACAAGAAATTTAATGCCCCCACACTCATCCTATCAACTTCAGAGTGTCATGACCAGTTGCTTCAATCCACTGAGGGGGCTCTCATATCACTGATAAGCCTGGGGAGCTTCAGAGACAGAGATACAGTAACAGGCCCCAAAACTCTAAGCTAGTAAAATTAATTGACATCAAAACTTTAAAACTCACTCATGTTGACTAAATTTCTGAGGACAATGTGAGTTGCCTATATATGCCTATATATATATATATATATATATATATATATATATATATGCTATATATATATATATATATATATATATATACATATATTAATTTATATATTAGTGTAAATTTTAAAGTCAGTAGTCCTATCTTCCTTAAACGTTTTGACTTCTTTTTAACAAGGATGATGAAAACACTGAAGCTTTATATCTACTTTCCTGAAGGCAGCTACAACCTGATCTTAAGATAACGAAACTCACTTACACTAAGGTATGACTCTTGCTACACATTTCAATACTCTGCAAGGTGTAGCCATGGAGCAGAGAGGAAGGGAGAGGAGGAATCATGGGAGGAAATGGTTTCATGGCTGAGCTGACTGTTTGAATTAGTGTATCTGAAATGGGCATCGTCTGCTAGCACTCTGACATGGTGTTGCTCTCGCCTTTGGCATGCATCCATCCCTTCAGACTGACACACATGCAGACACACACATAGTCACACATGCAGACATACGCAAACACATATGCACACACTCACACAGGGAAACACACGTCGTGCATTTAGCTTGCCTTCCTCCGACCTCCCCGCTGTGTCTGACACAGTACCCATGATCCTTTGCCTCACGGGCTGTGAGCTGTCAGAGTGATAGGGCATGAGGAGGTTGACATGTGACATGATCAAATGTGTCATCATCTCCTCAAACAAAGAAACAAAAAGATGAGAAACTCTTTTTCTTTAGCATAAGCAAATTTTTCTCTGTAATATCGGGTTTAAATTTTTCATCCTTTTCATCCAATTTTATCAATTTTATTTTATTTAGCTCTTTTAATCTACAGATGCATGTAGGGGAGGCTTTGTTTTGAAACTAAAACTGCAGTCAAATAGGCAAAAGAAATGTTGTAATGTAAATATTTTCAATTTGTCCATCTTTGTGAATGTTATGTCATAGTTCTGTGGCACTATTTCAAGTTCCAGTTCCAAAAACTGAATATTATGAGCAAATGGATTTGGACCCATATCTAGGTGAAATCAAAGAAAAACTATACAGTAGATGGGTCAATACTGAGAACATAAGCTCAATTATTATCTGATCTGAGCAGGCTGAGGTGTTAAATTTAGATTGGGGCAAAAAGGCATAAGATTACCGCAGTAATCCTCTACTTTGCTCTCCTGTGTCTAACAAGCTGTCGTCAGGTAGAGCACATACAGTATGAACACACACACACACACACACACACACACAAAGCTGTCCAGGTCTCACTAGCTTAGTCCAATCTCTCCTGGGCTGTCCAGGCCTCTGGCGTGCTAGTAGACCACACATCCACACACCAGCCCTTTATTGTTTCTTCCACTGTGGTAATGGAAACAGAGTCAATGTGGCACGGAGGGGGAGGAAGTGGTGGCCAAGGGCTGTGGGTCCTGGGCCCTGCATGGCCCCTCCATGGTTGGCATCTCTTTACTTATACACACTCGCACACACACACTCATTCACACATACACATTACTGCACACAACCTGTCTTTCTTTCCCTCTCTGGATTTGACACACACATATATACACCATTATGAGGGAGTTCGGCAAGCCGCACTGTAGTGAAAACACACACCGCCCCTGCATCCCTTCAAATGGTAGGAAATCCTGGACATGTCGAGCACATTTAGAAAAATACTTGAGGTTTTGGAGAAATTGGGATCACCTCATCTCGGAGTAACGTGATGCTGGTTATATTAAAAAATGAAGGGGTGCCCATATGGAAGCCATCGCAGAGCTCGTGCATGCACATACAAATTAAAGAAACTCCAGCCCGGCTGCTAATGAGGGTGACCGTGATGTTTTTATGCTGTTATCCTACTGTGTGGCGTAGGTAATGGCTGTATGGGATGGGAGGTTTCATCCACACACGAACAGGGGGGTCCAGGCGGTATTGTTACAGCCTAAACACTTTTTTTTTTTTTTTTGGTCTTTTTAGTCTTTGAATTACAGTATCAGCTCTACACATGGCATGTAGGGTTTAGTGGTTGGTTAGCAAGCTGGATTTATTTACTTTAAATGTCTCACAGCAGCCAAATTGACACAGGGGGGTTGGTGCTCTGTTCACAGTGTAACAGCAAACACCAGTGGTTCATCTGAGCAAAGCGGAATAGAATAAAATAGAATAGAATAGAAGATAGGCTTTAATTTCCATGCTGCACAGGCCTTGTAAAATTGAAACAGAACTATAAAATTACTGGCTTTCACATTTTCTAATTGATCTTTGTGTGAACAAAGAGATTTTAGATGTTGTGGTATTAATTGTTTGAGTGCCCCTCATTGCTGTTAGTGTGTGTGTGTGTGTGTGTGTGTGTGTGTGTGTGTGTGTGTGTGTGTGTGTGTGTGTGTGTGTGTGTGTGTGTGTGTGTGTGACAGATACAGTGCGTGCATGCCTGTGTCTGTATATTTGTGCATCTGTGCGTGTACTTGCATGCCCCTGTGCTATCAGTCTTAGTCAGGTACTCGCCTGGGTGTGTTAAGGTTTGTCTCCCTGTGTTGTTGCAGCCTGTGTAATCATGGTATTAATTATTAGCTGTTTGCTCTCCATCATCCCCCTCCCCTGGGGCGGGCACCGTGCCTGGCCTGCCAAGGGCTGGCTCTGGGTGTCTCATCCACTGTAAATCTGTACGGTTAACATCACAATCATTGGAACAGCAGTGTGAAGCACTAAGTTGTCGTACATGTCTAATTGCAGCGTGAAGAAATGTGAATTGCTAAGGTTAGTTAAATTTTTACTTGCATTAAAACAAACATTTCTTGCCTTCCTTTGTTATTGTTGTAATAGGTTTTTTGCAGCTACATAAGACGATGCCATATTTTTTCCTGTGTTTCAAAACCACACTTATAGCCTCAAATCATGTAGTTCAGCCAAGAAATAAACAATGTGTCCCCATGGGCTTAGCCTAAATGGTGTGAGAAAAGATGTCTCACTTTATCCTGCTTAATGTCCTCAGGCCAGGCTGTGAATTAGTCTCAACTCTATCTGATCTCATATGTGTCCTTTTCACGTACTGCCACCGGCATATCCCCATCACTCACTAACACACACACGCTTATGTACATTTGTCTCCCTCAAATGCCACCATCGGCATCGCTCCTTCAGAGATACTTGTGAAATGAATTGTCTGAGAGAAAGTCACAGCATCTGGCAGTGATTGTGGTGCCACAGGCAGTGTGTGTGAAACCCAGAGCACGTGTGTGTGTGTGTGTGTGTGTGTGTGTGTGTGTGTGTGTGTGTGTGTGTGTGTGTGTGTGTGTGTGAGTCACCAGGAGGACAGGGGCTTTCACCCCTGCTACTCTTTAGGGTAAGAGACAGCTCACCCCATTATTGACCACCAGGGCCTACTTTACTTTTTGACTTGTGACTTCTGAAAACAATTTAGCCTTCAGTTTAAGGTCATGAGTTAATTTGACAATATTTATCTATCCTTTATATATTTTTTACTATCGCTGTTTATTAAAAAATATGACAATGTGTACCATCATAAGCAATCCAAAACAGTTAAAGTAATTTACTGGATTGAAAGCAATTTACAAAATCTTAAGATTAAACCCCATTATCCGTCATTTATCTTGGCCAATTTTGCTTTAGTTGGTTTTCAGCGGTTACCACAGCCTCTGTCATGTTTCCCATTTCTTTCAAATTCAATGATAGTCATAAAGACCAGAAAAGATCATTTTAGCAAAACACATTTTACATCAATTTACTGAATGGAAACATAAATGATCGGTATGAACAAAAATCCAATAAACCTAAACCAGAGAGAGATATATATTTCTTCTGGAACCACAGCAGAGTTAATAAAAATCACTTATGGTTTTCAGAGAAACAACAGCATTTCATTGTCCAGGATAACGGCTTAAAGATGAGGTAACAGATTTGGACGCGCCTGTTGCTAGATTCAAAGCAGGATTTTTGTTTTTCATCTTAAGATTCAGGAAAATAAAGCATTTGTCCAGAGTTTGTTGCATTAATTAACAACTACCAATGTTCCCCTGTGGTTTCCAACCACTTTGAAGATTCCTTCACACTAGACTGAGAGACTTAACCATTTAGGAACTGAAGGGGAAAAAATCTCTGTGATTGGATCACAATGCCACATGTTGGCTGATTGCAAGCGCAGGAATTGTATCGTAAAAGCAAAAACTGCCTCTCGGGAATCATGTCAGGAAAAATCCCAGGAATGCTGCCAACTAGTCTTCACCAATGACTCATAAAAAGAGATTTTTTTAAATCCATTTTTACTTTTTTTTGCTTCAAGACAGAGAGATGTTCTAATCCTCTGTTCATTGTTAGGGTTGTGTGGGACTGGCCGAGGGAAATAGCTTTTTGATGGCAAAAGAGGGGAAAGGGAGCTTTGCCAAAGAGGGCTTCAGAAGTTAATGGGCCGGTTTCTATGCTGACAGCAAAATCTTGGCTGGAGCCATCAGGAGCTTCCGAGGCGTTATCTACTTCAGCGGTTTTGAAGATTATCTTTAAAGGGAAAACAGAAAATGACAATGTCAAGAACAAGAGAGATGTCTAAAAGCAAAGGTTTAATCAAGACTTACACGAGATGGAATTATCACCAAGCTAAAGCTGATTTATGTTGAGGAAGCATAATAGTTTAGTGAAATTCTTCCCAGATAACAGTTGTAGCCTTGAGATCTTCTCGCAAGCAAACAGAATCAGTGGTGGATTCACATTTTGATACACCACCAAGGGTTGCAATGGAGTTTCTATTGCCGGTGGGTAATGTTTGATCCTGTGGATGAAATGTTGCCTGTGGTAACTGTTTCCCCTGCAGAACAAAGAGCCAAACAGAAAATGAGACCCATTTTCTCAGTGAGTGCTCTTACAGACAGGTGCTTACAAACACTGATCTTCATTTCAGCAAGGGAAGAGAAAAACAGCAGCTTCTTGAGTATTTTAAGAATATAACACTGCATGCCTGAGCTCTGCCAAACCTGGGTACTGTAAGTTTCATAGCACTTTGTAGTGGGGAAGATCCAACCGGGCAGTCCTCTGGCACAAATATTGGTAAGGTAACCTGAAGCCTTGAGGACAGATGGCGTGACCCTGGCCTTCATGTTTCCTTCTGCAGAACAATGAGCCAAAAAGACAAGAAGTCCCATTCGCTCACACTTGCACACAGGTGCTTGCAGTTACAGTATAATAAAGAAGGAAGGCTGAACACAGAATTATGAGACTGCTGTGGTAAGATTTTTTTCTTGTGTGCGCTGACACCTCTCCCAAACACATAATTAATCACAAAAAGTTGCAGCAAACTATTAGTTAGACAATGACAGGCAGGGGTTGAGGAGTGACAAGTTGCTTCCAAAATGGGAGCTTTGAATAGTGGGCGTCTGTGGTTGTGTGCACACGTAAGTGTGTTTCATGTGTGTATCAGTGCCCATATGCATACATTTGTGTGTCTATGCCTATGGTTTTCCAGAATCTGCTTCAGAGCAGAAACCCAGCCAATAAGCCACGAGCCATCAGCAGCCAGGTCAGATTAGGTGTCTGTCGTTGGCCTTTGTGCTGATAACACTACAATGAGTGGCACTTCCCTACCGCCACTTCACCTTAGCCGTCCCACACTTGTCAGTTCTCCACTGGTCAGATAGGGTCTGTCAGTTAAATAAGAGATAAAGGGAAAGTCAGGAGGAGGGAGGTATTGTTAGTTTAGCACCCGAGTCGAAGGGTTTTTGTTACTGATGAGGGTCACAGAAGGAAGGAACAGCCTAAAGACAATAGGGCAAGGGGAAGGAAAAGTTGACTGGCATATTAGCTTGTGTCTCCCTATCACTGTGCTTAATCTGAAGAGACAAGGTATCTCTTGAGTTGTGGGGATGACCATTGGAATGGGGATATGGCAAAACGAGAGATGGGGGGACACAACTGTCGAGACCAATATACCTTCACATTCTCTGTGCACAGATGTCCTCTCTCTCTCAATTTATCACTCACTCTATGGCTGTCTATCTTTTTTCATGCACTCCAATGTAAAATCATATACATTGGTGTTATAAGATTAGTGTTAAGTTTTCCTTTTTTTCTGCCCGTTTAAAACTTAAAGTATTTTTTTCTATCTCTCAATCTTGCTCATTTGAGCTTTTCACGGTCTTCTTCTCCTTCCAACCCAATTAGTATTTCATAAGAGGCTCATCACCTTTTCACACATATCACTGGTGATTAGCCTTCTGGGATAACCTCAACAGAATAGTCTCCTGGATAGATGTAGTCAGTCTGTCAACAGGCATCAGTTCAGGCAGGATGAGACCCATGTCAAACATTACCTCTCTATTTCAGAACAGAGGCACATCTGCCAAACACTGTTATTGAACTGGCACTACAAGAGCGTAACCTAGTCCCCCCATAAATATTAAAGGTGTATGGTTAAGAAATATTAATGTCATATTCAATCAATCAATATTACCCTTGGGGAAAATCCTGTTTGAGGTGTAGCAGAATTAGCAATTTTTAGCTTTGGAAATGTCTGGATTTCCCACTTCTAAAATGTGTGTAACAATGAGCCTCCTCTCTGCTTGTCAAAATATTTTGCCTTTTGTCCTGAGGAATCTGTTCATTTCAGTGAGCGCTCTCTCAATGGTTTCACTGACAAATTGGAAAAGGCAATGTCTCCACCTATAGGTGCAAATACAGGACTACAATTCAAATTTTTTTTGTCTTCTACCCAATGCATTGGGTTGCAAGAATCAATGCATAAGTTAAGTACGATAACAAAAATATATTTTTGAAATCAAATTTAATCATGAAAAACTATGCAAAGTTTACCAATAAAATATTTTGCTGAAAGTCTTATGACATTCTGCTCTCATTAAGGAATAAATAAGCTATTTAGAAATCAATCTGTCTTCTTACATTAGACAAAATCAAATGTGGGCTATCTCTTTTTTAGACCAGTGATCACCTGCTCATGATCACTTCACAGTTACAGTTATGTTTAGGAGTCAACCTTGTTTGTAGGAATACTACCTGATTAAGTGTGCTATGAAAATAGTATTTTTTTTTCTATTGCTTTATTTTACTTTATTTAAAAGTAGTAAATATTTAATATACCTGACTGTACAAAGTAGGATACTTTAAGAGTTCCTGCAAAATGTCTGATGGGACATTTAGAAACACTGTGCTTCCCTTAAAAGGAATGAAATTCATTTTTTCCCCTAAGAGATAAACAAGCACAATACTGCTCCCATTAACATGATAAAACATTAGAGACACTATAAATAAATATTTGAAAGAATGTGGACAAAAAACAGTTGACAGTAATGATAATATCAATCACAGTTTCTGTTTGGTTGTTGAAAACTAAATGTGAAGAATAAAGGAGGAGACAAACATTTTAATTTTTTGAATTTGTAGATGCTATTTATTTGTAAGTTTGGGGTAAATACAAAGAACATTCCATCAAACAAGCATACAACATACAAGCCAAGTATAGAAAAAGAGAAGATCTTTGACTTTTTTTATACATTCTTATATACAGTGTATAGTATTAAGATATTACAGAAGATTAAAATTGTATCGTGTGTGTCAACATAATGCTTTAATTTCTTAAAGTGAAAATGAAGATGAGCCATAATCACAAAATGTATGGAAGGATCACCATATGAACAAAATATAGCCCGTCTTAAAGAGTGATAGAGAAATACAGGTGTAAACACAGTGCTTGTTTACCGTTTGTTATGCTGCTGTTCTGGTTTGGGTAATTAAAATGTGCTATGAGACTGTCAGTAACAAACACTGTGCTACAAAACAACTCAGGAAATACAGGAAGATGATTATAAGATGATGTCTGATAAGTGTATCTTGATTATATATACCAGTCAAGAGCAGTAAATTATTTTTTAGCAATGTAAGATACAAAGTAAACAGTGGGCAGAATGGAATGCTTGTTATATGCATGGATCAAAAAGAAGACTATACACTATTAAAATCTGTATGTGTCTCTTACAAGAAAAGCAAGTTTGTGATCATTTGTCATTGTGATCTGATCCCTCCCACCAACATTCCTGCTGTATCTCAAAAGGAAATAAGTTATTTTGGTCCAGGAAAAGGTCTCCGCTATTTTATCCAAGAAAATGAGGCTGGGTAATTTCTGCATACTTGTTAGAATACTTAGTTTTTCTCAAAAAAACATCAAAATAGATTGTCACACTTTTCTTTATGCTTTCTACAAAATAGGAAGTCACATTTTTCTTTATCCTTTCTACAAAATAGAGAGTACAAAGTTTCAGTGGGAGGATTAAGGTAAAAACATGCACAAAAGTGAGGGGAGATGGTGTCCCTGAGTGTGTGTGTGTGTGTGTGTGTGTGTGTGTGTGTGTGTGTGTGTGTGTGTGTGTGTGCGCTAGTGTGTCTCTGTTTGCCTATATGGTCTCCACATAATTGGCAGGGAACAAGCCTTGACGGCCATCTTTGTTCCACCCCCTCCACCAGGCCTTGTCCACCGTTTCCACGTCCGTGATGATGTCACCAGGTTCAAAGGAGATCTCAGATTCATCCTCTGTGGGAACCGCAAGATAACATGATGAACACCCACTAATCACAGTGTAATTACTGTAAGTGGATGCACTTTATGTGCACAATTTATGTGTGGCGATTATCCTCTAAATGGCAGCTTACCTGCTTGGTAGTCATACAGAGCTCGGACACACATTTGTCGCTCGGCTAAAACCTGAAGTAGAGAGAAAAATGGAGTCAGAGAAAGACTGTAATCATGAAATACATCTTACAAATACGAACATAAATCTTGTTTAATTAGACAACTTACTAACAAGCATTGCCTGTGTAGCTAAAGCTGTTCATCTATGTCATAAACCTCAATTGTTGTCCAGAAACTATTAAAAACTCATCACTGAGCATGACATGTTCTTTCATTACTATGAACATGGGCATTGTAGTTTATTCTAAATCCCACGTTGTCCTGCTGCTGTAAATACTCACTGGAAAACCGAATGTGTATTATATCCACTGCTGAAAATAGTCCCCAACAAAAGCAAAATATACTCCTGTTTGAGTAACGTTTGCTGAAAACAACAGTGCCCAACTGATTTAGAAAATTACTGAGCTTTTTTTTTTTTAATGAAACAATATGTTTCTACATCTTGATTAGGAACCAATGGGCTTGGGGCTGAGAGCCACAGACAGGGTCAGAGAGTACTGAGACACAGACACACATTGTTGGTTTTGATCTTTTTCATTTGTTGACAATAAGAAAGATAAGATGATTTGATGACCCTTGGACCCAACCAAATATTCAACAATCTTTTTTTATTTTATTTAGAACAGATTTTAATTAAAAACATATTTCAATATTTAGACAAACAGGCTTTGTGTAAGACACTGTACAAGTACAATATGTGTTTGTAAATATAGTACTTCTTGTCCATTTTCTGAGATCTCCTGTTCCTTATCCTCAACGACATCATCCTCCTCTGCAGTGCCATGAAGACCGTAGCACACAGCCATCTCCGGTGAGCTGAGTTCTGTGTCAGATGGACTCAAAGATCTCTCTGTGTGTGAAAAGCATTTATCACAGTCCAACCAGCACAGATAATGAATTTATTAATGTATTATCACTGAATAATCCTACATTGTATAATTTAAACTGATTTGTTGCCAAACCTATGCCATTCTGTTCTCGTGTGTCTTCTCTATTTGTGATGCCATTGGTTGACAGGACGAGAGTCTCATGTTTCATTTCTTGACAAATTGGTTCGGCATCTGAAACAATGACTTGGTTGTAATATTTTGTCATTGTCTAACATATTATCAAATGAAATTTTAACTTTTAGAAAGCTACAGTACATCATTTAAAAATAAATTGTTTGTGACAGTGTAACAATACTCCTTGTAAAATGTTAGTCAAGTCAAAATAACAATATGCAAGAACAAGAGGGCTACCTGTGACTGCTGACTCTTCCTCTTTCTCTGAAAGCTCAGCAGAGGCCTGATTGTCTTCTGATTGGTCATTCTCCTGTCCATCTTCCTTTATCTCCTCTTCCTCCTGCAACACCTCCACTGGCTCCTCCAGTGATGCCGGCTTAGCTTCCTGTATTAATCCCTCCTTCTCCTCCAAATCCTCCTTCTCCTCCTCCTTTTCCTCCTCCTCTTGCTCCTGCTCCTCTGACTCACTCTGGAGTGGTTCTGTGGTAACAGCACAAGGCTGTGGTTGTGTTTCAGCTATATCTTCCTCATGCTCCTCTACATCCTCTTCCTCATCCTCCTCTACCAGTACAGCCTGTACTTTGTAGCCAGTGTCAGAAACCAGCTCACTGTGCACAAGAGTGGCTGTGTTGAGGTCTGCTGATTGGAAAATATTGAATAATTGGAAAATAATATATAATTAAAACACAACTCTACATTTGATAAGCTTACATGTTATAAAAGTGCCCATGAAGGCTTTAATGTCTGTAGTAGAAAGGTTCTCTGGGCACACATTACAGTTAAGCTTGGCATGACTGAGAGTATATGTGGTTACTTTAGGAATATTTAATTGTGACTGGACTGTAAAAATATTCTGAGCTCTGTCATTTCTGTATAACAGGCCACTGATTCATAGTCCCTGGACTGCTTTACACAGTCTGGATCATGTGGAGTAGTTTTTGGCAAAAGCATCTAAGTCACTTTAGGTGTAATAAAAATTTTAACAACCAATATTTAATGTCAAACGATTAATGTCTTTGGCAAACAAATGAGTTATAAGCAGAGTAATATGCTCTTCTTCACACTGCATCGTCATGCTGTTTTTGCGATAATGAGACCTTCTCCGCAGATTACTTCAAAAAGGAAAAATATAATAACACAATATAATCAGATCCCAATATAATTCTTTGTGTCCTGTTCCACCCTACCTGTGTTTAGCTGTGGTCTCTCTGGAAGAGGAGCCATTGGAGCCTGTGGAGACTCGAAGCAGAAAGTTGAGTGCTCTGGCTGGGTTGGGGTATTTGGGGGCGAGGCGGGCAGGGCCTCTGGATGTGACTGAGAGGGGTTGTTTTTTACTAAACTAGGGGACAAGGAAGCCAAGAGACTAGGGGAGGCCGGAGGTGCAGAAGGTTGTGTGGGTGATGGGGGTTTGGGCTCAACAACAGCCTGAACTCGGTTGTTAGTTTGTGGAATGCTGGGCAGGGCTGAGACTGGAGGGGCAGGGCGAAGTGGTGATGTGGGCGGTGACATGGGGGCTCTGGGCCTTTGCGGAGATGTGACAGGGCGGAAATCAGGGCTCGTGGGGGGAGACATGGCCTGGAAGATGGGGGAGGGAGGAGCCCGAGAGAAGGGGGAGACCAGGGGAGAACTGCGAGGGGAGGTTGTTGTGCTCTCTTCTGCTTTAGAGAAGATGAAGGCTGTGTCTGTCAGGCTGCGCTGGTATCGTCTGAATGGTTTGCCTGGAGAGAAAGAAAACAGTTTGTGAGTAGTTCAGAAACGGAAAGAATACACATTGTATATCAAACATTTTCAAACTGCAATCCGTGGCTGATCCTTGTGTTTCAATGAGCTTGTATGGACCTTTGAGTGAACATGAAAATGGTAACATCACTCTCTCACACACAGTATACATACCAGTGCGGGAGGACCCAGGGCTAGTGGGACTTTGTGATGATGATGACAGCTGCCTGAAGAACTCCCGAGGGTTCATGGAGCGTTGGGACACTAATGCTGCTGCCTCCTACAGGTCAAGTAATATGCAGTATAAGCAAGAGTTAAAATTATTAAACAGACTTTGCTCGTTGAGTTTTTGGAGCAGGTTTCACAGAAATCCAGCATTCTAATGAGAAATGTGAGGCCCACTCAGTTCTTTGACAGTGCTAATTCAAAGCAATATTAAACAATGTATAGGTTTATAGTAGTCTAAGATTCACTTACTGCTGCTTTTTCTATGGACTCACTCCTTCTAAGTCGAGCCCTCATATGTTCCTCATGCTCCCTCTGCTGCTGCTCCTGTCAGCGCAGAAACACAGCAGCAATCATATTTACATATTCACACACGTATTTTAATGCTTTTAATCTCCTCATTTAAAATAGAACTATTTGAAAAAGTAGATGACACAACACTTGAGACTCGTGAAACCTGAGTGTTTTGACATTTTTGATACAGAAATCAGTGAACATTCCAAATATGGAGACAACCAGTAACCAGTAAGCTCTGGCACAAAGTGATACCTTGCAAGTACATTTTAGCTTTTGTCTGACATCTGGAAACCCCTCACTACACACACCACCCTTACCCTCACCTCTCACAAATATAAACATACTGTAAGTAGCCTGGGCTTGACCACTTTTGCCAAAGGGACTTTGCATCATTTTACATGCAAAAACTGTAATTCTAGCAAGATACAGACATCATTTCACTCACCCATCTAAATTTCTCCTTTCTGCGCAGCTCTTCTTCTTGTTCTGCCTGTTTTCTTCTGAAAGACAGAAAAACAAATAAAGAAGCAGCACCACTTATTATTGTTATCCAAAAATCATTATCAAAAATACAGTGCATTTACTGTGCACGGGAATCTACTTTGTTCTTCCAAACAATACAAAATACAGCCACTAGAGGGCACTGTTGACAGGACAACGGACATTGTTCCAACCTCTGCTCCTCAATCATCTGTAGCTTCTCGTTCATCTTTCTGTCTCTCTCTTCTGCATCCCTCCGTTCCTTTAAAATTCTTTCTCTTTCAAGTCGGCGTCTCTCCTCTGTTGCCCGTCTCTTCTCCTCTTCTTTCCTATCTTCCTCTTCTTGCTGACACACACAACAATGGAAACAATGGGAGGGTATATTATACTTTTATTTCACTTTCAAATGGAAAAAATTGCTGTCTTCAATAGATTCCCAATGGTAAATGGCAGTAAACATCCAGCTGCACTACATTTCAGCCACTCAAATGTGGCCAAATAGAGACAAGGCTACTTTGGCGTACCTCTGCACGTGCCCAGAAGGAGTCTCTGTTTATTAATCTCATCTCCATTGCAGCATTGGTTTTTCTGTAGTTTGTACCCTAGAAGAAAAACAAATGAATAGTGAATACAGACACAACACAAATTGTTAAACTTTCTAATAATGCATACAGAGACATTTTTATGTCACTGTATTATATTGTATCATTTTCAGTAACTATACTTAAAACCTTTTCATATGTTTCATTATTTCCATGAGCATGACTGAATAAACATACTGGAAGCAAATGTAAAACACTGAATCACTATGGAGATAACCTGCAAAACTGAGTTATTACCTTAAATTGTGTCACAATGTGTATAAGAAAGTCTCTGTCTCCATCTGATGGGCAGATGAGGTAATGCAGGAGACTCACCACTAATTCCTCTTTGTCTGCAGACTTGGAGCTCCTTCTCACCCACTGTGTAGGAGTATGGGCCTGGGTCTGGGCCTTGCTGAGCTCTGCTCTTATCTTCTCCTCTGTCACATCCTCCATCTTCTCTGCACTAATGAATGCATGTGCTTCCTGAAACATGGAGGGCAGGGAATGCAAAAGAGATGGCAAGTAGAGTAAGACCGATGTGAATTTAATCCACCCTTACATCCCGTACTGTAGCCACACACACAACCACACACAAAAGCTAGAAATCCATACACAAGTACACACAGTCCCTCTGGTGGTTTTCTCTTGGTCTGACTTGAGGTTATGCAAAGTTGGAGCCAGACAGTTGTGTAACTTCTTCAGTTACTGTATAAGGATTGTGAGAGAACAAAAATACTCCCTGGCTTTAGCATGAGGACAGGAATGCATTGGTTTGGATGGTTACAGATAGTGGAGGGGGAGATGGGGAAAAAATGAAAACTATGGGGTGAGAGGGAAAGTGAGAAAAAGAGACTGTGAAAGCATGTGTCTTTGCAATAAGATAGAAAAAGAGAGAGACCCTCACTTAACATTCAACAGTTGCTCATTACCTAGAAGTCAAGCTTAAGGGAGATTCAGAGATATGAAAAAAAGACTATTGACAGATTATATTCAATAACCACCGACCAAAACATAGTGTTCCACTGCTGCTATTTCTATGGGACAGTGTTAAACATGGGCTGAACTCGTGCATGTATGCTGTACAGGCATTTATATGTGGCCAGGACCTCAGAATAATTTCCATGGAGAGTAAGTCCAGGCTTGTTGATGGAGGGCCAGGTCTGTCAGCCTCCAACAGGAAACCACAGCTTTATCTGAGTGACAACACTGACACTGACACTGAACAGAGCATTCAATGCACCCCATAATACATGTCAGTACAGTGTATAATCCATATCAATCCAGCTGTCACTGCCAACTGCACACACACACACACACAGACCAGACAAGCAGTCCACAGTGCTGCCAGGGATGCTGGGAAAATCATGGAAACAGACCACAATCTACACCAAAAGCTCTCAGTAGCATAGTGCACTGTTCAGTTCTGCAAAGTGCAGTGTAGAAAATCACTGTTTGCCCTTTACTGACACCAGCTCTGCATCCTCATGTACTGTAATTCAGTAAGTACAGGAGGTAGAAAAACTGCCAGGGTTAGCAATGGTATCATTCATACTCAAAATAAATGTACTCACAGTACTGCATGGTAGTTCATATAAAAGCTGCGTAAAGTTCAGACAGCTGTATGGAGGTGACTTTAGCAGACAGAATAACAGTTTTCTCTCTCGGCTCATACCTTTTTCATAACTCTTTTCATAACATAACATGGCTGGGAGAGTCATTCAAGTGCTAGGACTTCCATATATCCAAGCAAAACCTTTTTTATCATCTTGTTTAAGATGTTTGAGATTAAATAAAGCCCCTACCCTCCTCTTAGTCTCTCACCTTCCCCTCATTGTTCTTTTCCCTCTTCTTTTCACCCCGTTTCAACCCCATGACATGTTTTGCTGTAGGCTAAATTTAATGACTTCACAAGTGGCAATCAGAAAGTTTTAGCATTTTACTCTTTCTAGCTGAGTTCATAAATAGCTTCAACAGTAAGCTGCTCTATTTAGGCAAATGTGTCATAATCACCCTTATCCATGCCCTACATATTGTCATAGGAAAATCTCAGTATAATGGCCAAGTAGGATGTTGCATGTGAACCAACCATGTTTTTAGGATTTGTGGCATTGATGACCATGGCAATGAAAACTCGCTATGGGTATAAGAATATAACCTCTCTGGGAGGGAAATGAACTCAAGTTGACGTGACAGGTTCACTCTACACAAGCTGTCTGCTCTGGAAAAAAACTGCTTCATACAGTCTCTCTCCTGCTCAGGAGTTGTTCAGACTGTGAGAGGCAGTAGGTGGATGTGGGGATACTGAAGTTTGACCAGCTGAAGTTTGACCCAGTTGATTGATGAGTCACTTATGAATTTAGATTTTGTTGCACAGTTAGCTAAATCATTGCTGTTTGAAAACATTTACTTTCCTTTAAATGTTAAAAATAATGTAAGTTGATTCATGAACAGTAAGATGAGATTCTTGTTACATTAATAGCGTATTATGTTCCTACGAAGTCATGCCATTTACATTTGTAATGAATTTGCTCAGACGAAATAAGACAGAAGGAGCAACAGACAAGATGTCATTCAACATAGGCTATGTTGGTTGACATGAAACTAAAGCCTCTGTTCTCAAGTGTTTGTCAGGGCGAGATGACAGATTTGAATAATGTTAAGTGTTTCAGGGTTTAGCTCCTTGACTCGAACATGTTGCTGTACTGTCATGTGGCAAAATACGCAATTTTATATTATATACAATTGTGTATTTATATTATATATAATATTATAGAAATGAAATGTTAATTTCCATTTTTATATCCCTTTCTCGTGTCTGACTACTGTTTATCAGATACTCTCATATCTACTTTCTCATCTGCAGTGTATTGCTCACAGTATCAACATCTAATGCCCCTCAGCACACAAACACACACACACACACACACACACACACACACACACACACACACACACATCCCTTCTGATTCAACTTTATTCTGCTGTTATTTCAGTGGAAATGTAGGACAATGGAACAATGGAAACATCTGCACCCTATTCATATTTTAGTTTTTATAACATAATGCCACACTGGAGTACAGTATGTAACATACCCAAATCTGCTGCTGCAGACTCGCCTTGACAAAACCCTCTTACTGCCAGCTGGGACATGCAGCATAGAAAGCCAGAAAGAAAGAGGCAAAGTGAAAAAAAAACTAGGAAAGAGAGAAGAAGCAAATAACAAACAAAGAGCCACGGGAAATTCTAACTAACTCTATCCCAAGCAATGAAAGCCAAGATTCAAGACAACAAGCAAATTGAGCCCCCAGTTATTATCATCAATCAATGTATGTATGTAGGTTATCTCAGTAGTTGTGTTTCCCGGTCATCGCAAAGTAGGAATTTGGCTGAGAATCAGGTTTGTTTAAGGGTGCAGCATCTGTTTATTTTCTGCTAAATGTGGACAACATTAAAAGAACCTTTCAAGGTTGTGGGTGATATACATCATAGCTGCAGCTATCCTACAAATCCTAATTTATGAATGCATTATGTAACGCCATGCCTATCACTTTGGCTTTGTTTAAGATTTGTAGCATTGGTGGAAGAAGTTTGCATATCCTTTACTCAATGTAACAATCTATTAAAAGTATAAGCCCCACAATCACAACTTTACCTCAGTAAAAAAGAGACTCTAAATGTGTCATAGTTTTCAGGGGTCTGTTTCCTGTTTTATTTTGTAGTGTTCTCCTCTCCTTGTGTGTCTTGTGGTTTTACCTCCTGTCTTTGTTTGCTTCCTTCCAGTTTAGATTGTTAGCACCACCTTGATTAATTGCACCTGTGTCTCATTGTCTTCCCAACCTAAGTGTATTTAGTCCAGGTTTTTTGCTTTGTTCAGTGTCTGTTCGTTGTCATTATCATTTGCATCAGCAGTGATATGTGGTCTAAATGTCAGGTGTCACAGCCTTGATTCCTGTGCTTCTCCTCAGTCTCTTGGATTTATTTCTGCGTTTGCTTGGACCTCACCTGGATTTGGATTTTGTTTATTGCCTGCTCCTTGTCTGATTTGTTTGCTTGTCTTGGACTGCCTTCCCTATTTGGACCTCTGTCTGTCTGACTACCCATGTAAGCCTTTCCCACAATAAATTGATGAACTGTATCTGCTCTGCCTCTGAGTCTGCATTTGGGTCATATTCCTTGTGTTCCCTGCTCCCTTGCATGACATCCACTATGACAAAATGCACTTTAAAAATTCTAAAAGTGCTAATTCATAGAGACTTAAGAGGTTTCTTAAGAATTACTGCCGCTAATGGTAACATAAATGAATCAATCAATTAATCGTTTATAATTTTTTACTTAATTTACTAATCACTTAGTCAGTACAATGTAAGACAATAGGGGGGAATGGCCATCAAAATAGAGCCCAAGGGGACGTCGTAAAATTGTTAATTTTGTCCAACCAAACCCAAAAAATGTTAAATTTCCTGCTGACTCTTTTCCACTGATTGATGATTAATTGATTAATCAACATTATGTTGTCACTCATTTTGAATGGACTAGACACAGAATCAATGTATGGAGCCTGCGATAGAAGTAATTTGGTGCTTGTCATCTTTGAAACATCAGATATTTATGATGTCCTCATAAAAACAAACACTGGTATCAGTTGGTAAAAATATTAAATTCTACAGTGTCACTTCTTTGACTGCTAATTTTTGCCAGGTGAAATCCCACATTCCTGGACAACTAAAGATTGATAGAAGCTACAAAACAAACCGGTCTGAGTAATCGTTTTTTAAAGAATTTGTCATGCACCAACCCCAGATGATACCAGACAGAGGTATGGCACAGACTGTTGTACTGTTTTACAAGCTTCCCATGATGTTTAAATTATTCTTTGTCAGCATATGAAGCAAGTTTTCACAGATCAATTTTGTTCATGAACAACGTATGTGATGGGAAACGTGATTACAAATGATTACAGTGTGGAAAAGGTCAAAGTTAAAATGAGCAGAAGACGGGAAAGCACAGTTCTGGATCATCACCACAGTCTTTAGGTCAGGATATTTCTGCAAATGCAATCCATATGTTTGGCTATAATGTCCACAATGCAAGGTGATAACCGTATGTTCTCTTTTATTCCGATTTACCTTTAACTAATAAATCTAAGTTTGAAATGCTAAGTAATGGAAAATGAAACTTACATTATTTTTATAACTCTTACAGTTTAAGCTAACAACTGTCAACAGTTTGGTCTTGATTTCAAATAAACTGTTTCAGTTACCTTTTTTGTCGTATTCACAGAGAAGTGGATAAGCAGTCACAGTAGTGGCGGCAGGTTAATTGCATTGTCGTGACACAGGTCTGGACGTTAATGTACAGTAATATATGTGTGTGTTAGCTAAGGTTAGAGGTCACAGTTCTCCCACAATTCACAGATGCAGAGACAATTTTCTTCACTCCAAGCCATATTGACCATGTAATCATAGTTTCAGAGAGTAATCAGAGTTTCTCATATACTGTACACAGACAGGTCAGAATCATAAAAATATACAGAAGTTCTCTATTCCCTCTACATCCTGTCTCTCTTATCACAACTTGAGTTTGTAATGTGACTTTGGGTTGCACCACAAACAACAGAGCTTTCAATCCCAAACTCAGCTGTCTTCCCCTGTAGCGACATGGCAGATGGACCAATCAAACACAGGACCAACACTGCAATAGAACAGGAAGAGGACTGAGGACAGGAAACACTCAAAACAATACAAAGTAAACTACTGTGTGTAAATATAGAGTTTGTGAGTACAAAGTGTAGAGTCCAGGGATAAAGAAAACAGAACAGGACACATTTTTTCTCTATAGCAGGGATTTGGGAAAATAAAGTGTACCAGTTGTTTACAATGTTTTCATGTACTGTACTGCTCCTGCCCCTCCTCAATGCTAAAAATGTCACAGCTGGAAAGATGTCATCTTTAATGCACAGTTTAGTGGGGAAACCAAACAAACAGACAAATCACTGAATGAAGTGCACATTCAGTCCCAAAGGTTAGTGATAAGCACATCTTGATCTACTGCACCTTGAAGAAGTTTTTGATGGCTGGAAGGTGGCTGGCACATTCTGTCCTTCGGTAATCATCCACATTTTGGCCAACCTGCGAACAAACACAGGATGTAGACACTCACATTCATATCATAGCTCTCTCGGAGTTGACTAAAAAAAAGAGGAGGAAGAGAGGTTGAGGAACAATAGGATTCACATTGCTGTAGTTGAGCCTAATCTGCATTTTAAAAAATTGACCACTTGATAGATGACTCACTGAAAAACATAGAAGCTTAAAGCTCAAGTATTATGTCACTGTTAAGTACATACAGCAGATCATATATATCATATCTTGTATATTTATAAACCTAATATGCAAATAATGCATGTGTATGTGTATTATTCTGTCACTGTGATTTTCTTCAATATTAGACTGGCTGCAAATGTGACCTCTGACCAAACTCACAGCTTTGCACACTACCATGAGTGTAGACCAGCAACACTGTAAACCTTCTCCCAGCATCTGTTTATTGGACTAATTCATGACCAGAACATGTGTGTATATATGGCTTTCTATGATTGTATATGAACTTCTGTCTATGATGTGGAAAAGGTGGATTTTCAACCAATGAGAGGCAATGGCAACCTGGCAGTTTATAACAGGATGACAATTCCATGTAAAAAAAAAAATCTGAGTCATTTAAGTGTCCCACAACTATCTGACAAATATCAGACATGTCCAAATGAGAATTTGAGCATTCACACGTTCTGCTTGCCTTGTGATTCATAAACCTTTGTACTACAATGACGTAATAACACATTCTCACAGCATTTTCCCACATGTCAGATGCCAAATAAGCCTGTGTCAAAACAGGACCATAGAATGTGAATAAGCCAAGTACTTTAGGGTGTTCTCCAGAACATTTTAGAGATTAATGAGTGCATAGATTTTTATGTATGTGACCACTTAAGATGTTAAACCCATTATCTTGGAACTGAGCTTGTCTGCCACTCACCCAGCTGATCATAGTAATCCGAGGGCCTCCTGTCTCCATACTTCCCACTTTGCACAGTCCATATTGAGGCTTGGAGATGTGAAACTTCCCTGCCAGCTCTGCCACACCACCTGCTGTTAGAAAAGAGACAGATACAGTGATAAGTTGGAGGGGACAAAGACAAAGTTGACTGATGGAGAGTTTGACAAAAGAAATGCTACATTTTCTCTCAAAAGCAAATTGTAAGAATGTTACAATATTCTCTAAATGCAAGAGAACATGTGAATTCCTTTCAGGCCAAAGTAAACAAGCTGACAAGTTTCATTCTTTGTAGGGCTTAGAAATTCAAAATTTGCATTTCTAACAAACATACCACATATGACACTGCGCCTTACCTCCTGAGTCTGCCAGTTTGAGCTTGTTGGTGACTCCATCATATGTGAATATTGCCCTGTGGACATACAGACGCACACACAGGTCAGCTACTGAGAAATGTGGGCAACAAAGACATGACAGACAGATTTGTAATGTTGAGTGTTAGAAAAAATTTCAACAAAACACTGGTTGAATTTTCTGGCTTAAATGACTTGTTTGATTTCTCTATGCCCAAGAGTAAAGGCTCATTCAAAACTTTCATACCCAAACATGAGTATGTGGACAGCTGGGTACGCCATGTGTTCAGTCTTTCATTGTGCACAGGGGACACACAGGCACGTACACATGCATAGCCAGATGTTTTACTGCACATAATTTGTCTAAATCATAAAAAGAGTCCGTAGAGTGCAAAGTATCTCTACAATGCACCAACAAATATGAATTCTCTTCAACGGTGACACATGCACTCCTTTCTAACTCCCTTCCTGCCCTTCTTTCCCAGAGGCCTTTATAGCATATGTGTAAAACAGGAAGGCACTCAGCAGCAGTAGTGTTTGCCTCATAGATGGATGGCTCCTGAATGTGAAACAAATGCAGTCAGTGCTATTAACAGCTACAGGGCTTTTGACATTTTGCAGGTGAAAACCTGTCGTACCGCACCCTTCAGTCAGTCAAACTGCAGGTCACTGTGGCAACTCAACAACTCCTGACGCGTTTCCATGAGACCACTGAGATACAACTCTACTGAACAAACTAAGTGCAGAGTGATTGTTTTGAGATGGCTAGAGTTCAGGAAATATCAGTATATATGTTGGCTTTGTTGCAGAATTTCCATGACAGAAATGTGTGACTACATAATTAACCAAAAAAGAAACAAACCAAGAGACAAATGAGATATTTACTTTAGTAGTTATTATGCTACGCATCTTCCTGGCTGTTACTATTTCAATCCAAAATGATACCCATATGCTATCTGACATGACATGCTTATAACACAATCCCGATTCATGTGTGTGTTTGAAGCACAACTGGGGGTAAATGTGTGTGTGAGTTTAAGTGACTTTACAAGGTGGCCTGCAAAGAGATGAATTGTCAACGCTGTATAGGACTGTGTATATGTGTGTGTGTGTGTGTGTGTGTGTGTGTGTGTGTGTGTGTGTGTGTGTGTGTGTGTGTGTGTGTGTGTACATTTCTCTCTGTAGGACTCCTGGGGGTGTGTCAATAACATCTGGAGCTGGGTAGCAAGAGCGCAAGGCCATGAGCAGCTATTACAATGGGCCAAAGGTGAATGGTCTGCGTGTGCATGTGTTAGTGGATGTGTGTCAGGAGGAGGGAGTGAGTGAGAGACAGTGAGACACAAAGATGGAGAGAAAAACAGAAAGTATTTTTTATAGCATGCAGAATCTACAGTAAAAACAACAGCGGTTTGGCGTACAGGCTAACAACAGGCCAGCTAACTCGGTTAGCATCATGAATCATCATTATTTTTTCCTGATACAACAAGTCTCTCTCTGTCCAAAGAACAAAGAGCGACAAGTCAATCAGTGTGTGTGTGTGTGTGTGTGTGTGTGTGTTTGAGTGTGCTGAGGACACAATAACCATATTGTGCACCCTATTGAGCAAGCTGCATGTGTAAGGAGGCAGGCTGACACTGCTCTCTCATTTAGATAATGCTGAAAAGTGCTTACTGTATATCTTTCATGTCATCGAGCAAAAACAAGTATTATTAAATAAGATTTCATCAGACTATCATGCAATTCTTGGAAACATTCTCCAGGATTATGTGAACCTTGTGTCATTCACATATCTCTTCTGGGATTAGTCTAGGAATAAAATCTATAAAAACAACAAACTCCACTCCCTCATTAGTCTTACTAACATCCAGAGCTTAAACACCAATCCACATTTACTGATCCTTGGTCCTTATGACATTCCTAAAGGTCACCATTCTCGAGCAGTCAAGGTCAAAGGTCACTGTGCTTCTGAAGGAGTCTTAATTGTATGTGCAAATTCTCCACCCACAGGGAACAGGCATGCACATGTGGATCCATTGGTGCTGTGGGAGACTCTTTGTTCTGCCAGAGCTTTCACTAAGATGGAGTTTGAAAAGATCCTATTTTCAGACAGTTTTCTCCTCAGGATTTTACTTAATCCATGTCTTGGATACTAACAAGGCCAAGGGGCTTACATATGCAATGACTTTACAAAAGCAACTAAAATAAGAAATGGTTGAAATCTGTTTTTTTTAAACAATAAAAAAAGTATAAATAAGGTCATGACCTGATCCCTTTAATAACCTTTATTTTGCTAAAGCATTTGGAAGATCCATCTCTCTCCTCTTGTCTGCCTTGAGGAAGGACACATATCTCTGAAATGCACCGGCACAATAAAGTTTATTGAGGGAATCAAGTTACCATCCTAATTCTTTTTCTGAAAGTCTAATTTTAAGGACTGTTCACCCCTCTGCTGGTTTTATCAAAAGATTATCTGCATGGTTGAAATTTAAATGAAATCTGCTATAACAGTATTTCTTTGGTTCAGTGAATACGCCAAAGGATGTTGCTGCCATGACATGAATGGATTATCTTTGATGTCAAGGCCTGCAAATGTTCACAGTTCTGGATATTACATGTTTTTAAAACGGCGCTTCTACTACACTGCTATTTACTGTAACAGAGGATATTGTCAAACCTTGTGGTAAACCACTGATTGATAATCTGGATATGCCAGCAGTGTGGTGTAGTTGCTGTAGAGGGACAGTTCTCCCTCTATACTTATTACACATACGGTTAAAGTTCAAGCTCACATTACAAGTGTATACCCTGCTGAAGTGTCCTTGAGCAAGACAATGAATCCAAAACAGTTGTACACTCACTCTTCTGTAGCTGACCCATGGTATGCCACATCCAAGTAAGACATTGGATACCCTTCTCTCTCTCTCTTTGTGTCTGCACCACTTGATTAGCTTTAATGCAGTTTCCCAACTTTCCCAACTAACATAGCAGATAGACCCCCATTCCTTCACACATGTTAGTTTCTTGAGAGCTACACTGACTGATGAGAAAAACAGACTCTATTATGTCTGTACTCCAGCCCACCTCTAAACTCAGCCAGCTATGACCTCATCCCTGAGAGAGGGAGGGACAGAGGGTGGAGAAGAGAAGAGAAGAGAAGAGAAGAGAAGAGAAGAGAAGAGAAGAGAAGAGAAGAGAAGAGAAGAGAAGAGAAGAGAAGAGAAGAGAAGAGAAGAGAAGAGAAGATAAGAGACATGTAAATGTAGGGAAAGAGGCTATCATTGCAGGGAGTGAAGGGCATGAAAAGGGGAGCGGGTGAGGCAAAGAGAAGAAAAAACAATGATGGTATAATCTGAAACAACATCAACTTTTTAAAAGTAATTAATAATGAGAAATGAAATCTGTGTATCATTACCAAAGCCAGCCACTCAATGCAGCTATAAGACAAATAAACAGCCATTCATCTCAGAATATACAAAGACATAGGCATACATAGAGTACATAAACACAGACGTGCACACACAGTATACTGTAAGCCTGAGCCAGTAACAATACGGATGGTTTGTTTTGGACTAGCAGAGCCCCTGTAATACCTCCAAACATGCTACGCTCTACCATTTCAAGATGAACATAACAGAAGCAGATGGTGAGCTGTGCTGGAGAAGGCCTTGTTTTCACTGATCCAGGCATTTCACTACACCAGGCTAAACTCTGAACCATTTCAGTGTGGTAATGTGCAGGAAATACTTGAACACGATCTACACACTTGTCTTATATTGCAATTTCTAAAGAGAAATAAGGAGATTTTCTTCCCTTGTACTGACATCCAATTTTGTTTTGATGCTCTCAGGGAATGCATTTCATTGTACTTGTGCATTGTTATACAATATGAAAGAGAAAACTGTACCTATGAGATTTGTGATATGATATTTTGGGCCACAGAACCAATAACCATTTCTCATATTGTCATATTCTTGTTCACTTCACCACCCCTACTCTCTTCATATATTCTGCTGATATCTCACCATCATTACAACTCTAAATTCATTATTCTGACCCCCATCTCCTACAACACATATTTCTTTCCCTCCTACATTAAATCCTGTAGCACAACATACCGCTTTCACAAACTGAAGCAATATCTCATCCTCATCTTTTCTCTCTCGACTCCACACTTCCTACCCTCTGTGTCTCTCTGACAGGAAGATCTTGTGGGCTCAAAGGTCATTTATTCATTCCATCTTTGCCAGCGGGGGAGATATGAGAGATTTGTGGTTATGCATGCTGTTGCGAATG